>NW_005871091.1:40140-59595 GCF_000147115.1 Myotis lucifugus | reverse complement strand
CATGCGGATCACGGCCCCGGCGATGCAACCGTAAGACACGACGATGGCCAGCACCGTGGCCGTCTGGATGCAGCCACAGACGGCGAAGAGGAGGAGTTCATTGAGGCTGGTGTCATCGCAGGAGATGGCCAGCAGCGGAGGGATGTCGCAGAAGAAGCTGTTGACCTCCCGGGAGCGGCAGAAGCTCAGGCGGAAGGTGAAGGTCGTGTGGACCAAGGCGCTCACTGCGCCCCCCAGGCCCGAGGCTCCCAACAGGGTCAGGCACAGACGCCGTGACATGGCCATGGTGTAGAGAAGAGGGTTTCCGATGGCCACGTAGCGGTCATAGGCCATGGCCGCCAACAGGCAGCACTCGGCATCAGCCAGCCCCGCAAACAAAAACATCTGGAGGGCACAGGCCGTGTAAGGGATGGTGGCGCGGGGCACCAGCAGGTCCACGAGCATCTTGGGGCCGATGGCGGAGGAATAGCAGGCATCCAGCAGGGAGAGGTTGGCCAGGAAGAAGTACATAGGCGTGTGCAGCCGGGCATCCACGCGGATCAGCAGCACCATGCCCACATTCCCCAGCAGGCTCATCAGGTAGACAGGCAGGAAGACCAGGAAGAGGGCCAGGCGCAGGTCCCAGCGACCTGTGATGCCCAGGAGGATGAATTCAGCAGGGACCACCCTGGCCCCGGTGACATTCTCTGGAGTCATCCTGCTGGACAGAGACGGGAGGGGGGCACAGCAAGAGGGAAAGGAGAGAAAGGTCATGACCATCTTGGAGGAGAAAGCACTTTGTTGGGGAGTCAGCTACAGGTGCGTTTCAGTCTTCATTGTGCAACAGAATTGCTGTGTGACCTTCCACAAGCCGTATCACCTCTTAAAACTTTAGTTTCTAACGCCGAGACATCACACTATTTGACCTTCATAAGCGCAGGAGCCCTGTCTGTCTACTTTACTTTTAAAGCATTCCAAAGTGAATTAGTTCTGAGGACATTGCCTGGCACGTAGTAGGTGTTCAATACGTATTTGTTAAATGAAGGAAGTGTTTGTGTCCCTCACCTCATCGAGCATTTCAGGCCAAGCCTAATTCTTTCCTCTATACTTAGGAACCCAGAATTTTAGGGGTCTTCCCCTCTCCTTGGTGGGGGGGGGTCCCCTAGTGGAGTTCAGACAACCTCTAGGGGAAGAGAGAACTTTGGGGTTCCAGCTCCACCCAACTACATGTTCTCCAGGAGTGATGCCAGCTGACTGGCTGGAATTCTGCATCCAGAAGTCAGTTGGTGGCAAACCCCTGTGTGTTTCTGTCTGTCCACATGGAAAACAAACACTACTCACCTTCACAAAGTGATGAGTGGAGCTGTTTGAGCACCTCTCCATTTCTCCATCTGTAAAACGGGAACAGTTAGACTTCAGGGCTTTTAAGTTGCTATGGAAAATTTGAGCTCAAGGACCCCCAAATTTCAGTTAAGTAGCTGTTACGAAGTGTGTGTGTTTGTGTCTGTGTGTGTGTATGTGTGTGTGTGTGTGTGTGTATGCGCGCACACAAAACATATAGAGTTAATTCTCCATTAATTTATCTGTTTCCTTATTGCCCAGGAGGAGTGAGTCTGTCAATCCAGGGTATCTTTCCTTGAAAGTAAGAAACCTGAGTTCCAAAGAAGGAAGGAGACTTGTCCCAAGATATACGGCGATGAAAGGGTAGAATCAGGGCTTGAGCTCAGATCTGGCTCCAAATCGAACTCTTTTTGTCTCTAAGCAAAATCCCTATTTTAGGTCTCTTAATAGAGACCAAGTCTGTTGTTGCCACTGTCTTGCCTCAGTCCTCTCATCTTTAGATTGAGAAAAACACACCAGGTCAGTGGTTCCCAGTCTACTCTGTGGACTCCTGTTGTTAGAATTACCTGTGGAGCTTTATAAAAAGAAAGTGCACAGTGTCCAGAAGTTCTTATTCAGCTGGTCTACAGCAGGGCTCAGAAATCTGTACTTGAAAAAAAATCTTCCAGGAGAATCTTTTTTTTAAAAAAAACCCCACACATTTTTTTATTGTTGATAGTATTACAGATATCTCCCATTCCTCCCCCCTCCCCGCCCCCCGTGATTCTGATATGCATTTTGACTTGAGACCCCGAGCAGCAGAGCTTCTCAATCTTCTATGTGCATAGGAATCACCTGGGACTCTTGTTAAATGCAGATTCTGTCTCAGAAGGACTGGGGAGGGGCCCGAGTTTCTGCATTTCTCGCAAACTCCCAGGTGATGCTGCTGCTGTTGGTTTGAGCACCACAGATTGAGTAGCAACGCTTTAGGTTATATTGGACAGCGTTTCCAGCTCTGACACTTTAGGTTTCTAGCTTTCTAGGGGGTTCTCTAAGCCTCTCAGCCCTTCTCTCTGCTGCAATCTGGGTTGGAGCGATCCTTTCTCTCCAGGCTCCACTCTACTCATGAGCACATTTAAGTCTGGGGAGGCTGACCTGGTATTTCTCAATCTGCGGCTTGCCCATTTCCTGTCAAGTTGGAGTTCTTAGCTCATGCTTCCCCGGCACACAGACATTTGCTATGTCTTGGTCCAGACACCAGCTGCTGTCCCCATGACGGTGTGTGGTTATTGGGTTGGTAGGACATACCTAGAAGACAGAGGTGGGTGGGGACTTCTTCTGGCAGAGCAGCTCCAGGCCAGCTTTAGGGTGAGGACGGCAAGGGGAGATAACAGGGACATGTCTCATCCCAGAGGTAGGAACAGGGGGGTCTTATACTCTCCTTGGTCCCTGAGGAAATGGCCTCTTACTGTTTTCCTCCCGACTCCTCCTCCCCTCTCCTCTGCTCTTGGGATGCCGTGGAGACTCTCTACCCACATCCTCTGGGGACAGCTAGTGGCAGGGGAATGCCGGGGGTGACTCACCCTCTGGTGCTTGGAGAGGCTGGGAAGTTTGGCGGAGTGGGTCCCCAGGCTCTGCGCGGGGAAGACAGTCATGCTACTTGATGAGAGGAGCCCCTTTGGCTCACTTTCTCCACCCATTCTTTGGGAATCAATACGTTCATTATACATTATGATCTACACAAACACAAAGTCTGCTGGTGGTTCTCCTAATCCTTTACATAGTTCCTCTCGCCTGAAAGGTCCAGCCTCTTCCTTGTCTGGAAAACCCTCGATATTTGTTGCAGAACCAGCTCAAAGGTCACCTTCAGCTTGAAGCCTTCCTGCCTCTACAGCAGAGCCACTCTTTCCCTCTGCGCATCTTGGAGATGCATATACATATAGAGCATGAATCCAACACAGACCAGGAGACACGGTTGTTGGAATATGTCCCATCCACCCACCTCTGCCATGGCGCAGCCTCCCACCACCTGGCTGGAAACAGGAATGAAGTGTAACAGTGACGCTGCAGGAGACTGGAAGAAACCTGAGGCCAGGGCCAGGCATGAGGTTAGCACTCAGGAAATTAAATCAGAACCCCTGGGGGTGGCATCAGGCAGAGGTAATTTTTAAAAGCTCCCAGGATTGAGAACCCCTTAGGATGTCCATCTAGGATTGAGAACAACTCCCCAAAAGATGGGAATTGAGCCTGAGGTTAGGGCTGTGTGGCTTAGCCTCTAGTCCAGTGGTTCTCAACCTTCTGGCCCTTTAAATACAGTTCCTCATGTTGTGACCCAATCATAAAATTATTTTCGTTGCTACTTCATAACTGTAATGTTGCTACTGTTATGAATCGTAATGTAAATATCTGATATGCAGGATGGTCTTAGGCGACCCCTGTGAAAGGGTCGTTTGACCGCCAAAGGGGTCGCAACCCACAGGTTGAGAACCGCTGCTCTGTCAGTGATGGCGAACCTTTTGAGCTCGGCATGTCAGCATTTTGAAAAACCCTAACTTAACTCTGGTGCCGTGTCACATATAGAAATTTTTTGATATTTGCAACCATAGTAAAACAAAGACTTATATTTTTGATATTTATTTTATATATTTAAATGCAATTTAACAAAAAAAATCAACCAAAAAAATGAGTTCGTGTGTCACCTCTGACACACGTGTCATAGGTTTGCCATCACTGGAGTAGATGGTTATGGAGTGGGAAGTTGCAACCTGAAATCCCCTCATTTCTATTTGTATCTTATAGCCAACCTGTCATTCATGTTAGCAGAGTGTTCATTAGTTGACATAACAAATGTTTATTGCACTCTACCATGTTCTGGGCTTAAATTTAAGATCTTAATGATGAATTAAATAGCCATGGTCTCTTTTCTCCCGATGGTTTTTATAGGGAGAAAGAGGCAGAATTAACTAAATAAAAACACAGGGAAGCCCTAGCTGGTGTGGCTTAGTGGCTAGATCGTTGGCCTATGGACTGAAGGGTCCCAGGTTTGATTCAGGTCAAGGGCACATGCCTGGGTTGTGGGCTTGGTCCCCAGTGGGGGCATGCAGGAGGCAGCCGATCAATGATTCTCTCTCATCATTGATGTTTCTATATCTCTCTTCCTCTCCCTTCCTCTCTGAAATCAATAAATATATTAAAAAAAATACTACCATCTGAGCCATGGGTGGCTATGCTCAGATTTGGGATGGGTTCATGTGGCTCACCCTGAGTTATGGACATTTGAGCACCTGGGTACCCATATGTTCAAAAAAGAAAAAAACATCACTCCCAACAAAGCCAACCCAATTGTCCAGGGATATGAGTTGGATATTATCAGAACTCTGTAGCCATTCTCTCACATTAAAGGACTGTGACAGGTCTGGCACTGACTGGTTGTGTTGTCCAGGTATATATTGGGGAGCTGCAAAGGTGACCAACCTTTGGCTATGGCTTCCACCCAAGTGGTTGGGTTGCTGTACCCTGGTTTCCCCCTGGATACAGGGGAGAAGCCACTCACTCCCTGGTAACAGATTGCCAACCTCCCTCCCCTTAAGGTCAGATGGACACATTCTGTTTTCCACTTAGAATCATCTGGCTGCCGGCTTTGTTCTCTCTATGGGCCTGGGGCAGCCGTGGGCAAACTACTGCCCGCACCGGATCCGGCCGTTTGAAATGAATAAAACTAAAAAAAAAAAAAAAAAAAAAGACCGTACCCTTTTATGTAATGATGTTTACTTTGAATTTATATTAGTTCACACAAACACTCCATCCATGCTTTTGTTCCGGCCCTCCGGTCCAGTTTAAGAACCCATTGTGGCCAAAAAGTTTGCCCACCCCTGGCCTGGGGGCATGATAGCACAGGTAGAAGCCCTTACTAAAACCCCCACCAAACCTTATCGGATAGCCAGCAAAGCCTGTCTCCACAGGTGTCTCAAATGAGAGAGGCGTCCTCCAAATAGGAGGCATCTCTGCCAGGATCCCAGCAGGGTGTTGTGAGTTCAGACCTGATGAGTCTGCGAATGCATCTTCTTTAGCAGATCACATGGGGACACAGGTGAAAACCCTGAGTAATCCGACCCCCAGCCTGGGGGACTTCATAAATCAGTGATCAGAGTCAGTGGTTCTCAACCTTGGCTGCACATTAGAATCACCTGGGAATCTTTTTTTAAAATCCTGATTTCTGGGCCCCATCCTCCGGAAATTCTGTTTCTTTGTTATGGGGCGAGGTCACAACATTAGTAACAAAGAAACAGAATTTCCGGAGGATGAGGCCCAGAAATCAGGATTTAAAAAGATTCCCCGGTGATTCTAATGTGCAGCCGAGGTTGAGAAGCATTGGGATCATGATCATTGGGCGCTCGGTGGTAGAAAAAGGTAACTAGATTTGAGAAGGAATATCATCATCTGTGATTTCACTTGCATGTGCCTCAATATTACTGTTACCACTGCCCTCCAGGTCTGAAGATCGCCCATCGAGCCCCGTCATTCCTATGTGCATCCCTTGGCGGACGGTCAGGGCAACACCGTGAGAAACTGGGCGGGGGGGGCCATCGAGATCTAGAAGAATGTAAAGAGCGCAGCAGTACTCCAGCGTTCACCCCAGAGCATGCGGGCGTGAAGAAGAAAATTCTTCATCTCTCTAAGTCTTTGGACTCATTTTACATCTCTACTCTCACCCATAGGAGATAAAATTTCAAGGACTCAGCCCGGAGAGAGCAGCGTGGTGTGGAGACCACCTGGAAGATGCACATGACGGGCCCTTCAGAACCTCTGTGCAAACGTGAAGGCTCTGGCGGCGCAGGAGCCGGACTCGAGGTAAGTGCCTCGCTTGTTACACTCGCCACCACCCTGACGCGTGTGCCTGTCCACCTCCCCTGAACTCCGCGTTCCAGAATCAGTTTGTGAACCAACAGGTGGGTTTTCTGTTCCTCTCCTCTGTGGCAGCTTTATGCAGGTGGACGGTTTTGTGTGGGGGTGTCTTTCCCCCTTAAAAAAATTATATATATATATATTTGCATTGATTTCCGAGAGGAATGGCCCCCGCAGTGGGAACCTCCGGGAGAACTTCCCGTCCAAGGCCAGGGGCGGGTGCGGAGCCCCCCATTGCCCAGAGAGGAAGGGAGAGGGAGACAGAAACATCAGTGATGAGAGAGAACCATGGGCCGGCTGCCTCCTGCACGCCCCACACTGGGGGTCCTGTGCCAGGACCAGGAGTTGAACCGTGACCTCCTGGTTCATAGGTCGATGCTCAACCATTGAGCCTGCGTGGTCGAGCTCCCTTTACCTTTTTTTTTTTTTTTTAAATTCCCACCCCAAGATATGTTTTTATTGATTTGAGAGAGAGAGAGAGAGAGAGAGAGAGAGAGAGAGAGGACATAGATTGGTTGCCTCCCGTACGCACCCCCACCGGGGATGGAACCTGAACCTTTTGGTGTACAGGACAGTGCTCCAACCAACTGAGCCATCCGAGCTCCCTTTACCTTTCACGAGCCTTTCCACCAATATATCTGTCCTATAACTAGTTATGTTTTGGCTTTTGTTTAATGTAGGACCTGAACTGATACTATAGCCAACAGAAAATTTCAATGGTTGTGTGCTTTTTGGGTTGTTTCTTTGGTTATTGTTATGTTGTATTCTTTGATTATTACAAATAATGCTTCTGTGAGCATGCATGTACAAGCTTTTGTGTGGACCTATGTTTCTTGTTTATATACCTAGGAATGGAACTGTTGGATCATATGGTGACTCTATGTTTAACTTTTTGGGAAACTGCCAAAGTGTTTTCCAAAGTGGCTGTTTTATTTTACAATCTCACCAACATAGCAAGGGTTCACCTTTCTCTCATTTCTTGCGAATATTTTGATATTGTTCTCTGTTTTGTTATAACCATCCTAGTGAAACTGAAGTGGTATCTCATTGTGGTTTTGATATGCATGTTCCTAATATCTAAGGATGTTGAGTATTTTTCATGTGCTAAATGGCCATTTGTATTTTTTATTTGGAGAAATGTCTATTCAAATCCTTTGTCCATATTTATTTTAATGTTATAAAATAAGAACCATTTAATCCATGATATCTATTTAATAGATTTATGCTTGACATCCATTTCCTAGGCACTGGCAAATGTCATATAGATGTCTTTTGTCCATTTAAAAATTACATTATTTGTTTTCTTTTTATTGAGTTGTAAAAGTTCTTTATATATTAATACAAATGTCTTATCAGATATATGATTTGCATATATTTTCTACCTTGCATTGGGTTGATATTCATTCTTTCGATGATATCTTTGAAGCATAGGCCCTATTGATTTTGATGACGTCCCATTTATCCACTTTTTCTATTAATGCCTGTGCTTTTGGTGTCATAGCTAAGAAGCCATTGTGTAATATGGGTCACAAAAACTTACTCCCATGCTTTCTTCTAAGAGTTGGGTAGTTTTAGTTCTTACATGAAGTCTATGATCCATTTTGAGTTAATTTTTGTATGTGGTGTGAGGTAAAGATCCAACTTCATTCTTTTGCCTTTGGATAACCAGTTGTCCCAGCACCATTTGTTGACAACACTGCTCTTTGTCCCTGGCAGCCTTGTTGAAAATAAATTGACCATAAATATGAAGGTTTATTTGTAGACTCTTCATTCTATGTCTTTGATCTATACGTCTAGCCTTTTGCCAGTATAGCATTGTCTTAATTATTACAATTTTGCAGTAAGTTTTGAAATCAGAAAGTGCGAGTCTTCTAATTTTGCTGTTTATTTTTAAGAATGTTTTGGCTATTCTGGGTGTCTTGCATTCACATAGAATTGTAGGATCATTCTGTCATTTTCTTTTTTTTTATTGCTTAAAGTATTACAAAGGCATTGTTTATTAGTTCTAATAGGTTTTTTTTGGTGTTTATTAGGAATCTTTAAATATATAACACCTGACATCTGCAAATAGAGATCATTTTACTTTTTTCTTTACAATTTGGATGCCTTTTATTTCTTTTTCTTACTTAACTGCTCTGGCTGGAACCTCTAGTACAATGTTGAATAGAAGTGGTAAGAGTGGACATCTTTTCTTATTATCTTTTTAAATAACTGAGTTCTTTTTAAATGTAGTATTATATTTTATTTTTAAAATTAAAATTGTTTTTTTCACTCCACTTCCCTCCCCTTTGGCAACTATCAGTTTGTTGTTTATATCTATGGGTCTGTTTTTGTTTTGTTTATTCATTTTTTTTTAGATTCCATATACTGTATAAGAGAAATCATACAGTATTTATTTTTCTCTGACTTGTTTCTCTTAGCATAATACCCTCAATGTCCATCCATGTTATTGCAAATGGCAAGATTTCATTACTTTTTATTGCTAATGGAATATATATATTCCATTATATATATTCATACACACACACACACACACATACATACAGGAGTGGTCATCTTTATGTCATTCTTGATCTTATCAGGGAAGGAATAGGAAGTCTAGATAAAGGGATAGAGGAGCTCACAAGAAAAGCAGATCATATGATCATATCCAGGTGGTTAGAGTGGACTGGTGTGAGAAGGTACTTTTTTGCAGATGATGTGGGACTTAAACAGGGTGGGCCTGGAGTAGGGGAAGGTGCCATAGAGGGGAAAATAGCATTCAAACAAAAGGCTCTGAGGAGATATGTGTATGGTATATATGAGTGAATAAGAGTTCAGACGCAGTCAGCATCCCATTTTTAAATAATTATGTGACTTGAAATGGGGAGGAAACTTGCAAAAAATGAGAGATGTGAGGGAGAGAATCACTTTAATATTTGATATTATTCTAAAAGTCACATATTCAGTAAAAAAGAAACACATTGCATACTAAAAACCCCTGAATTTTATACTTTAAAAGGACGAATAAAAAAACGACAACAAAAGGGTGAATTTTATGGTATAAGAATTATATCTCAATAAAACAATAAAAATAACACATCACACTGAAAGGAAAAAAAATTCATATAAACTCTGCCTAGAGAAGAATTTTCTAATGATAATCCTGCAGAAGAATCACGAGATTTTAAAAATTGGTTTAATCTATTTAAATTGAAAACTTATGTACATCAAAAAATCAAAAAGAAACTGAGGAATGAAAGGTGATTGGACAAAGTTTGCACCATATGTAAGAAAGTGTAATTTTAATACAGAGAAGACTTAGACAAGTCTTTAAGGTAATCAAATGACATGAAGAAATAATTAACAGAAGAATAAAATTTATTTACAGACAACAATTAGTAAGTAAAAAAAATAAACAAAAAAGAGGTACCTTTTTTGGCTTGTTATATTTGCAGCAATTAAGTCAACAATTAAAACAGAAAGTACTGGTAGGATGCAGAGAAAGAAGGACTCTCACAGAATGTCAACTGGAATGTAAATCATTAACAGTTAATAAACTCTTGGCAACATGAGCCAGAAAAATGTTCCACCCAGCAACTTCACGTCTGAAAATTTATTGTAAGCACCCGGGGAAGTCTATATGGATGGTTTATTTACAATGATTTCCATTGTGTTATTACTTATAATAGTAAGAATAATTAGAAAAAGTTAATAACTCAAAATGGAAGATTACATATCAATATGGCACTTGCTTCTGCTATAATATTAATTATGAAATGTTTATTAAGATTAAATAATAATAGTGTGGAAACATTCATCTTATAAGATCATGTGAAAAAATCAGCATCTTCACAGTATCAGATAAACATATAGAGCAAAGGCCATAAGAGTTTGTGTAAAGTATTTACAGTGTTTTTCTTTTAAAAGAAGGGATTTACATTTTTTTCTTTATAATTTAAACATTCACTGAAATGACACAAATGATTTCTCAGTTGGAGAAAAACAAAAACAGAGTTTAAAAAGTAAAGAATAAAGGCTGGTCATAGCTAACAAATAAATGAAATCACCTGTCAGAAGCAGAGATCCAATCCCAGATATGTGACCGTAGATAAATTTCTTAATCTTTTTTGTGCCTGGCATCCTTTTCTAGAATCTTCTTGCCCTTTCAGGCCACACATAGCTTCTGTGTACTTGGTATCATATTCTCCACATTAAGACCAATGAGTGAGTTTCTTCCAAGGCAAGGTCAGAATTGGTCCCTGAAGCCCAGTGACTTGACTGAGGTCCTGACCTGCCTCGTCTTGACTTCATTTCTTGTGTCGGGGAAGAATTTGCAGTCCTACATGATGCTCCTATTGGGTTTCCTTCTAGAAGCCAAGGGTTTGCTGGCATTTTTGGCTTTCCCAACTCTGGATAGAATCTGCTTGGACACATATACCCACTCATCAAGTCACCCCGTAGGGACTGCTGGTCCCTCATTCTCTCCAGGCTGCAGCTCTGTCCTTGGCCTGTTGGCCCAATTGCAGTCCTGCAAAATCAGAATCTTCATTTCCTTGCATCTGCTTGTAAGACTCAGCATCCATCCTGTTTTGAATGCGAGTCTTTCAGATTTATAATGGTCAAGTCCAGCGAAGAAGGCCTGCTGAAAAGTCTGGGCTTCCTCTCTGGGGAAGGATTTTTATGGGGTGGAACATCTTCCCCAGCCCAAGAGTCTCCACAAAGCCCCCTTCATGTCCCTGTTCCTCAGGCTATAGATAAAGGGGTTCAGCATGGGAGTCACCGTTGTGTATAGCACAGACGCCACCTTTCCCGTGTCTGCTGAGTAGGAGGACGAGGGCTGGAAATACACTAGAAAGACTGTCCCATAGAAGAGAGTGACCACTGACAGGTGAGAGCCACAGGTAGAGAAGACTCTGTGTTTCCCTCCAGCAGAGGGGACCCTGAGGATAGTGTGGATGATGTGGGCATAAGAGACCAGGACACATGTGAGAGGGACCACACCCGAAAGGGCTGCTTCAGTGAACATCATGACCTGAAAGACATGGGTGTCTGAACAGGCCAGTTTGAGGAGTGGGAGAAGATCACAGAAGAAGTGGGGGATGGCATGGGAGGCGCAGAAAGAGAACTGAGACATCAGGAGAGTGAGTGAGAAGGCCAGGAGGTGGGAGCAGAGCCAGGATATAGCGACCAGCCCCAGGCAGCGCTGGGGACACATGATCGTGGTGTAGTGTAGGGGAAGACAGATGGCCACATAGCGGTCATATGCCATCACAGCCAGCAGGAAGTTGTCCAGCAGGGCCAATGCCATGAAGAAATACATCTGCATGAGGCACCCAGCGTAGGAGATGGTGTGGTGCTGGGTCTGGATGTTGATCAGCACCTTGGGGACAATGGAGCAGGAGAAGCAGGTGTCGATGAAGGACAGGTTGGCCAGGAAGAAGTACATGGGGGTGTGGAGGTGCTGGTCAGAAGCTATGGCCAGGATGATGAGCAGGTTCCCCGCCAGGGTGACCAGGTACATGCCCAGGAAGAGCCCGAACAGGAGGGGCTGCTGCTCTGGGTGTTCAGAGAAGCCCAGGAGCAGGAAGTCAGAGACACTGGTTTGGTTTCTAATCCCCATTTAAAGTAAAACATTTGGAGGAAAATCTTGCTTAAATATATCATTCAAAGTCTTTTCATCTGTTTTCTGCATTCTTTTCAGAGGTCACAGAGATGCACTGATGTCTCTTGGCAGCAGGCATGTAAACATGTACAGAGGTGAGGTCTATGGACAATGATAATGGGAGATCTTTTTGAGCGTGACCTTCACATTTTAGCTCTCTAGTACGTTGTCCTGTAGACCACCTGGATGAGGTCCAACTGGAGATTAGATGGGAAGAAACTTCCTAAGTTTTAGCCTTCCCCACCTTCCCCTTTTCTAATAGGCAAGCTATCAATTTGATAGGCTTGTGAAATCTGAAAAATAAGATATCTGGCCCAGCTGGTTTTGCTCAGTGGATAGAGCGTCGGCCTGCAGATCTAAGGGTCCTGGGTTCGATTACTGTCAGGGTGCATGCAGAAGGCAACCAATTGATGTGTTTCTCTCACATCGATATTTCTATCTTTCCCTATTGTTTCTACTCTCTTTAAAAAAAATCAATGGAAAATATCCTTGGGTGCAGATTAAAAAAAAAGATACCTTGGGGATATGTATTTACTAGAAAATTATTAAGCACAGGTTTCTTTCTCTGTGTCTCTGTCTCTCTCTGTCTCTGTTTCTCTCTCTCTTTCTGTCTCTCTGTCTCATGTGTAAGGTTAGAAAAGAAATAACTAATTACATAGATAAGTCATAGCTGAGACTCAGATATTCTGGGTATGATGGGAGTATCTTCCCTCTTTTTCTTTTGAAGACCCATGAAATGAGTAAATGTGGATAAAATTGCCTTATAAACTCAAAGGCATTTGCAAATGAAAGTTCCTGTCATCATCATCAGTTCTCCGGAGTGCTGACTTTGGTGTCCTGTAGAATAGATGGGAACCCTTTCTGGCTGTGTTAGCCTCAGCAACTTACACATCCTCTTATCCTGAGCCTCAGTTTCCTGGCCTGTAAATTATGTGCTTACTTTGTTCACTTATTGTAGATAATCACGGATGTGACATATTTAAAGCACTAGCATAGAGCAGGCTTTCAATAAATTGTGAAAACAGTCATTAATATTGCTAGGTAGATAAAATGGAACCTGGGCTTCCTGATGCGCTGGACGTTGTCAGAGAACAGCTCTAGATCCTCATTGCTTTTTATATGTTGGGTAAATTATTTACTTCCTCTGTACCTCATTTTCTTAATTTGTGAGATGTGGACATAAACCTACAGTAGAGGACTGATGAAAGCATCAAAATGCCAGAATCAATTAAAGGTTTATTTCAGACTCTGTGATAGAAAATCAAAATGGGAGATTTTATGCATTTGGGTGGTGTGGAAGGATGAACACACGGGCAGTGTCAGCCTATACTGATGTCATGCTCTTTGATGCGGTGATAAAACACACTCCCTCTGGGTCTGACAAACCCTCATTTGTCCACCAGCCCCCTTGTGTGCTGGAACATTGAACAAATTTGCTCAGTGTTTCTTTCTGCATCTGCTTGAAGGGTATAAGAACAATACCTAACTTGTAACATTGTGAGAATTAAATCAGATAAGGATCGTACAGAACTAGAACTAGTTTATATCAAATGCTGGTCTGATACTAGTTTTTTTCTGCCATTATTGTCTTTTCTTGATGGTGTTAATAAAAGGAGGGTGCTTTCTAGAGTGACCAAATAATCCTCTGTGTTTGCCTACGACAGCGGTTCTCAACCTGTGGGTCACGACCCCTTTGGCGGCCGAATGACCCTTTCACAGGGGTCACCTCAGACCAGCCTGCATATCAGATATTTACATTACGATTCATAACAGTAGCAACATTACAGTTATGGAGTAGCAACGAAAATAATTTTATGGTTGGGTCACAACATGAGGAACTGTATTTAAAGGGCCAGAAGGTTGAGAACCACTGGCCTAGGACTTTCTTGCTTTTAAAACTGGACATTTCTCAGCCCTGGGTAAACTGGACTCTTGGTCACCATCTGTGGGAGATTGGGCTTTGAAAACTGTTAAGTTTCATATATAGAATTGTAAGTGCCATTGTCACCAATATCATCATCATGACCCTTGTGTGGCAAAGGCTCTGACCTGGTGGGACCAAGATAAAGTATTCACTTTGACATGTGCAGACCCAGGTTTGAGTCCTAGCTGGGTTATCTTGATCAAATCGTTTAACTTCTCAGAATCTCAATTGTAAAATCAGCTTAAATAAATCTGCCTCAAATAATTCTGAGGCTCAAGTTAAAAACATGGAACAGGGCTTGCTGAACTATGGATTTTTGTGGAGATTGTTACTCTTCTTGGGTGGTGGCATAGAGTGACTCTGAAAGCCACTCGTGATCAAATGGGCTGAGGGTGAGTTGTCCATGCATAGCACAGGGGTCCTGAGCACTGTTGTACAGTTCTAATGCAGTGGCCAAAGAAAGTCCTTGGGGATGACTGATCAGCATTGACTTCAGGCTGGAATTTTAGGGAGTTCATGAATATTAAATCAAGACCCTCTTCATGGTGGTTCAGAGAGCCAGATTATGCCTGGCTGAGAGAGAGGAAGGGGCAGGAAAGGAGGGAGAAATCAGGTAGGAGATGTGTGTGTGTGTGTGTGTGTGTGTGTGTGTGTTATGTGTGTGATGTGTGTGTGTGTTATGTGTGTGATGTGTGTGTGTGTGTGTGTGTGTGTGTGTGTGTGTGTGTGAGAGAGAGAGAGAGAGAGAGAGAGAGAGACCAGTATCTCCCATATCTACTCTCCTCAGGTCTTACCTGGAAATTCTGATCATCCTCAGACCATCCTCAGATCCCATCACCATCACCAGGTGTTGGGTCTGCTCCTCTCTTTGGTTTTTCTTTCCTACTTGCCTACAAGACGCAGTTTTCTTTCTTCCCTGTCACAGCAGCACAGGACTGAAGACCCGGGCGGGAGAAACCGGTGCTCAGGCATAGGAGCCAGGAAGAGCTGTGGACTTTTCACAGGCAGTGTCTCTGGGGACCCAATCCCAGACCTCCTAGTTAGAGACAAGATGCGGCAAATGTCCAACTTTCAGCTGTCCCCTTTGGGCCCAGGATCCCTGAGTCCTAGCAGTGTGAGGTGCACCTTTGTTTCAGTGTGACCAGGCATGGGAATCCTGAAAGCACTGCTCTTGGTACCCCCTTCCTGGGCATGGGAGTGGGAGGGCTCCATCTCCCCCTACCCGAACCTGCTATGGAGTCTATGCTCTCCAAGTCAGATTCTAGTCCTCAGAAAGAAAACCTATGTATGGTATCAAATGGGTTATGAGATTTATCGGGATGATCATTTAGTATGTTATATAATGTCTAATCACTGGGTTGTACACCTAAAACTAATACAATATTGTATGTTAACTATAATTGGAAAATATTATTTAAAGTAAAAAAATAAAAAAAATTGAAAGAAAACCTATCATGGTATTTAGCTAATCATATACTTTACATAGTGTTCTTCTTGATATTTCCAGTCGAATGACTATGCTGCACACCTGAAACCAATACAAAAAGTATTGAAAGTAAATATTATTGAAAAAAGAAGAAAATCTGTTATTTACTGTCACATAAGTAGAAATAACTGAATTGAACAGATTTGGTATAGGGTGGTCCACACAATCATTGGCTTCAAATTCCTATAGTTCTGTATGTTGAAAAAGTGAACAAACTTGTTCCTTGGAATATGAGAGGGTAGAGATATGGCTCATCTATAAAAATATGCTGAGGTCATAAGGAATTCTCTGTAAAAATTTATTGGTGACTCTTATATGACAAAATTATTGCAAATGTGGTGGCCAAATGGCGATTCTTCTATTATTTCTTCTATGTTTATTAGGTATCCTATAAGAATGGACTTACCCTATTTCCCACATTTATTTATTTATTTATTTATTTATTTATTTATTCATTCATTCATTCATTCATTCATTCATATCATCATGGTCTCATGGATGCTTATTCTCTTGAGTTATAATCCATTACCACTATTTATTTTGTAGCTGTAGGTGTTTTTATTGGTTGCAAGGATTCTAAATGATCTCAGAGAAGCCAACTGGGAAATACTTATAACAGAAACAAAAGGAGTAAAAACTAGAAACTAAGAAACTGAAGGGAAGTTTACCCACAGGAGGTGGGTCAGGAGTGGGACACAAATAATGGGGGATGGGGCAATATAGCTGTTGATATACAGACAATAAATAAAAAATAAATTTCAACCTGTTTATGCATGTTAAAACCCATGAGTTTGAATTGATATCTCCAATTCTGGTTTGATACCATAGAGAGTTTTCCAGCCTCTCCTTTTCCATGTACAGAGCTCCTTTCCCTGAGAGTGAGAGTCACTATCTTTTCCTCAGTGTTTACTTATTTGCTGAATCTTTGGATACATGGTGAGTTGTTTCAGAATCTTGAACTCATACCACAGTTAATAACATACCACAGCTTAAAACTTTGTTTTGAGTTTTTTTTAAATTATTTATTTATTTATTTTTGGTAAACCCCACTTTCAGTGGTTTACATTTATTATTTTTTAAAAATTTTTAATTAAATCTTTATTGTTCAGATTACATTTGTTCCTCTTCCCCCCCCATAACTCCCCTCCTCCCAGTTCCCGCCCCACCCTCTGCCCTCATTCCCCACCCACTGTCCTCATTCATAGGTGCACGGTTTTTGTCCAGTCTCTTCCCGCATCTCCCACTCCCCTTTCCCCCCCAAGAATAGTCAGTCCCTTCCCTTTCTATGTCCCTGATTCTATTATAATCACCAGTTCATTCTGTACATCAGATTATTTATTCACTTGATTCTTAGATTCACTTGTTGTTAGATGCATGTTTGTTGTTCATAATTTGTATCTTTATCTTTTTCTTCTTCTTCCTCTTCTTAAAGGATACCTTTCAGCATTTCGTATAATACTGGTTTAGTGGTGATGAACTCCTTTAGCTTTTCCTTATCTGTGAAGCTCTTTATCTGACCTTCAATTCTGAATGATAGCTTTGCTGGATAAAGTAATCTTGGTTGTAGGTTCTTGGCATTCATCACTTTGAATATTTCTTGCCATTCCCTTCTGGCCTGCACAGTTTCTGTTGAGAAATCAGCTGACAGTCGTATGGGTACTCCCTTGTAGGTAATTGACTTTCTTTCTCTTGCTGCTTTTAAGAGTCTCTCTTTGTCTTTTGCTCTTGGCATTTTAATTATTATGTGTCTTGGTGTGGTCCTCTTTGGATTCCTTTTGTTTGGGGTTCTCTGTGCTTCTTGGACCTGTAAGTCCATTTCTTTCACCAGGTGGGGGAAGTTTTCTGTCATTATTTCTTCAAATAGGTTTTCAATATCTTGCTGTCTCTCATCTTCTGGCACCCCTATAATTCTGATATTAGTGCGCTTGAAGCTGTCCCAGAGGCTCCTTACACTATCTTCGTATTTTTGGATTCTTTTTTCATTTTGCTTTTCCGGTTGGGTGTTTTTTGCTTCTTCACATTTCAAATCTTTGACTTGATTATTGCACTCCTCTTGTCTGCTGTTGGGTGTCTGTATAATATTCTTTATTTCAGTCAATGAATGCTTAATTTCTAGTTGGTTCTTTATCACAACATCGAGGGTCTCATTAGTTTTCTTGAGGCTCTCATCAAGTTTATCGGCAGCTTCTAGCACATTATTGAAAGCCCTCAAAATTGCGTTTTTTAGCTCTATATCCTCCATTTCTGTCATGTTTTTTTTGTCTCTGCATTTTTTATGCTTTCTTGGTGCACCCCCTAGTGGTCTTTGTGCGCAGTCTTGTTCTAGTTAAGCCTTGATTGTTGTAGTTAATACTAGAGGGATTTGACCACCAGGCCGACTGGCTGTGAGAATCAGCTGTGTCTGCCATGGGAAAACTTCTGTCCTCTGGAGAGGTGCTAATCTAGCCTTTGCCTGAGGCTGTCCGGCAAATGGCTCTGCGCAGGGCTTGGGCGGGATGGGTCGCAGGGGATCAACAGGGCGGGTGGAGGGAGCAGTTATGGCTGCTCTCAGTCTCATTCCCAGAGGCTCTGCTTCTCAGAACCCCAGCAACCGCTGCAAACCTCGGAGAGAAAGCTGCCCTCACGTTCCAACCGATGCCAGACAATCCCGCTTCTCCCGTTTGAGTCTGAGTCCCTAGAGACTCACCCAGATCTGGAGCTCAGAGTCTGAGACTCCTCTGATTGAAAACGACAACGCGCCTCAGCCACCAGCGCTTTCGCGCGCACCTCCGCACCTTTGTATTTCCACACTGCGCCTCTTCTGAGCCTCGGTATGCTGTTCTCTCTCCTTCTAGTTGAAGAATCTCTCCTCAGCCAGCTTTCCTGTGGTTCTGGGTGATGTCCGTTCCGCTTTTAGTTGTATTTTTGAAGTGGTTGTTTGCGGCAGCAATCTCCGGTGTTTACCTATGCCGCCATCTTGGTTCCCTCCGAGTTTGTTTTTTTTTTAAATTGTGAAAGTATATAGACAAAATTCTGGATTCCAGAACTACTTAGGTTATTTATTTTATTTTCCCTTTTAGTGTAATTATGGTGTTAATTTGAATTTTGTTATGTTCATTTGATTTGTTTTAGTCTATTTTGCTTTACTAGCCACCTTTTCTATTCATGTTTTACTTGCAAAAGGCAACATAGTCAAAACTACACAAATAATTCTACCCATCTCCCCATCGCTTCTGCCCCAACTCCTGTAGATAAAAAATCCTATTAGTTTCTGATTTATTCTTCCTGTGCTTCTTTTTGCTCAATGGGTAGACAGTTGGATATTTTATTTCCCTTCATTTTTACATGAGAAGTAGCACGCTATAAATGCTCTTTTACACATTGCTTTTTTTTTTATTTAGCAATATATCTTACTATTTCTTTGTATTAATTCATAGATACCCTTGTTCTTATTTTTTTCACAGTTGCAAAATACTCAATTGATATTCTATAGAGACTCTTTAGTGGTCATAAAATGAGATCTTGCTGATGAGTGTCCTAAATGGTTCAAAGGGGTAGAATGGTAAATTTTATGTTTTGTATATCAAACTACAATTAAAAATTAAAGAGAGTGTAAAAAGTGATCTCTTAAGAGCACAGGGGAGAATCATAAAAAAATAATAATAATGTATGATTAAGTTAATACAGACAGTCCTTGGGTTACGTCGGAATTGACATATGTCGTTTCATGGTTACGTCGCCATCTCCCATTTATTTATATAAAAAAAAGTTCTGTCATTTCGACGTATGTACATATGTGTTTTATGTTTATTATTATTATTTTTTACTTCTTATTTATTTATTAAAATGTATTATGATTACACTAGAGGCCCGGTGCACGAAAATTGTGTGGGGAGGGGGATGGTCCCCTCAGCCCAGCCTGCACCCTCTCTAATTCGGGACCCCTTGGGTGATTTCTGACTGCTGGTTTAGGCCCGATCCGGACAGCCCTCTCACAGTCCTGGACTCCTGGCTCCTAATCGCTCACCTGCCTGCCTGCCTTGTTGCCCCTAACTGCCCGCCCCCCCCCGGCCTGACCACCCCTCACTGCCTCTGCATGCCGGCCTAATTGCCCCTAACTGCCCTCCACTGCTGGCCATGTCGCCCCCATTTGCCCCCTCCCTGCTGGCTGGTCACATCTAACTGCCCCTCCTCGTAGCCTGGGTGCCCCCTTCTTCT
>NW_005871091.1:34369-39043 GCF_000147115.1 Myotis lucifugus | reverse complement strand
CAGCCTTACATTCCCAGATTTTAAAACCTCTTCGTAGCTGCTCTAAGGATTTGTATTCTTTGACCAATATTAGTTTTTACGAAATAGAAACATAAATGACACAAATTCCGTAGGCACACAGCAGTACAGCAGGGATGGAATGGCACACAAATACACGTGTGTATATTAGTATCTATTATATATGTGACATGTAATGTTTATAACTTGATATGTATGTATTACCATTTTCTATAAATTAAAAATCACCAAGTGTTAGCTACCTCATGGGGTTCAGTCTAATATGTCTTTGTGATCAGAACCCATGCTCTTAACTGTTACACAGGAAACTTCCCTTTTCTTGCTTAGGAGCCAAGCACAATATATTATTTTAGAGCTGTGAGGACTCAGAGTTGTCCAAAAATTTATTTTTTATTCCCTTTACTAGATAATTTTATTCCTTCATATTTATTTACTTTCCAACTGACAAAAATTTCTCAAATACATTAAGATGTATTTATGCAATAACTCTTTACTGAGGGCCTCTGTGAGACTCATAAAAGTTGTGTCATTCTTTCCATTTTATCGACTTGAAAGTGAGACCAATGTTTTAAATAACTTCCCCAAATTCTCATCACTATTTAATGGTAATTCTGCCCAATACCTTCACACATCATGATGCCTGGAGTTTATGGGAACTGGGACACGCTGCTCTGGTTCTCGGGCCTCATGCTGCTCTTCTGTCTGCTGGGGATGAAGAAGGCTTGGGAGTCTCAGGAACCTAGAAAGGATGAGCAGGACATCTCATCTCATACTGTCATTATTGGGAAAACCTTTCATTTTTAATACTTTCATATTTCTCACACCTGTGGATGTGTGCATCTTCCCTCTATTCCAGCCTGGCTCCAGGAAAACATTGAACCCCAAAGTAGTGAACAAGACCTTATCACAGGGAAGAGGGGTTCGCTGTTTATTCAAATATTACTTTTAACATCATGTCTGTGTCGAAACCTCTACTAAGGACTGCAGTGCAGCAGTGAGCAGGAAAAGCAAGGTGCCCACCTCTATGAGTTTACATCTTGCTGAACATGGCGGGATCATTTCTACACCAGGCCAGAGCCAAACCATAATGATTCACTGTGGCAGGAATGGAAGGTGAGCCCCTGCAAAGTGGTGTCGGTTGTTTCTGCCTAAAAGTAACATGAGACTCCAGTGCTGAGTGGGCGTTGTTGGAGCCTTGTCAGACCTCCTGTGAACCTGCCGGCTCCCATTGACCCTCAGCTCTAAACTCAGGGACACTCTGGAATTGGGTGGCCATTGAAAGACACTTGATGCTAGAATATCACCAAAACCAGATGACTCCACAAAGTATCTTTCATAATAATGCTGAACATTTAGATGAACATTTGGGTACCAGGCTAAGGCCTTTACCTACATTTCCCAATTAAATCCACACATCAGCCTTACATTCCCAGATTTTAAAACCTCTTCGTAGCTGCTCTAAGGATTTGTATTCTTTGACCAATATTAGTTTTTACGAAATAGAAACATAAATGACACAAATTCCGTAGGCACACAGCAGTACAGCAGGGATGGAATGGCACACAAATACACGTGTGTATATTAGTATCTATTATATATGTGACATGTAATGTTTATAACTTGATATGTATGTATTACCATTTTCTATAAATTAAAAATCACCAAGTGTTAGCTACCTCATGGGGTTCAGTCTAATATGTCTTTGTGATCAGAACCCATGCTCTTAACTGTTACACAGGAAACTTCCCTTTTCTTGCTTAGGAGCCAAGCACAATATATTATTTTAGAGCTGTGAGGACTCAGAGTTGTCCAAAAATTTATTTTTTATTCCCTTTACTAGATAATTTTATTCCTTCATATTTATTTACTTTCCAACTGACAAAAATTTCTCAAATACATTAAGATGTATTTATGCAATAACTCTTTACTGAGGGCCTCTGTGAGACTCATAAAAGTTGTGTCATTCTTTCCATTTTATCGACTTGAAAGTGAGACCAATGTTTTAAATAACTTCCCCAAATTCTCATCACTATTTAATGGTAATTCTGCCCAATACCTTCACACATCATGATGCCTGGAGTTTATGGTTTGTTTGTTTGTTTGTCTGTTTCCCTGGGATGTTTAGTAAAAAAAAGAAAGTTGTAAATTCTGAGCAACTCAATCACACTCAGGTACCTAAAAATGATAGCAGATCCATTTCAAGAAACAGGGTGTTCCTTGAATGTGAGCATCTTAGGTAATGGTGCCCCAGAAGGAGGACACTTTAGGAAATATTTGAGTCATCGATACAGATCACTCACACACACACACACACACACACACACACACACACACACACACTGCTGATTTGAGAATGTAAGTCACCGCTGACCAAATTTCCATCCTAAAGGAAGAATAGCCAATATGTGGTTCACCTCATAAACACTCATATGCTTACGCATAAGTCAGAATTAAGAGAAAATTGGACATACACAATATACAATAATATACCTCTCACCCCAAAACATACTCACTATGCACATCAACACACCTGCATCATGATGCACCTGGTGAACACTCAACTCACTACATATACGTAACAAACACTACACACACTTCACCAAAATCACACAAGACCACAAACAAATTATAAATCTTACAAGAAACACACAACAGAACACATATGTACACCCCGTACACTCACTACAACTAATAGTATACACTCTCCTATTAATGCGAGTGTGTTAATGAGCTTCCCTCCTTCTGACCTTACCCTTGCTGGGGGAGGGCAGTCAGCATGGGGCAGTTAAGCCTATTCAGTCACAGGCACAGTCATTAAACCACCACCTACACCCATGCATATGGTCACACGCACACGTCACATAACGGAGAAAATCCAATAACATAACTTCCAGCTCTCATACACAAGAGCGTCACCCACAGGCACAGCTCACATGTGCACCACAACACACTGCTGAGCAGAGGTCTGAGCTCTCTCTGAGCTGACCTTGGTTCCTTATGAGGTTGGCATCTTCTTGTCCAGAAGCAGAGACAACAGTCTCACTCCCGATGCTCAGCTGTGATGCCAGTGTTTACTATCACAGACATGAATCAGGAGTCCCAACCACACGCCAGGAGGCTGAGAACTTGGTCCACATACGCTAAAATGAGACTATAAGTCAGATTCATAGCACATACACACACAACTATCAAACAGCACATATACAAGCATATACAATACATGTACACACACAGGGTCATAGACACAGTGTCTCACACATGAACCCACTAGCACACAGGCAGGTCCATCGGCAAAAACAGAATTCCAGCTCCTCTCACCTGGGCTCATTGGTGAGTTGAGACACCTTCTGCTGCAGATTATCGCCCATCCCTCAGGTTTTCTTCAGGAGACCTAACATCAGACACACAGAAGCAATAACTGTGGCCTTGGCATTTCTACTGACTTTTGTTTTCCTTAACCAGCTCCAGAGAAATGAGTCCACAGATGGCACTTAACTGCTAATGAGAGATGGCAACCAAGTCCCCAAGCTTGTGGCTGATTTCTGACCGCCCTTTGGGAGCTGTGTGTCCAAGAGCCAGAGGCACTGGAGTCCTAGGAGACAGTGTCCCTGATTCCAGTCATGCCCTGAACTGCTTTGTTCCTGGGCATTGCTCCAGCTGGGAAGAAAGATTTTTCAACTTTCTATTTTGAAATGATTTCAAAGATATAGTAAAGTTGTAATAACGATATTAAGAATTCCTGGTCAATCTTCAGCCAATTCCGCAATGGTTAACATTCTACTATGTTTACCTTCTGTGTGTGTATCCTATATAATACTAGGGGCCCGGTGCACAAAAATTTGTGCACTGGGGAGGGGGGTCCCTCAGCCCAGCTTGCCCCCTATCACATACTGGGAGCCCTAGGGGATGTCCTACTACCTGCTCCCTGCTCCCCTTGGGGAGTGGGCCTAAGCCACAGTCTGGCCTCCCTTTGTGGGAGTCGATTGGGCTGATCAGGGGAAGGCACCAGCCCCATCACTGCACTGTTGCAGCCACTGCCAGTCACCGCAGCCACCAAGGTGTTTTCATCAACACGGACTCCAGTCCCTTTACCATGAAAAAATGACAACTTTCTTTAGGCATTTTCAAGAAGTGTCTTTCATAGGATATGACATTTCTTTCTTTCTTTATCCTCACCTGGGGATATGTTTCCATTGATTTTTAGAGAATGTGGAAGAGAAAGGGAAAGACACATCAAAGTGAGAGGAACACTTTGATTGGTTGCCTCCTGCATGAGCCCTGACCTGGGCCGGAGCCAGGGAGGAACCTGCAACCTAGGTACATGCCCTTGGTCAGAATTGAACCCAGAATCTGCATTGGGCAGGCCGAGGCATTATCCACTGAGCCAAACTGGCTAGGACAGGATATGACATTTCTTAACCCTCCAGCAGCAGACCTTCATTTTTTTCTCCAGGAGTGTGGTAAAAAAAAACCCTAGATCACTTTTTGGAGTCTTATTACCCAAGTTACTAAGAATATTACCAGTGGCATACAGGGAGCTTAACCAATCAGCAGTCAGAAAAGGTGTTTCCTCTGTAATTCACACCAATTGCTGGTTTGGCCCCTGCCCCGGCATAGCGCCTCTGGCGAGTCATTAGCCCTGGGCCAGGGCACCCT
>NW_005871091.1:28845-34221 GCF_000147115.1 Myotis lucifugus | reverse complement strand
CCCCCAGGTCCCCGCCGCTGCCATCAATGATTGCTGGCTGGCTCCGCCCTGGTTCCCCGCCTCCGCCGCCATCAACAATTGCTGGCTGGCTCCTCCCCGGCCCAAACCTAAAGCCTCTGGCCAAGGCTTTAGGCCTGGACCGGGGACCCCCAGCTCCCGCCCCAGCCGATCGCTGGCTGGCTCCTCCCTGACCCAGGCCTAAAGCCTTAGGCCGAGGTTTTAGGCCTGGGCCAGGGCACCCCCAGCTCCCTGCCGCCGCCGACATCTATGATCGCTGGCTGGCTCTACCCCAGTTCCCCTGCCATTGCCGCCATCAACCATCGCTGGCTCAACGATTGCTGGCTGGCTCCTCCCTTACCCAGGCCTAAAGCCTCAGTCTGTGGCTTGGAGCCGACATAAGCAAATTAGCCGCCATCTTGGCTGGGGATTAATTTGCATATCTCGCTGATTAGCCAATGGGAAGGGTAGCGGTCGTACGCTAATTACCATGTTTCTCTTTTATTAGTGTAGAAGAGAGGAACATGCTAATTAGCTGTTAACGCCCTGAGGTGTAATGACCAAGCACGTCATGACAAGATCACGGATCAGCAAGAGGTTGGGCCAGCGATGTATAAGTGGGCTGCGGAGAACTACAGGACGGGGCAGGGCAGCAAGAAGCGGCAGGTGGAGAGCTACAGGAGAGGGCAGGGTAACAGGAGGGGGGACGGGAGGAAGCTATAGGAGGGTGGGGCAGCGGGTGGAGAGCTACAGGAGGGCTGCTGCGACCTACTGGCGCATGGATTCCTGCGCAGGGCTACAAGTATGTATATATATATGTACTAGTATGTTTTTATTTATATTTCAGGCTTAGATTTATAGCTGATATACCAGTACATGTTAGCAGAATGCATATGATAATGTTTCCAAAGCTACTGTTTTTATCCTTTTTTAACAAATTTTCAAAAAAAATTATTGTTGAAAGTATTACATATGTCCCCTTTTCCCCCCATTAACCCTTCTAGCCTGCCCCCACTCCCTACCCCAGACCTTCACCATACTATTATCTGGATCCATTGATTATGCATACATGCATACAAGTTCTTTGGTTGATCTCTTCCCACCCACCCATGCCTGCCTTCCCTCAGAGATCTGACTGTATGTTCCATGCTTCTATGTCTCTGGATCTATTTTGTGCATCAGTTTATTTTGTTCATTAGATTCCACATTTAAGTGAGATCATGTGATACTTGTCTTTCTCTGACTGGCTTTTGGCTTAGTGTAATACTCTGCAGGTCCCTTCATGCTGTCTCAAAGGGTAAAAGATCCTTCTTTTTTTCAGCTGCATAGTATTCCATGGTGTAACGTACCACAGCTTTTTTATCCACTCATCTACAGATGGGCTGTTTTCCGGTCTTAGCTATTATGAATTGCACTGCTATGATCATAGGGGTGCATATATTCTTTCTGATTGGTGTTTTGGGTTTCTTAGGATATATTCCTAGAAGTGGAATCATGGGGTCAAATGGCAGTTCCATATTTAATTTTTTGAGCGAACTCCAAACTGTTTTCCATAACGACTGCACCAAGCTACATTGCCACCAGCCCTGTATTAGGGTTCCCTGTTCTCCACATCCTCGCCAGCACTTGTCATTAGTTGATATGTTGATGGTAGCCATTCTGATAGGAAATGCATTGTTGCTGAGTCTGCATGTTCATGAGCATCTTAGGGACAGTGACAGAGGAGAGAGAAATGTCAGAGAAGGCCAAGTGGCTGAGGAAGAAGTACATGGGCGTGTGCAGGCGAGAGTCCAGCCTGATGAGCAGGATGATGAGCAGGTTGCCCAGCACCGTGGTCAGGTACATGCCCAGGAACAGGGTGAAGAACATGCCCTGCTGCCCTGGTGGGATGGGGAGCCCCAGGAGGAGGAACTGGGACACGCTGCTCTCGTTCTCAGGCCTCATGCTGCTCTTCTGTCTGCTGGGGATGAAGAAGGTGTGGGAATCTTAGGAACCCGGAATGGATGACCAGGACCATCACATCTCATACTGTCAATCTCTGGGAAAATAATGAATTTTAACTGCATACCTATTTATTTCTCACACCTGTGGATTCATGCATCTTCCCTCTATTCCCTTCTGGCCCCTGGAATCATCACACCCCTAAAGCAACCAGCAAGACCTCATTGCACAGAAACAAGAGGGCATTCACCCAGTTCTATGAGTTTACATCTTTAAAAAAATTTTTTTTAACTCATTTCAGCGAAGAAGGAAGGAGAGAGAGAGAGAGAGAGCGCAATATCGATGATGCCAAGAGAATCATTGAAGGGCTGCCTCCTGCATGGGGAATATAAGAATGACACATGGATTTAATTAGGAAATGTGGCGATTGAACCCACAACCCCGCTATGTGCCCTGACTGGGCATTGAACCGTGACTTCCTGGTTCATAGGTCAATGCTCAACCACTGAGCCACAGCAGCCGGGCTGAGTTTACATGTTAATGACCACAGAGAGATAATTTCTAGTTTGGCCAAGGCCAAACCATAATAATTCACTGTGGCAGAAACAGGAGATGAGCCCCTGCAAACCTGTGTCAGTTGTTTCTGCCTGAAAGTAATGTGAAACCCAGTCCCATTGACCCACACCTTTAAACTCAGGGGCACTCCAGCGATGGGTGCCATTTCAAGCCACTTGATGCCAACATAGCTCCAAAACCAAGATAGCCCACAAACCCTCTTTCATAATAGAGCTGAACATTTTGGTGAACGTTTGGGTGCTGGTCTAAGGATTTTACCTACATTTCCTAATTAAATCTACACATCAGTCTTACATTCCCAGATTCTCCACCATCTCCACAGTTACATTAAGAATTTGTGTTCTTTCAACATTTGTAGCTTTTAATATATGGAAACATAAATGACACAAATTCTGTAGGCACACACAGTACAGTAGGGGACAGAATGGCACACACATGTGTATATCTGTATCTATAATATATGTGACATGTAATATATATAACTTGATATATATATATATATATGTGTTATCATTTTCTATAAATTAAAAATGACCAAGTATTATCTACTTCATGGGATTCAGTCTAATGTGTGTGATCATAGCCCATGCTCTCAATCATTACACATGGAAACTTCTCCTTTGTTGTTTAGGGAAGTCAAGCACAATGTATTATTTTAGAGATGTGGGGACCAAAAGTTGTCCAAAATTTTCTTAGTCCCTTTACTAGCTAATTTAATTCCTTCATATTTATATACCTTCAACTGACAAAAATTTTCATATACATTAACTTCCATTTATACAATGACTATTTACTGAGAGAATTGATTATAAACGGGTGCTGGATTTTATCAAATGCTTTTTCTGCATCCATTGATATGACCGTGTGGTTTTTATTCTTCATTTTGTTTATGTGGTGTATCATGTTTATTGATTTGCAGGTATTGCACCAATCTTGCATCCCTGGAGTAAATTTCACTTGACCATGGTATATGATCTTTTTTTAAAAAAATCTTTATTGTTCAGATTACTACAGATGTTCCTCTTTGTTTCCCTCATAGCTCCCCTCCATCCGGTTCCCACCCCACTCCAGGCCTCCCTCCCCCACTACCTCCTTCATAGGTGTAAGCTCTTTGTCCAATCTCTTCCTGCACCCCGCACAACCCTTTCCCCCTGACAATTGTCTGTCTGCTCCCTTTCCATGCCCCTGATCCTATTACATTCACCAGTCTGTTCTGTTCATCAGGTTTTTTATTTATTTGATTTTTAGGTTCACTTGTTGATAGATATGTATTTGTTGTCACTTTGTTGTTCATAATTTTTTATCTTTACCTTTTTCTTCTTTGTCCTCTTCTTAGAGAATACCCTTCAGCATTTCATATAATACTGGTTGGGTGGTGATGAATTCCTTAGCTTTTTCTTGACTGTGAAGCTCTTTATCTGACCTTCAATTCTAAATGATAGCTTTGCTTGGTAGAGTAATCTTGGTTGTAGGTTCTTGATATTCATCACTTTGTATATTTCTTGCCATTTCCTTCTGGCCTGCATAGTTTCTGTTGAGAAATCAGCTGACAGTCGTATGGGTACTCCCTTGTAGGTAACTGTATTTCTCTTGCTGCTTTAAGATTCTCTCTTTGTTTTTTGTCCTTTGCATTGTAATTATAGTGTGTCTTGGTGTGGTCCTCTTTGGATTCCTCTTGTTTGGGGTTCTCTGCGCTTCCTGGACTTGTAAGTCTATTTCTTTCACCCGGTAGGGGAAGTTTTCTGTCATTATTTCTTCAAATAGGTTTTCCATATCTTGCTCTCTCTTTTCTTCTGGCACCCCGATAATTCAGATGTTGGTAGGCTTGAAGTTGCCCTGGAGGCTCCTTACACTATCTTCATATTTTTGGATTCTTTTTTCTTTTTGCTTTTCCGGTTGGGAGTTTTTTGCTTCTTCGTATTTCAAATCTTTGACTTGATTCTTGGGATCTTCTAGTCTGCTGTTGGATATCTGTATATTATTCTTGATTTCAGTCAGTGTATTCTTAATTTCTGATTGGTCCTTTTTCATATCCTTGAGGGTGTCACTAAATTTCTCAGAGGTTTCTATAAAATTCTTGAGTAACCTCATAATCATGGTTTTGAACTCTATATCCAGTGTTTTGCTTTCCTCCATTTCTTTCATTTGTGAATGTTTCTTTGTCTTCACATTTTGGCTGCTTCCCTGTGTTGATTGAGTGGCTTTGTGTGCTAGGTGTCCACCTTCAGGGGTAGGCTCAGCCTCCCCAGTCACCTGAGGTGGACACTCTTGGTGCACCTGTTTGTGGGCTGTTTGCATAGTCTTATTGTAGTTAACCCTTGATTGGTGTGGTATCACTGGGAGGAATGACCTCCAGGGAAATTGGTTGTGATGACCAGCTGTGTCTACACTGGAAGATCTGTGGCACAGGAGACATTCTTATGGGGTAGGACTTGCTTCAGTGGGGCGTCGGTGCTCACTGAGTCTGCCCCTTGAGTGTGTCTTTTATTGGTGTGAAGAGTTGTAATTTGGTATGGTCTCACTCTGATTACTGGATACACTAGCTTTTGGATCTCCAAGAAGGTGCAAGGTTAACCATTGTCTGAGGCCACCCAGCAGGAGCTACAGAGACATCTGCAGATTCCTCCTCTTTGTATGGGGTTTGGAAGTCCCCTAATGAGGCCCAGCTGTAAAGCAAGGCATGCTGCTCCTGCCCAGCCGTGGGCCTTCTTTTGGAAGCTCTGGGGCTCTGTGACCCAGCTTCAGTTTGACAGGTTTTAGGCAGAGAAAGGACAGGCCATTCATATGCAAAAGTGGATGTGCACAATTTAGGTGGGGTTGTAAATTGTGTGGGGCGGCGTCTCAGGGAATCACCTGGGTGGA
>NW_005871091.1:0-28745 GCF_000147115.1 Myotis lucifugus | reverse complement strand
GGTGGAGCAACAGCAATGGCTGCCAGTCAGCCCTGCACCGGAGAGGTGCCCGAGTATCCGTGTCTCACGTGCCCCCCTCCCCCCCCCCCCCCGTATGGACAATGATCACTGTGAGCACTCTGTGAGAAAGCCACCCTCGTGTTCCTGTCTTGATGCCAGACAGTTCAGTTTCTGCCCATATGTGTCTGTGTCCCCCACAGTCTCGCCTGGAATGGAGTTCAGAGCAAGCGGGAGCTTGTATCTCCCTCCCGATTAAAAGAGCAGCACATCCAGGTGCCAGCGCTTTATGTGCTCCGCATCTCTTACCGGTCTCAGTGCGCTTTCTTCACCTCTCTAGTTGTGGAACTTCCACTCAGCCAGCTTTCCTGCGGTTCTGGGTGGTCATTGTTCTGCCTTTTAGTTGTAATCTTGATGTGGTTGTGAGAGGCAGCAAGTATAGGCGCCATCTTGGTTCTCCTCCGGAAAATATTATTTAAAGTAAAAAAAAAAATCAAAAAATTGAAAGAAAAGAAAACCTATCATAGTGTTTAGCTAATCATATACTTTACATAGTGTTCTTCTCAATATTTGCTGTCTAATGCCTATGCTGTACACCTGAAATCAATACAGAATAATATTGAAAGTAAATCTAATTGAAAAAAAGAAGAAAACCTGTGATTTACCAGCAAATAAGTAGAAGTAACGGAATTGAACAGATTTGGTATAGGGTAGTCCACACAATCATTGGCTTCAAATTCCTATGGTTCTGTATGTTGAAAATGTGAACAAACTTGTTCCCTGGAAATGAGAGGGTATAGATATGGCTCATCTATAAAAATATGCTGAGGTCATAAGGAATTTCTGTAAAAATTTATTGGTGATTCTTATATGACAATATTATTGCAAATGTGGTGGCCAAATGGTGATTCTTCTAATTCTGTTATTTCTTCTATGTTTATTAGGTGTACTAGTATTCTCCTATAAGAAGGGACTTACCCTATTTCCCACATTTATTTATTTGTTTGTGGTTTCATATCAGTATGGTCTCATGGACGCTTACATATTTTCTTGAGTTATAATCCATTACCACTATTTATTTTGTAGCTTTAGGTGTTTTTATTGGTTGCAAGGTTCTAAGTGATCTCAGAGGAGCCCACTGGGAAATACTTATAACAGAAACAAAAGGAGTAAAAACTAGAAACTAAGTAAGTGAAGGGAAGTTTACCCACAGGAGGTGGGTCAGGAGTGGGACACAAATAAAGAGGGATGGGGCAAGATAGCTGTTGATATACAGACAATAAATAAAAAAATAAATTTCAACCTGTTTATACATTTTAAAACCCATGAGTCTGAATTGATGTCTCCAATTCTAGTTTGACACCATAGAGTTTTCCAGCCTCTCCTTTTCCATGTACAGAGCTCCTTTCCCTGAGAGTGAGAGTCACTATCTTTTCCTCAGTGTTTACTTATTTGCTGAATCTTTGGATACATGGTGAGTTGTTTCAGAATCTTGAAGTCATACCACAGTTAATAACATACCACAGCTTAAAACTTTGTTTTGAGTTTTTTTTAAATTGTGAAAGTATATAGACAAAATTCTAAGTTCAAGAACTACTTAGGTTATTTATTTTATTTTCCCTTTTAGTGTAATTATGGTGTTAATTTAAATTTTTTTACGTTCATTTTATTTGTTTTATTCTATTTTGCTTTACTAGCCTCCTTCTCCATTCATGTTTTACTTGTAAAAGTCAGCATAGTCAAAACTACGCAAATAATTCTACCCATCTCCCCATCGCTTCTGCCCCAACTCCTGTGGATAAAAAATCCTATTAGTTTCTGATTTACTCTTCCTGTGCTTCTTTTTGCTCAATGGGTAGACAGTTGGATATTTTATTTACCTTCATTTTTTACATGAGAAGTAGCCCACTATAAATGCTCTTTTACACATTGCTTTTTTAAATTTAGCAATATATCTTACTATTTCTTTGTATTAATTCATAGATATCCTTGTTCTTATTTTTTTCACAGTTGCAAAATACTCAGTTGATATTCTGTGGAGACTACTTTAGTGGTCATAAATTGAGATATTGCTGATGAGTGTCCTAAATGGTTCAAATGGCTAGAATGGTAAATGTTATCTTTTGTATATCAAACTAAAATTAAAAATTAAAGAGAGTGTAAGAAGTGATCTCTTAAGAACACAGGGAAGAACCATAAAACAATAGTGATCATGTAAGATTAAGTTAATACAGGCAGTCCTCGGGTTACGTCCGATTCGATGTACGCCGTTTCGTGGTTATGTCGCCATCTCCCATTTATTTATATAAAAAAAGAAGTTCTGTCATTTTGACATATGTACATATGTGCTTTATGTTTTTTTTTTTTATCATTTATTTACCACAAGTAAAGGTCAGGAATTGTTATCTTTCTTTTAAATTTTTTTTTTACTATTTCACTTCATTAGTGCTGTGTATGTGCTCCATGTGAATGATGTAGGTGCTTATGTAGGTGGGTTTCGGGCCGTAGGAACAGATCCTCGACATAACCCGAGGACCTACTGTAGAGGGAAATGGATTAAAATATACATTTAATCAAAAGGGAGGAAGACAAGAGAGAATATATGTGAAACATGTATCAAATGAAAAACACAGTTACATGGAAAATATAAATTCAAATGTGTTATGAGTACATTAGATGTCAAGAGACAAAATTCTACAGAAATACAATAATTGTTGCTCTACATAAAATGAGCAATATCCAGTATTACATTGTTAATAATGGACACCTCAGAGATATAAGGAAAAAGAAAAATTTAAAGTGATGGAACAAATATACCATTTAAACTCTAACCACAAGAAAGCTGCATTTTACTCCCTATTCTATACTAGTATCTATACCTCTATCTGTATATTTATACCTATATGTCTGTTCATATATCTGTATGTGTACCTATATCCATAGTGATAGATATAAAGTACTTATACTAATATTAGAAGTAGATGAGTAGTTAAGGTAAAGCCCATTTCTAGAAACATCTCCTAATCATAAATGCAGTGGTGTGCTTTTGAATGTATTTTTAAAATGTCTGGCCCTCTTGTTTGAAAAGCCTTATTTTGTAGCATATGCCATTTTTCATAGCGTAATTTTTCTTATCATGGCTGATGGCAATCTACCAACAGGATGTCCTTGAATGTCAGTTGGGAAGAGATCCTCACAATCAACTTGAAGCCATCAAAAGCCAGCATCAAAGAACCAGGTAGAAAAAAATTTCACCAGAAGCAAATCATGAGGCTAAATCAGTATGTCATCAATAACATAGGATAAAAAATACATAAGCAAAAACTGACACATCTCAAAAAAAAGATAAATCCACAACTATAATTATGCAATATATTTTGCATAAGATTTTGGATATATCTTATGAGATGATGAACAAGCAAAAATTACTAATTGGGAATATAACATTATTAACAATCCATGTAGCAAACTTGACCTAGTTTACATATTAACCACACTGTACGGGACAACATAATTCATATTCTATTAAAGTTATATGGAGATGTTGACTATTCAGTAATTTTAGGAGATATATTTCCCTGTGCTCCTGACTGCAACCAGAGGATTTAGTGATTGCCACTTTAAGAACTTAATCCTCTTGACACACATCTCTAAGGCCTGTTTTATATCTCTGTTCCTCAGGCTGTAGATGAAGGGGTTCAGCATGGGGGTAACTACCATATACATGACTGAAGCAATTATGTCTTTGGAACCCCATGACGAGGAGAAAAAGTAAACACCTGTAGCTGTCCCGTAGTATAAAGACACCACAGAGAGATGGGAGCCACAGGTAGAAAAGGCTTTATAGAGTCTCCTAGTGGAGGGGACCCTGAGGATGATGGTCCCTATACGGATATAGGATCCCAAAATAACACCAATACACAAAAAGGTAATCATTCCTCCAACAGTGTATATGACCAGCTCATTGAGGAAGGTGTCTGAACAGCTCAGCTTCAGGAGTGCAGCAAGGTCACAGAAGTAGTGGATGATGGCATTGTCAGCACAGAAAGACAGTCGGACCAAGAGGAGGGTGTGCAAAAGGGCACTGCAACAGGAAAGAATGCAGGAGTCAGCCACCAGCAGCACACACAGCCCCTCCCTCATGATAGTGGTGTAGTGCAGGGGGTGACAGATAGCCACATACCTGTCATATGCCATTACAGCCAGAAGAAAATTGTCAAGACCAACAAAAAGCAAGAAAAAATACAACTGAGAAATACATCCTACATAGGAGATGGATTGTTGCCGAGTCTGCATGTTGATGAGCATCTTTGGGACAGTGACAGAGGAGAGAGAAAGGTCAGAGAAGGCCAAGTGGCTGAGGAAGAAGTACATGGGCGTGTGCAGGCGAGGGTCCAGCCTGATGAGCAGGATGATGAGCAGGTTGCCCAGCACCGTGGTCAGGTACATGCCCAGGAACAGGGTGAAGAACACGCCCTGCTGCCCTGGTGGGACGGGGAGCCCCAGGAGGAGGAACTGGGACACGCTGCTCTGGTTCTCAGGCCTCATGCTGCTCTTCTGTCTGCTGGGGATGAAGAAGGCTTGGGAGTCTCAGGAACCTAGAAAGGATGAATAGGACATCTCATCTCATACTGTCATTATTTGGAAATCATTCATTTTTAAATACTTTCATATTAATTTCTCACACCTGTGGATGTATGCTTCTTTCCTCTCTTGCAGTCTTGCTCCAGGAAAACATTGAACCTCCAAAGTAGTCACACAACGTCATCACAGAGAATTAAGAGGGGTTTGCTCTTTATACAAATATTACTTTTAACATCACGTCTTTGTCAGAACCTCTTCAAAGGACTGCAGTGCAGCAGTGAGCAAGAAAAGCAAGGTGCCCACCTCTATGAGTTTACATCTTGATGAGCATGGAGGGATCATTTCTACACCCGGCCAGAGCCAAACCATAATGATTCACTGTGGCAGGAATGGAAGGTGAGGCCCTGAAAAGTGGTGTCAGTTGTTTCTGCCTAAAAGTAACGTGAGACTCCAGTGCTGAGTGGGTGTTGTTGGAGCCTTGTCAGACCTCCTGTGAACCTGCCGGCTCCCATTGACCCTCAGCTGTAAACTCAGGGACACTCTAGTATTGGGTGGCCATTGAAAGCCACTGAGGCCAGAATATCTCCAAAACCACAATAGTCCACAAAGTATCTTTCATAATAATGCTGAACATTTAGATTAACATTTTGGTACCAGGCTAAGGACTTTACCTACATTTCCTAATTAAATCCACACATCAGCCTTACATTCCCAGTTTTTAAAACCTCTTCACAGATGCTCTAAGGCAGGGGTCCTCAAACTTTTTAAACAGGGGGCCAGTTCACTGTCCCTCAGACCGTTGGAGGGCCGGACTATAGTTTAAAAAAACACTATGAACAAATTCCTATGCACACTGCACATATCTTATTTTGAAGTAAAAAAACAAAACGAGAGCAAATACAATATTTGTATTTGCATGTGGCCCGCGGCCCGTAGTTTGAGGACCCCTGCTCTAAGGATTTGTATTCCTTGAACTATTTTAGTTTTTAATAAATAGAAACATATATGACGCAAATTCTGTGGGCACAGATCAGTACAGCAGGGACAGAATGGCACACAAATACACGTGTGTATATTAGTATCTATTACTTATGTGACATGTAATGTTGATACCTTGATATATATGTTTTACCATTTTCTATAAATTAAAACGACCAACTGTTAGCTACTTCATGGGGTTCAGTCTAATATATCTGTGTGATCAGAAACCATGCTCTTAACTGTTAAACAGGGAAACTTCCCTTTTCTTGCGTAGGAGCCAAGCACAATATATTATTTTAGAGCTGTGAGGACCCAGAGTTGTCCAAAATTTTTTATTCCCTTTACTAGATAGTTTTATTACTTCATATTTATTTACTTTCCAACTGACAAAAAATTCTGAAATACATTAAGGTCTATTTATGCAATAACTTTTTACTGAGGGCCTCTGCAAGATTCATAAAACTTGTGTCATTTTTTCCATTTTATAGACGTGAAAATGAGACCAATGGTTTATATAAGTTCCCCAAATTCTCATCACTATTTAATGGTAATTCTGCCCAATACCTTCACACATCATGATGCCTGGAGTGTATGGGTAGTGTGTTTCTTTGTTTACCTGGGATGTTTAGTAAAAATAAAGAAAGGTTGGAAAATACTGAGCAACTCAATCACACTCAGGTACCTAAAAATGATAGCAGATCCATTTCCAGAAACAGGGTGTTCCTTGAATGTGAGTATCTTAGGTACTGGTTCCCCAGAAGGAGGACACTTTAGGAAATACTTGAGTCATTGATACAGATCACACACACACACACCACACACACACACACACACACACACACACACACACACACACACACCTGCTTTGAGAATGTATGTCACCCCTGACCAAATTTCCATCCTAAAGAAAGAATAGCCAATATGTGGTTCATCTCATAAACACTCATATGCGTACATACAAGTCAGAATTAACAGACAGTTGGACATACGCAACATACAATAATACACCTCTCACCCCAAAACATACTCACAATGCACATCAACACACCTGTTTCATGATGCACCTGGTGAACAATCAACTCACCACATATACATAACTCAAACACTACACACACTTCACCAAAATCACACAAGACCACAAACAATTCAAAAATATTACAAGAAACACACAACACAACACATATGCACACCCAGCCACACTCACTACAACAAACAGTATACACTCTCCTATTAAAGAGAGTGTATTAATGAGCTTCCCTCTGTCTGACCATCTCCTTGCTGGGGGAGCATAGTCAGAATGGGACTGTTAAGTCTATTCAGTCACAGGCACAGTCATTAAACCACCACCAACACCCATGCATATGGTCACACACATGGTCACATACACACAGAGAAAATCCAATAACATAACTTCCAGCTTTCATACACGAGAGCGTCACCCACAGGCACAGCTCACATGTGCACCACACACTGCTGAGCAGAGGCCTGAGCTCTCTCTGAGCTGACCTTGGTTCCTGGTGAGGTCGGCATCTTCTGTCCAGCAGCAGAGACCACAGTCTCACTCCCAGTGCTCAGCTGTGATGCCAGTGTTTACCATCACAGACATGAATCAGGAGTCCCAACCACACGCCAGGAGGCTGAGAACTTGGTCTACATATGCTAAAACGAGACTGTGAGTCAGATTCATAGCACATATACATACAACTATCAAACAGCACATATACAAGCATACATAATACATATACACACACAGGGTCATGGACACAGAGTCTCACACATGAACCCACTAGCACACAGGCAGGTCCATTGGCAAAGGCAGATTTCCAGCTCCTCTCACCTGGGCTCATTGGTGAGTTCAGACCCCTTCTGCTGCAGAATATCGCCCATCTCCTCAGGTTTTCTTCAGGAGACCTAACATCAGACACACAGAGTAAATATCTGGGGACTTGGCACTTCTACAGACTTTCCTTTTCCTTATCCAGCTCTAGAGAAATGAGTCCACAAATGACACTTAAGTGCTAATGAGAGACTGCAACCAACTCCCCAAGCTTGTGGCTGATTTCTGACTGCCCTTTGGGAGCTGTGTGTCCAAGAGCCAAGGGACTGGAGTCCTAGGGGAGAGTGTCCCTGATTCCAGTCATGCCCTGGACTGCTTTGTTCTTGGGCATTGCTCCATTGGGAAAAAAGATTTTTCAACTTTCTATTTTCAAATGCGTTTAAAGATATAGAAAAGTTGTAATAATGATATCAAGAATTCCTGGTCAATCTTCAGCCAATTCCCAATGGTTAACATTTTACAATGTTTACCTACTGTGTGTGTGTGTGTGTGTGTGTGTGTGTGTGTGTATATATATATATATATATATATATATATATATTAGTATGTTTGTATGTATATTTCAGGCTTAGATTTATAGCTGATATACAAGTACATATTACCAGAAGGCATATGATAATGTTTCCAAAGCTATTGTTTTTATCCTTTTTAAACAAATTTTCAAAAAAATTTATTGTTGAAAGTATTACATATGTCCCCCTTCCCCCCCTCCATTAACCCTTCTAGGCTGCCCCCACTCCCTACCCTAGACCTTCACCATACTATTATCTGGATCCACTGATTATGCATACATGCATACAAGTTCTTTGGTAGATCTCTTCCCACGCCCCCACCCACGCTCGCCTTCCCTCTGTGATTCGTCAGTATGTTCCATGCTTCTATGTCGCTGGATCTATTTTGTTTATCAGCTTATTTTGTTCATTAGATTCCACATTTAAGTGAGATCATGTGATACTTGTCTTTCTCTGGCTGGCTTTTTGCTTAGTGTAATACTCTACAGGTCCCTTCATGCTGTCTCAAAGGGTAAAAGATCCTTCTTTTTTACAGCTGCATAGTATTCCATGGTGTAATGTACCACAGCTTTTTTATCCACTCATCTACAGATGGGCTGTTTTCCGGTCTTAGCTATTATGAATTGTGCTGCTATGAACATAGGGGTGCATATATTCTTTCTGATTGGTGTTTTGGGTTTCTTAGGATATATTCCTAGAAGTGGGATCATGGGGTCAAATGGCAGTTCCATATTTAATTTTTTGAGCAAACTCCATACTGTTTTCCATAATGACTGCACCAATCTGCATTGCCACCAGCAGTGTATTAGGGTTCCCTGTTCTCCACATCCTCGCCAGCACTTGTCATTAGTTGATATGTTGATGGTAGCCATTCTGATAGGAAATGCATTGTTGCTGAGTCTGAATGTTCAAGGACATCTTAGGACAGTGACAGAGGAGAGAGAAATGTCAGAGAAGGCCAGGTGGCTGAGGAAGAAGTACATGAGCGTGTGCAGGCGAGAGTCCAGCCTGATGAGCAGGATGATGAGCAGGTTGCCCAGCACCGTGGTCAGGTACATGCCCAGGAACAGGGTGAAGAACACGCCCTACTGCCCTGGCGCGATGGGGAACCCCAGGAGGAAGAAGTGGGACATGCTGCTCTCCATCTCAGGCCTCATGCTGCTCTTCTTTCTGCTGGGGATGAAGAAGGCTTGGGAGTCTCAGGAACCCAGAATGGGTGAACAGGACCATCACATCTAATACTGTCAATCTCTGGGAAAACCATGAATTTTAACTGCATACCTATTAATTTCTCACACCTGTGGATTCATGCATCTTCCCTCTATTCCCTTCTGGCTCCTGGAATCATCACACCCCTAAAGCAACCAGCAAGACCTCCTTGTACAGAAACAAGAGGGCATTCACCCAGGTCTGTGAGTTTACATCTTTAAAAAATTTTTTTTTATTGATTTCAGAGAGGAATGAAGGAGAGAGAGAGAGATAGCAACATTGATGATGCCAAGAGAATCATTGAAGGGCTGCCTCCTGCAAGGGGAATGTAAGACTGATGTATGGATTTAATTAGGAAATGTGGGGATTATACCCACAACCCCGCTATGTGCCCTGACTGGGCATTGAACCATGACTTCCTGCTTTATAGGTCAATGCTCAACCAATGAGCCACACCAGCCAGGTTGAGTTTACATGTTAATGACCACAGAGAGATAATTTCTACTTTGGCCAAATCCAAACCATAATAATTCACTGTGTCAGAAATAAAAGATGACCTGTGTCAGTTGTTTCTGCCTGAAAGTAATGTGAAACCCAGTCCCATTTACCCACACCTGTAAACTCAGGGACACTCCAGCGATGGGTGCCATTTAAAGCCACTTGATGCCAACATAGCTCCAAAACCAAGATAGCCCACAAACTCTCTTTCATAATAGCGGTGAACATTTTGGTGAACGTTTGGGTGCTGGTCTAAGGACTTTACCTACATTTCCTAATTAAATCTACACATCAGTCTTACATTCCCAGATTTTCAACCATCTCCACAGTTACATTAAGAATTTGTGTTCGCCAAACCGGTTTGGCTCAGTGGATAGAGCGTCGGCCTGGGGACTCAAGGGTCCCAGGTTCGATTCCGGGCAAGGGCATGTACCTTGGTTGCGGGCACATCCCCACTGGGGGGCGTGCAGGAGGCAGCTGATCGATGTTTCTAACTCTCTATCCCTCTCCCTTCTTCTCTGTAAAAATTCAATAAAATATATTAAAAAAAAGAATTTGTGTTCTTTCAACATTTGTAGCTTTTAAGACATAGACACATAAATGACACAAATTCTGTAGGCACACACAGTACAGTAGGGGACAGAATTGCACACACGTGTGTATATCTGTATCCATAATACATGTGACATGTATATAACTTGATATATATATGTGTTATCATTTTCTATAAATTAAAAATGACCAAGTATTATCTACTTCATGGGATTCAGTCTAATGTGTGTGATCATAGCCCATGCTCTCAATCATTACACATGGTAACTTCTCTTTTGTTGTTTAGGGAAGTCAAGCACAATGTATTATTGTAGAGATGTGAGGACCCAAAGTTGTCCAAAATTTTCTTAGTCCCTTTACTAGCTAATTTAATTCCTTCATATTTATATACCTCCAACTGTCAAAAATGTTCATATACATTAACTTGCATTTATACAATAACTATTTACTGAGAGAATTGATTAAAAAATGGGTGCTGGATTATATCAAATGCTTTTTCAGCATCCATTGATATGACCTTCTTTTTTTTATGTGGTGTATCATGTTTATTGATTTGTAGATATTGCACCAATCTTGCATCCCTGGAATAAATTTCACTTGATTATGGTATATGATCTTTATTTTTTAATCTTTATTGTTCAGATTACTACAGATGTTCCTCTTTTTCCCCCCCATAGCTCCCCTCCACCCGGTTCCCACCCTACTCCAGGCCTCCCCCCGCCCCACTGACCTTGTTCATAGGTTAAGTACTTTGTCCAATATCTTCCCACACTCCCCACCACCCTTTCCCCCTCAGAATTGTCTGTCTGATCCTATTACATTCACCAGTCTGTTCTGTTCATCAGGTTTTTTATTCATTTGAGTTTTAGGTTCTCTTGTTGATAGATATGTATTTGTTGTCACTTTGTTCATAATTTTTTAACTTTAGCTTTTTCTTCTTCTTCCTCTTCTTAGAGAATACCCTTCAGCATTTCATATAATACTGGTTTGGTGTTGATGAACTCCTTTCGCTTTTTCTTGTCTGTGAAGCTCTTTATCTGACCTTTAATTCTAAATGATAGCTTTGCTGGGTAGAGTAATCTTGGTTGTAGGTTCTTGCTATTTATCACTTTAAATATTTCTTGCCACTCCCTTCTGGCCTGCATGGTTTCTGTTGAGAAATCAGCTGACAATCGTATGGTTACTCCCTTGTAGGTAACTAATTGTTTTTCTCTTGCGGCTTTTAAGGTTCTCTCTTTGTCTTTTGCTCTTGGCATTTTAATTATGATGTGTCTTGGTGTGGTCCTCTTTGGATTACTTTTGTTTGGGGTTCTCTGTGCTTCCTGGACTTGGAAGTCTATTTTTTTCACCAGGTAGGGGAAGTTTTCTGTCATTATTTCTTCAAATAGGTTTTCCATATCTTGCTCTCTCTCTTCTTCTGGCACCCCCATAATTCGGATGTTGGTACGCCTGAAGTTGTCCCAGAGGCTCCTTACACTCTCTTCATATTTTTGGATTCTTTTTGCTTTTCTGGTTGGGTGTTTTTTACTTCTTTGTACTTCAAATCTTTGACTTGATTCTTGCGATCCTCTAGTCCCGTGATCGGCAAACTTCGGCTCGTGAGCCACATGTGGCTCTTTGACCCCTTTAGTGTGGCTCTTCCTAAGCCTTAAGAGTATCCTAATTAAGTTAATAACAGTGTACCTACCCATATAGTTTAAGTTTAAAAAATTTGGCTCTCAGAAGAAATTTCAATCGTTGTACTGTTGATATTTGGCTCTGTTGACTAATGAGTTTGTTGACCAGTGCTCTAGTCTGCTGTTGGATCTCCGTATAATATTCTTTATTTCAGTCAGTGTATGCTTAATTTCTAGTTGGTCCTTCTTGCAGCTTTTAAGATTCTCTTTGTCTTTTGCCCTTTGCATTTTAATTATGGTGTGTTTTGGTGTGGTCCTCTTTGGATTCCTCTTTTTCAGGGTTCTCTGTGTTTCCTGGACTTGTCAGTCTATTTCTTTCACCACGTAGGGGAAGTTTTCTGTCATTATATCTTCAAGTAGGTTTTCCATATCTTGGTCTCTCTGTTTTTCTGCCGCCCCCATAATTCAGATGTTGGTATGCTGGAAGTTGTCCCAGAGACTCCTTACACTATCTTCATATTTTTGGATTCTTTTTTCTTTTTGCTCTTCCAGTTGGGGGTTTTTTGGTTCTTCGTATTTCAAATCTTTGACTTGATTATTGGGATCCTCTAGTCTGCTGTTGGATCTCTGTATATTATTCTTTATTTCAGTCAGTGTATGCTTAATTTCTGATTGGTCCTTTTTTTTTTTGAATTGCATATTTTTCATTTATTAACCAGTTATCCTATGGCTTACTCATGTTTTTCTGATTACTTTTTTGTTGTTGTTTTTGTTAATCCTCACATGAGGATATTTTTTCATTGATTTTTTAGGGGGAGTGGCAGAGAGAGGGAAAGACAGAGAGAAACATTGATGTGAGAGAAACACATCTATTGGTTGCCTCCTGCATAAGACCTGACCAGGGCCCGGGCTGGGGAGGAGCCTGCAACCAAGGTACATGCCCTTGACCAAATTTGAACCCGGGACCCTTTGGTATGAAGGCCAACGCTCTATCCACTGAGCCAAACTGTCTGATTACATTTTAAGAAGTTATTTTAAACTTACAAAAAGGTTGCAAGTATAATACAAGGAACCCCTGTGTACACTTTACCCAGTTTACCCAGATTCATTCATTGTTTATGTTTTGTTCCAGTTGCTTTATGCATTCTGTGTGTGTGTGTGTGTGTGTGTGTGTGTGTGTTTGAACCATTTGGAGACATTGTGTCCCATTCTTAAGAACAAGATTATTCTCCGACACAACCATAGCATAATAATCAACATCAGGATATTTTACATTGATACTTTATTCCTATCTAATCTATAGTTCATATTCAAATTTCATCAGTTATTCTGGCAGTGAGATTGGTCCTTTTTTATATCCTTGAGGGTGTCACTAAATTTCTCAGAGGTTTCTATAAAATTCGTGAGTAACCTTATAATTGTGGTTTTGAACTCTATATCCAGTATTTTGCTTTCTTCCATTTCTTTCATTTGTGACATGTTTCTTTGTCTCTGCATTTTAGCTGCTTCCCTGTGTTGATAGAGTGGCTTTGTGTGCTAGTTTTCCTATAGGGCCTAAAGGCTCAGCCTCCCCAGTCACCTGAGGTGGACACTCTTGGTGCACCCATTTGTAGGCTGTTTGCACAGTCTTTTTGTAGTTAACCCTTGACTGCTATTGGTATCACTGGGAGGAATTGACCTCCAGGTCATTTGACTGTGATGACCAGCTATGTCTACTATAGAAGATCTGTTGCACAGGAGCCGCCCTAATGGGGCAGGACTTGTTTCAGTGGGGCTTTGGTGCTCACTGAGTCTGCCCCTTGAGTGTGTCTCTTATGGATGTGAATATTTGTAATCTGGTATGGTCTCATTCTGACGGCTGGGTACATTGGCTCTTGGATCCCCAAGGAGATACAAGGTCAGCCACTGTCTGTGGCCACCCAGCAGGAGCCACAGGGACATCTGCAGATTCTTCCTGTTTGTATGGGGTTTGGAAGTCCCCAGACTAGGCCCAGCTATGAAGCAAGGCAGGCTGCTGCTGCCGTGCCTTGGGCCTTCTTTTGGGAGCTCTGGGGCTCTCTGACCCAGCTGCAGTTTGACAGGTTTTAGGCAGAGAAAGGACAGGCCATTCATATGCAAAAGCCGATGTGCACAGCTTGGGTGGGGTTGTAAATTGGGTGGAGCGGGGTCTCTGGGAATCACCAGGGTGGAGCAAGCAGCAATGGCCTCCTGTCAGCCCTGCATTGGAGAGGTCCCCGGGTCTCCTAGTCCTGTGCCCCCTGTGCAGGAGCAATGATCGTTATGAGCACGTCTGCGAGAAAGCCGCCCTCACATTCCTGTCCCGATGCCAGGCAGTCCAGTTTATCCCCATATGTGTCTGTGTCCCCCACAGTCTCGCCTGGAATGGAGTTCAGAGCAAGCGGGAGCTTTTATCTCCCTCCCAATTAAAAGAGCAGCACATCCAGGTGCCAACGCTTTATGTGCCTCCGCATCTCTTACCGGTCTCAATGTGCTTTCTTCACCTCTGTAGTTGTGGAACTTCCACTCAGCCAGCTTTCCTGCGGTTCTGGGTGGTCATTGTTCTGCCTTTTAGTTGTAATCTTGATGTGGTTGTGAGAGGCAGCCAGTATAGGTGTGTACCTATGCCTCCATCTTGGTTCTCTTCAGGAAAATATTATTTAAAGTAAAAAAAAAAATCAAAAAATTGAAAGAAAAGAAAACCTATCATAGTGTTTAGCTAATAATATACTTTACATAGTGTTCTTCTCAATATTTCCAGTCTAATGACTATGCGGTACACCTGAAATCAGTATAAAATAATATTGAAAGTAAATATTATTGAAAAAAGAAGAAAATCGGTTATTTACCGGCAAATAAGTAGAAATAACTGAATTGAAGAGATTTGGTATAGGGTGGTCCACCCAATCATTGGCTTCAAATTCTTATAGTTCTGTATGTTGAAAAAGCGAACAAACTTGTTCCCTGGAATATGAGAGGGTAGAGATATGACTCATCTATGAAAATATGCTGAGGTCACCAGGAATTCTCTGTAAAAATTTATTGGTGATTCTTATATGACAAAATTATTGCAAATGTGGTGGCCAAATGGCGATTCTTCTAATTCTATTATTTCTTCCATGTTTATTAGGTGTGCTAGTATTCTCCTATAAGAAGGGACTTACCCTATTTCCCACATTTATTTATTTATTTATTTGTTTGTTTTTTTTCATATCATTATGGACGCTTACTTATTCTCTTGAGTTATAATCCATTACCACTATTTATTTTGTAGCTTTAGGTGTTTTTATTGGTTGCAAGGATTCTAAATGATCTCAGGAAAGCCAACTGGGAAATACTTATAACAGAAGCAAAAGGAGTAAAAACTAGAAACTAAGTAAGTGAAAGGAAGTTTACCCACAGGAGGTGGGTGGGTCAGGAGTAGGACACAAATAATGGGGGATAGGACAATATAGCTGTTGATATACAAACAATAAATAAAAAAATAAATTGCAACCTGTTTATACATTTTAAAACCCATGAGTTTGAACTGATATCTCCAATTCTGGTTTGAAACCATAGAGAGTTTTCCAGCCTCTCCTTTTCCATGTACAGAGCTCTTTTCCCTGAGAGTGAGAGTCACTATCTTTTCCTCAGTGTTTACTTATTTGCTGAATCTTTGGATACATGGTGAGTTGTTTCAGAATCTTGAACTTATACTACAGTTAATAACATACCACAGCTTAAAACTTTGTTTTGAGTTTTTTAAAAATTGTGAACGTATGTAGACAGAATTCTTGGTTCAAGAACTGCGTAGGTTATTTGTTTTATTTTCCCTTTTAGTGTAATTATGGTGTTAATTTAAATTTTTTATGTTCTTTTGATTTGTTTTATTCTATTTTGCTTTACTAGCCACCTTTTCTATTCATGTTTTACTTGCAAAAGGCAACATAGTCAAAACTACACAAATAGTTCTATCCATCTCCCCATCATTTCTGCCCCAACTCCTGTAGATAAAAAATCCTATTAGTTTCTGATTTATTCTTCCTGTGCTTCTTTTTGCTCAAATGGGCAGAGAGTTGGATATTTTATTTACCTTCATTTTTACATGAGAAGTAGCACGCTATAAATGCTCTTTTACACATTGCTTTTTTTCATTTAGCAATATATGTTACAATTTCTTCCAATTAATTCATAGATACCCTTGTTCTTATTTTTTTCCCAGTTGCGAAATACTCAGTTGATGTTCTATAGAGACTACTTTAGTGGTCATAAGATGAGATATTGCTGATGAGTGTCCTAAATGGTTCAAATGGCTAGAATGTTAAATGTTATGTTTTGTATATCAAAATACAATTAAAAATTAAGGAGAGTGTAAGAAGTGATCTCCTAAGAGCACAGGGAAGACTCATAAAAAATAATAATAATGTAAGATTAAGTTAATACAGACAGTTCTCGGGTTACGTTGGACTCGACGTATGTCGTGTCGTGGTTATGTCGCCATCTCTATTTATTTATAAAAAATAAAAAGTTTTGTCATTTTGACATATGTACATATGTGCTTTATGTTTTTTATTATTTATTTACCACAAGTAAAGCTCAGGAATTGTTATATTTCCTTTAAAATTTTTTTGCTGTTTCACTTCATTACTGCTGTGTCTGTGCTCCATGTGAGTGTCGTAGGTGCTTATGTAGGTGGGTTCTGCGCCATAGGATCGGATCTCTGACGTAACCCAAGGACCTACTGTAGAGGGAAAAGGATTAAAATATACATTTAATCGAAAGGGAGAAAGTCAAGAGAGAATATATGTGAAACATGTATCAAATAATAAACACAGTTACATGAAAAATATAAATGGAAATGTATTATGATTACATTAGATGTCAAGAGACAAAATTCTACAGAAATACAATAATTGTTTCTCTACATAAAATGACCAATATTCAGCATTACATTGTTAATAATGGACACCTCATAGATACAAGGAAAAAGAAAAGTTTAAAGTGATGGAAAAAATATACCATTTAAACTCTAACGGCAAGAAAGCTGCATTTTACTTCCTATTCTATACTAGTATCTATATCTCTATCTGTATATTTATACTTATATGTTTGTTCGTATATTTGTATGTGTACCTATATCCATAGCGATAGATATAAAGTACCTATACTAATATTAGAAGTAGATGAGTAGTTAAGGTAAAGCCCATTTCTAGAAACATCTCCTAATCATAAATGCAGTGGTGTGCTTTTGAATGTATGTTTAAAATGTCTGGCCCTCTTGTTTGAAAAGCCTTATTTTGTAGCATATGCCATTTTTCATAGCGTAATTTTTCTTATCATGACTGATTGCAATCTACCAACAGGATGTCATTGAATGTCAGTTGGGAAGAGACCCTCACAATCAACTTGAAGCCATCAAAAGCCAGCATCAAAGAACCAGGTAGAAAAAAATTTCACCAGAAGCAAATCATGAGGCTAAATCAGTATGTCATCAATAACATAGTATAAAAAATACATAAGCAAAAGCTGACACATCTCAAAGGAGAAAAAGAAAATCCACATCTATAATTGTGCAATATATTTTGCATATATCTTATGAGATGATGAACAAGCCAAAATTACTAATTGGGAATATAACATTATTAACAATCCATGTAGCAAACTTGACCTAGTTTACATATTAACCACACTGTACATGACAACAGAATGCATATTCTATTAAAATTAAATGGAGATGTTGACTATTCAGTAATTTTAGGAGATATATTTCCCTGTGCTCCTGACTGCAACCAGAGGATTTAGTGATTGCTACTTTAAGAACTTAATCCTCTTGACACACATCTCTAAGGCCTGTTTTATATCTCTGTTCCTCAGGCTGTAGATGAAGGGGTTCAGCATGGGGGTAACTACCATGTACATGACTGAAGCAATTATGTCTTTGGAATCCCATGATGAGGAGAAAAAGTAAACACCTGTAACTGTCCCGTAGTATAAAGACACCACAGAGAGATGGGAGCCACAGGTAGAAAAGGCTTTATAGAGTCTCTTAGTGGAGGGGACCCTGAGGATGATGGTCCCTATACGGATATAGGAGCCCAAAATAACACCAATACACAAAAAGGTAATCATTCCTCCAACAGTGTATATGACCAGCTCATTGAGGAATGTGTCTGAACAGCTCAGCTTCAGGAGTGCAGCGAGGTCACAGAAGTAGTGGATGATGGCATTGTCAGCACAGAAAGACAGTCGGACCAAGAGGAGGGTGTACAAAAGGGCAACGCTCGAGGAGAGAACCCAGGAGCCAGCCACCAGCAGCACACACAGCCCCTCCCTCATGATGGTGGTGTAGTGCAGAGGCTGACAGATGGCCACATACCTGTCATATGCCATCACAGCCAGAAGAAAATTGTCAAGACCAGCAAAAAGTATGAAAAAATACAACTGAGAAATGCATCCCACATAGGAGATGGATTGTTGCCGAGTCTGCATGTTCATGAGCATCTTGGGGACAGTGACAGAGGAGAGAGAAATGTCAGAGAAGGCCAAGTGGCTGAGGAAGAAGTACATGGGCGTGTGCAGGCGAGAGTCCAGCCTGATGAGCAGGATGATGAGCAGGTTGCCCAGCACCGTGGTCAGGTACATGCCTAGGAACAGGGTGAAGAACACGCCCTGCTGCCCTGGTGGGATGGGGAGCCCCAGGAGGAGGAACTCGGACATGCTGCTCTGGTTCTCAGGCCTCATGCTGCTCTTCTGTCTGCTGGGAAGGAAGAAGGCTTGGGAATCTCAGGAACCTAGAAAGGATGAACAGGAAATCACATCTCAAACTGTCATTATTGGGAAAACCATTCATTTTTAAATACTTTCATATTAATTTCTCACACCTGTGGATGTATGCCTCTTTCCTCTCTCCCAGTCTGGCTCCAGGAAAACATTCAACCTCCAAAGTAGTCACAAGACCTCACCACACAGAAGAGGGGTTCACTGTTTATTCAGTTTTTACTTTTAACATCACGCCTGTATGGGAACCTCTACTAAGGACTGCAGTGCAGCAGCTCGCAAGAAAAGCAAGGGGCTCACCTCTATGAGTTTACATCCTGATGAACATGGAGGGATCATTTCTACACCAGGCCAGAGCCAAACCATAATGATTCACTGTGGCAGGAATGGAAGGTGAGCCCCTGAAAAGTGGTGTCAGTTGTTTCTGCCTGAAAGTAAAGTGAGAGTGCAGTGCTGAGCGGGCGTTGTGGGAGCCTTGTCAGACCTCCTGTGAACCTGCCACCTCCCATTGACCCTCAGCTGTAAACTCAGGGACACTCTGGAGTTTGGTGGCCATGAAACCCACTTGAGGCCAGAATATCTCCAATACCAGATTAGTCCACAAAGTATATTTCATAATAATGCTGAACATTTAGATGAACATTTGGGTACCAGGCTAAGGCCTTTAGCTACATTTCCCAATTAAATCCGCACATCAGCCTTACATTCCCAGATTTTAAAACCTCTTCACAACTGCTGTAAGGATTTGTATTCTTTGACCAATTTTAGTTTTTACGAAATAGAAACATAAATGACACAAATTCTGTAGGCACACAGCAGTGCAGCAGGGACAGAATGGTGCACAAATTTGCGTGTGTATATTAGTATCTATTACATATGTGATATGTACTGTTTATAACTTGATATATATATTACCATTTTCTATAAATTAAAAATCAGCAAGTGTTAGCTACTTAATGGGATTCTGTGTAATATGTCTGTGTGATGAGAAACCATGCTCTTAACTGTTACACAGGGAAACTTCCCTTTTCTTGCTTAGGAGCAAAGCAAATATATTATTTTAGAGCTGTGAGGACCCAGAATTGTCCAAAATTTTTTTATTCCCTTTACTAGATAGTTTTATTCCTTCATATTTATTTACTTTCCAAGTGACAAAAAATTCTCAAATACATTAAGATCTCTTTATGCAATAACTCTTTACTGAGGGCCTCTGCAAGATTCACAAAACTAGTGTAATTATTTCCATTTTATATATGTGAAAGTGAGACCAATGTTTTATATAACTTCCCCAAGGTCTCATCACTATTTAACGGTAATTGTGCCCAATACCTTCACACAGCATGATGCCTGGAGTTTAAGGTTAGTTAGTGTGTTTGTTTCCCTGGATGTTTAGTAAAAATAAAGAAAGGTTGGAAAATCCTGAGCAGCTCAGTCACACTTATGTACATAAAAATGATAGCAAATCCATTTCCAGAACCAGGGTGTTGCTTAGAATTTGAGTATCTTAGGTAATGGTGCCCCAGAAGGAGGACACTTTTGGAAATACTTGAGTCATCAATACAGATCTCACACACACACACACACACACACACACACACACACACACACACACGCAGCTGCTTTGAGAATGTACATCACCCCTGACCAAATTTCCATCCTAAAGGAAGAATAGCCAATATGTGGTTCATCTCATAAACACTCATATGCATACATACAAGTCAGAATTAACAGAAGTTGGACATACACACATACAGTAATACACCTCTCACCCCAATATACACTCACAGTGCACATCAATACTGCTGTTTCATTATGCACCTGGTGAACACTCACCTCACCACATATACATAACTCAAACACTACACACACTTCACCAAAATCACACAAGACCACAAACAATACAAAAATTTTAAAAGAAATACACAACACAACACATATGTAGACCCAGCCACACTCACTACAACAAACAGTATACACTCTCCTATTAAAGAGAGTGTATTAATGAGCTTCCTTCTGACCTTCCCCTTGCTGGGGGAGGGCAGTCAGGGGCAGTCAGCATGGGGGCAGTTTAAGTCTATTCAGTCACAGGCACAGTCATTAAACCCCCCACCAACAGCCATGCATATGGTCACACGCACATGATCACATACACACAGAGAAAATCCAATAACATGACTTCCAGCTCTCATACAGGAGGTGTCACCCACAGGCACAGCTCCCATGTGCACCACAACACACTGCTGAGCAGAGGCTTGAGCTCTCTCTGAGCTGACCTTGGTTCCTGGTGAGGTCGGCATCTCCTTGTCCAGCAGCAGAGACAACAGTGTTACTCCCGATGTTCAGCTGTGATGCTAGTGTTACAGTCACACACATGAATCAGGAGTCCCAACCACACACCAGGAGGCTGAGAACTTGGTCTACATATGCTAAAATGAGACTGTGAGATTCATAACACATATACATACAACTATCAAACAGCACATACACAAGCATATACAATACGTGCACACACACAGGGTCATGGACACAGAGTCTCACACATGAACCCACTAGCACACAGGCAGGTCAATCGGCAAAGACAGATTTCCAGCTCCTCTCACCTGGGCTCATTGGTGAGTTCAGACACCTTCTGCTGCAGATTATCACTCATCTCCTCAGCTCTTCTTCAGCAGACCTAACATCCAGACACACAGAGAAAATATCTCGGGACTTGGCACTTCAACAGACTTTCCTTTACCTTATCCAGCTCTAGAGAAATGAGTCCACAAATGACACTTAAGTGCTAATGAGAGACTGCAGCCAAGTCCCCAAGCTTGTGACTAATTTCTAACTGCCCTTTGGGAGCTGTATGTCCAAGAGGAAGAGGCACTGGAGTCCTAGGGGAGAGTGTCCCTGATTCCAGTCATGCCCTGGACTGCTTTGTTCTTGGGCATTGCTCCAGCTGGGAAGAAAGATTTTTCAACTTTCTATTTTGAAATGATTTCAAAGTTATAGAAAAATTGTAATAACGATATTAAGAATTCCTGGTCAATCTTCAGCCAATTCCCCAATGGTTAACATTTTACTATGTTTACCTTCTGTGTGTGTATCCTATATAATAAGAGAGGAATATGCTAATTAGCTGTTACTCCCTGAGGCCTAATGACCAAGCGCGTCAAGACCAGATCACGGATCAGCAAGAGGGTGGGCCAGCGAGGTACAAGTGGGCTGTGGAGAACTACAGGACGGGGCAGGGCAGCAAGGAAGCCGGAGGTGGAGAGCTACAGGAGGGGGCAGAGTAACAAGAGGGGAGGGCGGGGGAGATACAGGAGGGCGGGGCAGCAGTCAGAGAGCTTCAGGAGGGCTGCAGCAACCTATTGGGGCACGGATTCCTGCGCAGGGCCACAAGTATGTATATATTTATGTACTAGTATGTTTGTATGTATATTTCAGGCTTAGATTTATAGGTGATATACCAGTACATGTTATCAGAATGCATATGATAATGTTTCCAAAGCTACTGTTTTTATCCTTTTTTAACCAATTTTCAAAAATATTTATTGTTGAAAGTATTACATATGTCCCCTATTCCCCCATTAACCCTTGTAGCCTGCCCCCACTCTCTACCCCAGACCTTCACCTACTATTATCTGGATCCACTGATTATGCATACATGCATACAAGTTCTTTGTTTGATCTCTTCCCACCCACCCATGCCTGCCTTCCCTCTGAGATCCGACAGTATGTTCCATGCCTCTATGTCTCTGGATCTATTTTGTGCATCAGTTTATTTTGTTCATTAGATTCCACATTTAAGTGAGATCATGTGATACTTGTCTTTCTCTGACCTGCTTTTTGCTTAGTGTAATACTCTGCAGGTCCCTTCATGCTGTCTCAAAGGGTAAAAGATCTTTCTTTTTTACAGCTGCATTGTATTCCATGGTGTAATGTTCCACTGCTTTTTTATCCATTCATCTACAGGTGGGCTGTTTTCCAGTCTTAGCTATTGTGAATTGCTCAGCTTTGAACATAGGGGTGCATATATTCTTTCTGATTGGTGTTTTGGGGTTCTTAGGATATATTCCTAGAGTGGAACTGCAGAGTGAAATGGCAGTTCCATATTTAATTTTTTGAGCAAACTCCATACTATTTTCCATAATGATTGCACCGATCTGCATTCCCACCAGCAGTGAATTAGGGTTCCCTGTTCTCCACATCCTTGCCAGCACTTGTCATTTGTTGATATGTTGATGGTAGCCATTCTGATAGGAAATGGATTGTTGCTGAGTTTGCATGTTCAAGGACATCTTAGGACAGTGACAGAGGAGAGAGAAATGTCAGAGAAGGCCAAGTGGTTGGGGAAGAAGTACATGGGCGTGTGCAGGCGAGAGTCCAGCCTGATGAGCAGGATGATGAGCAGGTTGCCCAGCACCGTGGTCAGGTACATGCCCAAGAAAAGGTGAAGAACACGCCCTGCTGCCCTGGTGGGATGGGCAGCCCCAGGAGGAGGAACTGGGACAAGCTGCTGTGGTTCTCAGGCCTCATGCTGCTCTTCTGTCTGCTGGGGATGAAGAAGGGTTGGGAGTCTCAGGAACCCAGAATGGATGACCAGTACCATCACATCTCATATTGTCATTCTCTGGGAAAACCATGAATTTTAATTGCATACCTATTAGGGTCTCACACCTGTGGATTCAAGCATCTTCCCTCTATTCCTTTCTGTCTCCAGGAATCATCACACCCCTAAAGCGAACAGCAAGACCTCCTTGCACAGAAACAAGAGGACATTCACCCAGTTCTATGAGTTTACATCTTTAAAATTTTTTTTTTAAAAATTGATTTCAGAGAGGAAGGAAGGAGAGAGAGAGAGAGAGAGAGATAGCAACATCGATGATGCCAAGAGAATCATTGAAGGGCTGCCTCCTGCAAGGGGAATGTAAGACTGATGTATGGATTTAATTAGGAAATGTGAGGATTGAACCCACAACCCTGCTATGTGCCCTGACTGGGCATTGAACTGTGACTTCCTGGTTCATTGGTCAATGCTCAACCAGTGAGCCACACCAGCAGGGCTGAGTTTACATGTTAATGACCACAGAGAGATAATTTCTAGTTTGGCCAAGGCCAAACCATAATAATTCACTGTGGCAGAAATAGAAGATGACCTGTGTCAGTTGTTTCTGCCTGAAAGTAATGTGAAACCCAGTCCCATTGACCCACACCTGTAAACTCAGGGACACTCCAGCGATGGGTGCCATTTAAAGCCACTTGATGCCAAAATAGCTCCAAAACCAAGATAGCCCACAAACTCTCTTTCATAATAGCTCTGAACATTTTTTTAAAAAATCTTTATTGTTCAGATTACATTTGTTCCTCTTTTTTCCCCCCCATAACTCCCCTCCTCCCAGTTCCCGCCCCACCCTCCGCCCTCACTCCCCACCCACTGTCCTCATCCATAGGTGCACGATTTTTGTCCAGTCTCTTCCCGCATCTCCCATTCCCCTTTCTCCCCCCCAAGAATAGTCTGTCCATTCCCTTTCTATGTCCCTGATTCATTATAATCACCAGTTCATTCTGTACATCAGATTATTTATTCACTTGATTCTTAGATTCACTTGTTGATAGATGCATGTTTGTTGTTCACAATTTGTATCTTTACCTTTTTCTTCTTCCTCTTCTTAAAGGATACCTTTCAGCATTTCGTATAATACTGGTTTAGTGGTGATGAACTCCTTTAGCTTTTCCTTATCTGTGAAGCTCTTTATCTGACCTTCAATTCTGAATGATAGCTTTGCTGGATAAAGTACTCTTGGTTGTAGGTTCTTGGTATTCAGCACTTTGAATATTTCTTGCCATTCCCTTCTGGCCTGCAAAGTTTCTGTTGAGAAATCAGCTGACAGTCGTATGGGTATTCCCTTGTAGGTAATTGAGTCTCTTTCTCTTGCTGCTTTTAGGATTCTCTCTTTGTCTTTTGCTCTTGGCATTTTAATTATGATGTGTCTTGGTGTGGTCCTCTTTGGATTCCTTTTGTTTGGGGTTCTCTGCGCTTCTTGGACCTGTAAGTCCATTTCTTTCACCAGGTGGGGGAAGTTTTCTGCCATTATTTCTTCAAATAGGTTTTCAATATCTTGCTGTCTCTCATCATCTGGCACCCCAATAATTCTGATATTAGTGCGCTTGAAGCTGTCCCAGAGGCTCCTTACACTATCTTCGTATTTTCGGATTCTTTTTTCATTTTGCTTTTCCGGTTGGGTGTTTTTTGCTTCTTCGAATTTCAAATCTTTGGCTTGATTCTTGCGCTCCTCTGGTCTGCTATTGGGTATAATATTCTTTATTTCAGTCCGTGTATGCTTAATTTCTAGTTTCTTTATCGTAGCATCGAGGGTCTCATTAGTTTTTGTGAGGCTCTCCACAAGTTTATTGCAAGCCCTCAAAATTGCGTTTTTTAGCTCCATATCCTCCATTTCTGTCATGTTTTTTTGTCTCCGCATTTTTTATGCTTTCTTGGTGCACCCCCTTGTGGTCTTTGTGCGCAGTCTTGTTCTAGTTAAGCCTTGATTTTTTTAGTTAATACTGAGGGATTTGACCACCAGGCTGACTGGCTGTGAGAATCAGCTGTGTGGAAAACTTCTGTCCTCTGTGGAGGTGCTAATCTAGCCTTTGCCTGAGGCGATCCGGCAAATGGCTCTGGGCAGGGCTTGGGCGGGGCGGGATCAACAGGGCGGGTGGAGGGAGCAGTTATGGCTGCTCTCAGTCCCGTTCCTAGAGGCTCTGCTTCTCAGAACCCCGGCCGCTGCTGCAAACCTCGGAGAGAAAGCTTCCCTCAGATTCCAACTGATGCCGGACAATCCCGCTTCTCCTGTCTGAGTCTGAGTCCCTAGAGACTCGCCCGGATCTGGAGCCCAGAGTCTGAGACTCACTCCTGACCGAAAACGACAACCGCGCCCTCAGCCACCAGCCCGCTTTGGCCGCGCACCTCGGTACCTTTATATTTTCCACACTGCGCCTCTTCTGAGCTTCGGTATGCTGTTCTCTTTCCTTCTAGTTGAAGAGTCTCTCCTCAGCCAGCTTTCCTGTGGTTCTGGGTGATGTCTGTTCTGTCTTTTAGTTGTATTTTTGAAGTTGTTGTTTGCAGCAGCAGTCTCCGGTGTTTACCTATGCCGCCATCTTGGTTCTCTCTCCGCTCTGAACATTTTGGTGAACGTTTGGGTGCTGGTCTAAGGACTTTACCTACATTTACTAATTAAATCTCCACATCAGTCTTACATTCCCAGATTTTCAACCATCTCCACAGTTACATTAAGAATTTGTGTTCTTGCCCTAACCGGTTTGGCTCAGTGGATAGAGCGTCAGCCTGCGGACTGAAAGGTCCCAGGTTTGATTCCGGTCAAGGGCATGTACCTTGGTTGTGGGCACATCCCCAGTAGGAGGTGTGCAAGAGACAGGTGATCAACGTTTCTCTCCCATCGATGTTTCTAACTCTCTATCCCTCTCCCTTCCTCTCTGTAAAAAATCAATAAAATATATTAAAAAAAAGAATTTGTGTTCTTTCAACTTTTTTAGCTTTTATGACATAGACACATAAATGACACAAATTCTGTTGGCACACATAGTACAGTAGGGGACAGAATGGCATACACGTATGTATATCTGTATCTATAATATATGTAACATGTATATAACTTGATATATATATGTGTGTGTTATCATTTTCTATAAATTAAAAATGACCAAGTATTATCTACTTCATGGGATTCAGTCTAATGTGTGTGATCATAGCCCATGCTCTCAATCATTACACATGGAAACTTCTCTTTTGTTGTTTAGAGAAGTCAGGAACAATGTATTATTTTAGAGATGTGATGACCAAAAGTTGTCCAAAATTTTCTTAGTCCCTTTACTAGCTAATTTAATTCCTTCATATTTATATACCTTCAACTGACAAAAATTTTCATATACATTAACTTGCATTTATACAATGACTATTTACTGAGAGATTTGATTATAAACGGGTGCTGGATTTTATCCAATGCTTTTTCTGCATCCATTGATAGGACCATGTGGTTTTTATCCTTCATTTTGTTTATGTGGTGTATCATGTTTATTGATTTGCAGATATTGCACCAATCTTGGATCCCTGGAATAAATTTTACTTGATCATGGTATATGATCTTTTTTAAAAATCTTTATTGTTCAGGTTACTACAGATCTTCCTCTTTTATTCCCTCATAGCTCCCCTCCACCCGGTTTCCAACCCACTCCAGGCTTCTCTGCCCCACCACTGACCTCGTCTATAGGTGTAAACTTTTTGTCCAATCTCTTCCCACACCCCCCACAACCCTTTCCCCCCGATAATTGTCTGTCTGCTCCCTTTCCATGCCCTGATCCTATTACATTCACCAGTCTGTTCTGTTCATCAGGTTTTTTATTCATTTAAGTTTTAGGTTCACTTGTTGATAGATATATATTTGTTGTCACTTTGTTCATAATTTTTTTTTTTTGCTTGTCTCATTTGTCCTGCCCTCTTTATTTTTTTATTTATTTTTTTATTTTTTTATTTTTTTATTTTTCACTAAAAGTATTACAAAGGGTATTACATAAGTGTCCTTTCCCCCCCCCCCACCCTTGACAAGCCCCTGCCCTCCCTTACCCCCCAGTGTCTTATGTCCATTAGTTATGGTTATATGGATGCATACAAGTCCTTCGGTTGATCTCTTACTCCCCTCCCTCCTGTCCCCCAACCCTCCCTGGCCTTCCCACTGCAGTTCGACAATCAGTTTGAGGCAGCTCTGCCACTGTATTTATTATTGTTCGAAAGTTTGTAATGGTCTTAATTATCCATGAATGAGTGAGATCATGTGGTATTTTTCCTTCATTGACTGGCTTGTTTCACTTAGCATAATGCTCTCCAGTTCCATCCATGCTGTTGCAAATGGTAAGAGTTCCTTCTTTTTAACAGCAGCATAGTATTCCATCGTGTAGATGTACCACAGTTTTCTAATCCATTCATCTACTGATGGGCACTTAGGCTGTTTCCAGATCTTAGCTATGGTGAATTGTGCTGCTATGAACATCTGGGTGCATATATCCTTTCTGATTGGTGTTTCTGGTTTCTTGGGATATATTCCTAGAAGTGGGATCACAGGGTCAAATGGGAGTTCCATTTCCAATTTTTTGAGGAACCTCCATACTGCCTTCCATAGTGGTTGCACCAGTCTGCATTCCCACCAGCAGTGCACAAGTGTTCCTTTTTCTCCACATCCTCTCCAGCACTTGTCATTTGTTGATTTGTTGATGATGGCCATTCTGACAGGTGTGAGATGGTACCTCATTGTTGTTTTGATTTGCATCTCTCGGATGATTAGTGACTTTGAGCATGTTTTCATATGTCTCTTGCTTTCTGAATGTCCTCTTTTGAAAGGTGTCTATTTAGATCCTTTGCCCATTTTTTGATTGGATTGTTTATCTTCTTTTTGTTAAGTTGTATGAGTTCCCTATAAATTTTGGAGATTAAGCCCTTATCAGATATGACGTTGGCAAATATGTTTTCCCACGAGGTGGGTTTTCTTGTTGTTTTGTTGATGGTTTCTTTTGCTGTGCAAAAGCTTTTTATTTTGATGTAGTCCCATTTGTTCATTTTCTCTTTAGTTTCAACTGCCCTAGGAGCTGTATCAGTGAAGAAATTGTTTTGGCATATGTCTGAGATTTTGTTGCCTTTGTATTCTTCTAGAATTTTTATGGTTTCCTGTCGTACATTTAAGTCCTTTATCCATTTTGAGTTTATTCTTGTGTATGGTGTAAGTTGGTGGTCTAGTTTCATTTTCTTGCATATATCTGTCCAATTTTCCCAACACCATTTATTGAAGAGACTATCTTGGCTCCATTGTATGTTCATGCCTCCTTTGTCAAAAATTAATTGAGCATATTGGTTCGGGCTAATTTCTGGACTCTCTATTCTATTCCACTGATCTATATGTCTGTTCTTGTGCCAGTACCAGGCAGTTTTGAGAACAGTGGCTTTGTAATACAGCTTGATATCTGGCATTGAGATCCCACCTACTTTGTTCTTTCTCAGGATCGTTGCAGCTATTCGGGGTCTTTTTTTATTCCAGATGAATTTTTGGAGAGTTCGTTCTAGATCTTTGAAGAAGGCCATTGGTATTTTAATGGGAAGTGCGTTGAATGTATAGATTGCTTTGGGTAGTATGGACATTTTAATGATGT
>NW_005871090.1:7906228-7976228 GCF_000147115.1 Myotis lucifugus | reverse complement strand
TGGGGACTGCCTCAACTGAGGTGCCGGAGAGCAAGCCCCACTTCACTGGTGGGAGGGCATTTCCACCTGGACACCTCTCACTTCTCTACCTTACATAGTAGGCATTCCGAAACTTACTCCTTCTCTAGGAAGATCAAGAAAATTTCTGTGTCCCAGAGAACCAGGAAGAGATGAGAATTTTCTAAAATTTCTTCTTAGCTCTTGCAGGATGGATCCATTTCCTTCTCTTGCCCTCAGGCTGCCTGGTTCGTAGTGAATTTCAATTTAGCCCGTTTTATTTAGAACCTTCTCAGGTCTCTCTCCCATCTAGAAATTAGCTGTTAACACAGAGAAGTTCAAAGTATCAATGCAGGGACATCCATGTTTAAGTGTCCAGTGATGCTTCCTGTATGTGAAAGTCAGGGATCACAGGATTCTGGTGATAAGAGACCAAGGAAGACTTCCAAGATGAGGGGCTGTCTGACTTCCTGTGAGAGGGGAATAGGGATCACAATGCCGGATACCAAACTATATTACAAAGTCATTATAATCAAAACAGCCTGGTACTGGCACAAGAACAGACACAGATCAGTGGAACAGAACAGAGACCCTAGAAATTGACCACACCACTACGGTCAATTATTTGACAAAAGAGGCAAGCACATACAATGGAATAGACAGTCTCTTCAGCAAATGGTGTTGGGAAAACTGGACACGTGCAAAAAGATGAGACTAGACCACCAACTTACACCATACACAAGAATAAACTCAAAATGGATAAAAGACTTAAATGTAAGCCATGAAACCATAAATATCCTAGAAGAAAACATAGGCAGTAAAGTCTCAGACAGCTCTCGAAGCATTTTGCTGATACATCTGCTAGGGCAAGAGAAACAAAGGAAAAAATAAACAAATGGGACTACATCAAAATTAAAAGCTTCTGCACAGCAAAAGAAACCACCATCAAAATGAAAAGGGAGCCCTAACCGGTTTGGCTCAGTGGATAGAGTGTCGGCCTATGGACTGAAGGGTCCCAGGTTCAATTCCGGTCAAGGGCATGTACCTGGGTTGCGGGTACATCCCCAGTAGGGGGTGTGCAGGAGGCAGCTGATCGATGTTTCTCTCTCATTGATGTTTCTAACTCTATCCCTCTCCCTCTCTTAAAAAAATCAATAAAATATATTTTTTTAAAAATGAAAAGGGAACCCACTGTATGAGAGAACATATTTGCCAATGACACATCTTATAAGGGGTTAATCTCCAAAATATATAAAGTACTCAGAACAAAAGAAAGACAATCCAACTTAAAAAATGGGCAGAGGCCCTGAATAGACACTTCTCCAAAGAGGACATACAAATGGCCAAAAGACATATGAAAAAATGCTCAAGGTCACTAATCATTAGAGTAATGCAAATTTAAACCACAATGGGATATCACCTCACACCTGCCAGAATGGCTATCTTCAATAAACAAGTGCTGGTGAGGATGTGGAGAAAAGGGAACACTAGTTCACTGCTGGTGGAAATGCAGATTGGTGCAGCCACTATGGAAAACAGTATGGAATTTCCTCAAAAAATTAAAACTGGAACTGCCATTTGGCCCAGTGATTCCACTTCTAGGAATATATTCTAAACCCCTCGAGACACCAATCAGATTATATGCACCCCTATGCACCCCTACTTATATGCATAACCCATAATACCAACTTCTGTGCATGGGCCACGAAGTTTCAATCGCACTCTACGTGCGCGCCCGCACATGGCATTTTGTGAAGAGCCACACTCAAGGGGCCAAAGAGCTGCATGTGGCTCGCGAGCCACAGTTTGCCGACCACTGGCCTAGCCCATGGAGATTGACAATAAGGTGAAGACCTGGGGGCGGAGAGGGAGTAAGGGAGACATTTGTAATACTGTCAACAATTAGGATGTATATATTAAAATTTTTCAAAAAAATAAATATAAAAAGGGTGAAGAGACTGGAATTATGAGTTTAGTTTCCTTTGATGGGAAGTGTGGGTCAGGGAATACAGCGTCTTTCCTGTTTGAGATTTAACCAGCTGAGTGACCATGGATGAGACATTTGACTTCTTTGGGCGCCAGTTTCCCCATTTCTAATGTCAGCTTGAACTAATCACCTCTAAGGTCCAATCTAGGAATGAAAGTACAGTGGGTGGTTCCTGACCTTTGACCAAATACACTCATCCACTGAAAGCCCTGCCCGTTTTCCAAGCAGCCTCAACATCATTGAACATCAGGGGGCGCCCTAAACACAGTGATCCATTCCTTTCCCTCCCTAGGCCCTTCTGACAATTCAGGTGGAGAATGGGAGCAGGCCAACTTCTCAACAGTCAGGATTTAGCCTTAGCTGGTTTGGCTCAGTGGATAGAGTGTTGGTCTGCGGACTGGAGGGTCCCGGGTTCGACTGCAGTCAAGGGCACATGCCCAGGTTGTGGGCTCGATCCCCAGTAAGGGGTGTGCAGCAGGCAGCTGATCAATGATTTTCTCTCATCATTGATGTTTCTATCTCCCTTCCTCTCTGAAATCAATAAAAATATATATATATTTTTAAAAAGTCAGGGTTCAGTTGCCCAGAGGCCAGTCTTTTTCCTAAACAATTTGGGTAGCTAAGGCCTCAGAGAAATTTGTTGATTTTGCATCTTTCCAAATATTTGTGAGAGTGAACCATTTAATTGTGTTTTAAGAATGGATATCATTGAAGAAGATAATGACTCATATTCTTATAATCTATGATAATTTACTGTTCTAAAATCAAACACAGATAATTAACATAGTTATTGGGGGGGGTTAACATAATGTACAAGGATTCTCAGAGCATGATTTGATTCATTCATTCATATTTATTGAGGGTTTATTATGTGCCAACATTGTTTGTTTACAGCATTAACAAAACAAAGCCCTTGCCCCCATTAAAGCTTATATTTATGAACATCTTAAGATGGTGGGCTGAAATGGAAAGCATTTCATATGTGGAGCCATATTTGAGCTAACCAACAATGTGGCCCTTACAAACACCATAGTATCCAAATGAAATAACTCTGGGTGTAGGAAATCTGCTATCTGTTCAGGAATTTTTCCCCCCAGCAAAATGGGGTAATTGAAAAAAATGACTGTTGAATGAGTTAAATGTATAGATAGAACATTCTGGAGTTAGACAAAAAAGCCAGCTCAGTTAGTCTGTGTATATCAATCTCAGGGGAGTAATTGGGTGAAAGGATATTAGTTTTCAGACTAACCATGGCAGCTACATCACCAGTTATGGTGAACAGCCCAAGTTCTAGAATTAGGCTGTCCAAGTTGGAATGCCACTCACCAACTGGCTGACTTGGGGGACATTTTTTAATCTACCTTCAGTGAGTCATGTAAGGATTTAATGGGTCCATATATTTAAGCCATTAGAACAGTGGCCTGACATATAGTAATTTCTCAATAAATATCACCATACTCATCAACATGATTATTATTATAGTTTTAAATTGGCCCAGTTCCTGATTTCTTTTCATCCAGAGTAAATCCTTTTAAATCTTAGTTTTACAAAACTGAATACATTTTCTTAGCAAAAAAAAAAAAGAGAGAGAGAGAGAGAGAGAGAGAGAGAGAAATATTGAGCAAATACTATTTGCCTGGCACTGTTCTAGGCATTGAGGATTTGGCAATAAACAAGGCAGAGTGTCTACTTTCTCAGGGGCTTATAATTTCCAGGGGGGGGGGGTACCAGGCAATAAATACATTAAAAAGTAAATAAGTGAAGATATAATAGATGTAAGTTGCATATTGTTCTTTGGAATTAATTTTAACAGCATCCTATATAATAAAGAGCTAATATGCTAATTAGACCAGACAGCAGTATGACCCTCTAGAATGACCAGTGGGTGGGGCCATGGGGCCTCGAGGCAGCTAGGCTGCAAGGGCCGAGGCAGCCAGGGCTTGGCAGGCTGAGCTCCTTGCATGAATTTCATGCATTGGGCCTCTAATTAAAATATAATATTTGAGCCTGGCTGGGTGTGGCTCAGTGGTTGGGCACTGACCCAGGAACCAGGAGGTCGTCTGTTCAATTCCCGGTCAAGGCATATGCCCAGGTTGCAGGCTCGATCCCCAATGAGGGGTGTGCAGGAGGCAGCCGATCAATGGTTCTCTCTCATCATTAAAACACCTCTCTCTCCCTCTCCCTTTCTCTCTGAAGTCAGGAATATATATATATATATTTATTATGGTTATATGCATATATATTTATATACACTCACACACACACACACACACACACACACACACTAGAGGCCCGGTGCACAAAAATTTGTGCACTGGGGGGGGGGTGTCCCTCAGCCCGGTCTGTGCCCTCTCAAAGTCTGGGACCCCTCGGGGGATGACCACCTGCTGGCTTAGGCCTGCTCCCAGGGGATTAGGCCTAAGATGGCAATCAGACATCCCTCTGGCAGCCCGGCAGCCCTCGGGGGATGTCCACTTGCCAGTGGGGAGCAGACCTAAGCTGCAGTCAGACATCCTTAGCGCTGCTGAGGAGGCAGGAGAGGCTCCCACCACCACCGCTGTACTGGCAGCCATCAGCCTGGCTTGTGGCTGAGCAGAGCTCCCCCATGTGGGAGTGTACTGACCACCAGAGGGCAGCTCCTGCATTGAGCGTCTGCCCCCTGGTGGTCAGTGTGTGTCATAGTGACCAGTCATTCCCAGTCTTTCTGCTGTTAGGGTCAGTTTGCATATTACCCTTTTACTATATAGGATAGAGGCCTGGTGCACGGTGGGGGCCGGCTGGTTTGCCCTGAAGGGTGTCCCGGATCAGGGTGGGGGTCCCGCTTGGGTGCCTGGCCAGCCTGGGTGAGGGGCTGATGGGTGTTTGCAGCTGGTCACACCCCCTTTAGGGTGGGGGTCCCCACTGGGGTGCCTGGCCAGTCTGGGTGAGGGGCTGAGGGCCGTTTTCAGGCTGGCCGGTGACTGAAGCTCCCAGCCTCTCCTTTTTTTTTTAATTTTTTATTCTGGGATTTATTTACCTTCTGTAATTGAAACTTTGTTGCTGTCACTGGAGCTGAGAGCCGGCTCCAGCTCTGAGGCCACGGCCTGCTGAAAGCAGGTATCTGGGGTTTGTTTAGCTTCTATAATTGAAACTTTGTTGCTTTCGGAGCTCAGAGCCAGGCCGCGGCAGGCGGGGAACCTTGGCTTCCTCCATCACTGGAGCAAATAAGCCTCCTGCTCGCTTCAGCTGCGTGGCTGCTGGCCGCCATCTTTGTTGGTGGTTAATTTGCATATCGCCCTGATTAGCCAATGGGAAGCATAGAGAAGGTACAGTCAATTACCCTTTTTGTCTTTTATTAGATAGGAGATTATATATATATATATATATATATATATATATATATATATATATATGAAAGTAGTGAGTTTGGGGTACTTATTGCCTTTGTTTTATTTTTTTATTTATTATTTTTCTTTTTTAATCCTCACCCAAGGATATTTTTCCATTGATTTTTAGAGAGAGTAGAAGAGAGAGGGGAAGACAGAAATAGCGATGTGAGAGAAACACATCAATAGGTTTCCTTCTGCACAAGCCCTGACCGGGGCCCCAGCTGAGGAGGAGCCTATAACTGAGGTACATGCCCTTGACCAGAATTGAACCTGGGACCCTTTGGTCCGCAGGCTGACACTCTATCCACTGAGTCAAACCAGCTAGGGCAAAATATATTTTTTATATATTTTATTTCTATATATATATAAATTATATTTTATTTATATATATATATAAATTTGTGGTGTTCTTGATGATATGTTGCTATCGACTGAATACTTTTGTTCCCCCAAAATTCATATGTTGAAACCTAATCCCCAGTATTTGGAGGTGGGGCCTTTGGGAAGTGATTGGGTCTTGAGGGCAGAGCCCTCATAAATGGGATTAGTGTGCTCATAAAAAAGATCCAGAGAAGTCCTTTACCTTTTCCACCCTGTGAGGGCGCAGGAAGATGGCCAAGTGGGCCTTCACCAGACACAGAATCTGCCAGCATCTTGATCTTGGTCGGACTTCCCAACCTCCAGGACTCTGAGAAATAAATAGTTGTTGTTTAAACCACCCAGTCTAAGGTATTTTTGTTATAGCAGCCCAAATGGACTAAGATGGGTGTTCATGTGAGAAAACATCTTCTACTTAAGGAATTGATACTAGAATCCTAGAAAAACACCTTAAGTCAAGATGTCTTCTGGTCTCCTTCTCCACTTCCACAAGATGTAAGTAGAAGCTAGAGATCCTACACATTTCCTTTTGGTAAAAGAACATTGCATTTAACTACTCAAGAGTTTAAGCCTGATTATATCATAAATTATGTTTGTTCTGGCTAAAAACTGGATTCCGGGTTGATCACTAGTATAATTCTAGCAACTAGCGAATGAATGGATTGTGTTTCCTTTCAGTCTTCTAATGTTTGGGTGAAATGAATATATACATTATTGTTACTGCTTTTACATTTCTCACCAGTGAACCAACTATCTTCAGCAGGAAAGGAAAGCTTCTATTAGTCCAGACAGCATCTTTGTGCAAATTAGAAAAATGCCTCTTCCTCAAGGCATTTTACTTCCATCTTCCTGAAATTTGTCCTAAAAGATATTCATTTCTACAAGGTTTAATATATGAATTGTACTCCCTCGTTTTGTTCAGTGCACACCCTGCACAGTGATATCAAACAGGCCTCCTGCTAGTTCTAATCAAGTCCTGGAAGAGAGAAGAAGAGCAACATATTTCATAACTTAATTTTGTAATTGCCTTATTTCTACCTTTCCCCCGAGTGGCGACTCATCTCACCTGGAGGCAAACACAAAATGTCATGCCAGTGATTAGAAAGTCTTTACCATATCCTAGCAATTAAGTACATTTTTGGGAGAAGGCAGTTAGCTAATGTCTAGATGACCACAACAAACAACAAGCAAATAAATTTGCACACACACACCTTCAAAAACCAAACAAAACAAAACACAGAAGACATCCCAGTTCGGTCTGGCATTGGGCCATCTTTTTCAGCTGCCAGATTAGCTTTCATGCTTTTATCACCTCTGCTGAATGAGTATTGTTCTATCACTTTGGAATTACAATGGCTCTGCAATCTCTGGAACCAAAACCAAACTCTGTTTGTATGTGTGGGAGAATATAAGATCTGTCCCAGATCAGTTTCTGGAACTGCAGACCTCATCTCCAATGCCAGGTAGATGTCTTCGCTTGACCATCAAGTATCTCAAGTTCAGCAAGTCTGCAATTTACCCCATTCTTTTCCTTCCTAATCTTCTTTTTTCTCCTGAGTCCCTTGATATCCATTGATTTCATTACTCTCCCCTTAGTTTCACAAATAATTAATCACCTTTTTTAGAGTCTTCCACAACATCTCCCTTTCCCTTCACCCCAACATCAAATCATTTATCAGGCACCCATTGCCTGCTCTAGATTCTTAAACCTGTCAGCTCCTCTGTGTTCCACTGCCTCAGAGTTGGAAGTAGCTTTGGTCCCTTATCCGTTCTCCCTGGAGTAAGGCAAGAGTTTCTTAGCCAGTGTCCTGGCCTTCAGAAGGCTGCTCACCTTTCAATTTTCTGGGCTCCTGTTGTCTCACAGAGATCTGACCACTCACCTGAACTACTTGTAAACCTCCAGCAGCTCCTCACTGCCTTTGGTGTCATTGTATCTCCTTATGTCCTCAGAACTTGATACTCCGAATCCGCAAGACTTGGTTGAAACCTTGAAATGGAAAGATAAGAATGATGAGATAGGCAGGTGACTCCGGGGACTGTTGGGAGACTTTTGATGCGCTTTAGGAATGGAACAGAGGACACTGTTGTTGCCCAGGCAGGTCATTGGTTGTTTAGCTAACTAGAAAACTCAGATTTTAAAAATATATATATTTGTATTGATTTCAGAGAGAGGAAGGAAGAGGGAGAGAGATACAAACATCAATGATGAGAGAGAATCATTGAGTGGCTGCCTCCCACATGCCCCCTACTGGGGATTGAGCCCAAAACCCAGGCATTTGCCCTGACCAGGAATTGAACTGTGACCTCCTGGTTCATAGGTCTATGCCCAACCACTGAACCACACCAGCCAGGCAAAACTCAGATTATTAAAAATCAGAACTTTCACCAGAAAGTTTCCTGTTTTGTACACTTGACATTCTGGGATTCTGTTGGACTGTGGCTTTACAAAATGAAATAAAAGAATGAATATGAGCATAACCAATGGACATAAGACACTGGGGGGTAGGGGAAGCCGGGGTATTGTCAAGGGCGGGGGGGGAGGGGGAAGGACACATATGTAATACCCTTTGTAATGCTTTAAGCAATAAAAAATAAAAATAAAAATTAAAAAAAAAAGAATGTGTGCTGTTGACTATTAAGTGATTATCTTTAAGAAAGACAGACACCAGGAAAAAAATCACTGAATTGAAAATTTAGAGTTATGGAATTGATTTATGAGCTCCAACAAGGGGTCAGGTATTAAGTTGTTACCTTTTCTATCTTTCTTCAATTTATTGCTCAAAATTGTTACAAAAGCTAATTCAGTCTTGTTTATATGATATATTTTTAATTCCTTGGAGTTCAAAATTCTACTAAAAAATAAAATATGAATGGCTCCTGTTATCTTGCCTGTTTAAATTCATTGATATCAAATTCATTTTCTTTTTGCCTAGAAACAAGATTTTAAAGAACTTATTTGAAAGAAACACAAAGGTCATCTTAAATTATAAATTTTTACGTAAGTTAATTTAAAAAATAAATATATCACCCACATTATATTCATTTATATTACATTTATAGTAGTTTGACATATTAGTTATATATTTATATTAGTTCAATAGCATGCTCTAACCTATGGACAGCTCACAGCCATGGATTGGGTGCGGACTGTGTCCTGCTTAGCCAGGCTGCTGAGATTCAAAGGGGAGGGACCCTGCTCCTGCACCCAAGACGCTCACAGTCTCATTGGGGAAATGATGAAGTAAAGAAATATTCATGTAAATGTAGTGAGTGTTGAAAGGTCTTTAACATTCTTCTGGTGCACAAAGTTCAATCAGACAATTCTCTGGCTCTGCTGAGGTACATATCACAAAGGGGGACACAAACTGCCCCCAAAGTGTACAGTTTAATCCAGCAAATTCATGTATAAGCAGGCGTGAGCCCAAGGAAGAGGCCTCTGGGGTCTTCTGCTTTGGCCCTTTTCCTTTACAATGAAAATTCGAGGCTTAGGAACGGTGGTTTGTGCAAGGTCACCCAGGCCATGCGCAGTGCCTGTCCCCCCAGCCAGGCCTAGTGCTCCATCTTACTCCACAAGACGCCCTGAAGTCTTGAAGCTGGGTTAGGACAGCTTCGCCATCACTGGGCCAGGTGGAAACCAAACTCTTGATGCATTCGAGATGCTTCCAATTTTATTTTAAAACCGTGTTCTATTATAGTTCTAGTTAACTAACTTTTCTGATTTAGGAAATAGCTTCAAATTAACAATAGGCCAGGGTATTTTCAGCTCAAGGTAGTTACTTATGTCCACCACATAGGGTCATGAGTACATCGCATGTGTTGAGGGTTTATGCATGAACTGAGACGACCCGGAGGCTCTTCAGATTCTTGGTTGTCACTGAAGGATACACCAAATAGGAAGAAGATTGCAGTGAAATGGAGATTAAAATTAGATGTCCTGAAAAGGAAATCATTTCTATGTATTTCTTCCCTGGCTTTGAGTCCCTCTCATGCGTGAGTATTGTAGCACCTCTGGCAGTGGAGGCTCCAGAAGGAAACTTTCTTCCATTTCTGCACTGTTTTGTTAACAGGAATGTTTCTGGATTTCATGATTTTTTTTTAATTCATCTATCTTTCCCCCCTTTTATTTTCACAGTGTAACACTTGGGAGACCCACGTGCTTTTGGCATGTGTGTTAGTCAGAGATATTCTACGGTTTCTTTCAGTGACGTGTTAGAATCTTTTCCGTTTCCTTTTTTGGAGGGTGTTTGAGCACCCAGGCGTGGATATTGCTGTTTTCACATTTGGACGGCAACATGCATACGCATTTTCCCCATGTCTCCTGCTCCTTGCCGCTCGTGGCAACAAGCTCTGACAGGCCCAGAACGAAAGCGAAAATTGCAGCACACAGTTTCCAGTCTCATCTTTACGGCCAACTTCCCAGGTGATCTTGAGACAGTCCTAAGTGCAAAAGGCGTAATGGGATGATAATACCCCCACCTATGGGTAGGTTTGTCATATAGATAAATGAGGTCATGTCTGCAAATGATTATCAGCTCAGCTTCTTGGAAGAAGATGATTATGGAGCCACAATAATTACAGCAGATTGTTTTTAGTGCAATCTGCTCTAGCGGACTTTGTCTCTGCCTGGTTTCATTATAACCAGCAGCTTTCTAAAGGAGATCACAATGGGGGTTTTTATGAGGACATCTATATATATAAAAGCCTAAGTGACCGTCTGACCGTTAGACCATCTGACCATTAGCTATGATGCACATTGACCACCAGGGGGCAGACGCTCAACACAGGAGCTGCTGAGCTGCAGTGACTTGGCAGCTGTGGTTCTCAGGTGACGCACCTGGAACCAGAAAGGAGGGAGCCCAATTCCTGGGTGCATCACCCAAAAACTGCCCTCTCCCAATCCGGGACCCCTCGGGGGATGTCGGAGAGCGGGTTTCGGCCCCATCCCCGCAGGCTAGGCCGAGGGACCCCACCTGTGCATGAATTCGTGCACCGGGCCTCTAGTAGAAGGATAAAAGAATTAAGAATGGCAGTCAATATGTAGGATGGTGTGTTATAACGAAGCATTTTTCCTTACAACCGTCTTTAACCTGGTTCTCTCCAGAGGCACTGGTGTGTCCCTGTGTGATCATTCCTGTTTCCAGCAATCTACTTCTGAGGGTCCTCATACCACTGTAGTGCATATTTCCCGTGTCTTGGGAAGTGGAGGACAAGGTAAGTAAATTTGGGCTGAGGAAGCCACATTGTTTGTCCATTTCCACCATGGGAGAATTTGACCTCAACAGTTGAGCAATTCTGAGGCTTCCAGGTGGTTAGGTGGGTTTCAGAATTCCCACAGTGTGTCTGGATCATCCAAGGGGGAAGGGGCGCAAACAAAAGCTTCTTGCGCTTGAGAATGCTTGTTTTTTTAATCCTCACGTGAGGATATGTTTTTATTGACTTTAGAGAGAGAGGAAAAGAGGGAGAGAGAAAGAGAGAGAGCCTTCTGCACACACACACACACACACACACATACACACACACATACACACACACATACACACACACCCCAACTGAGGATTGAATTTACAACCTAGGTATGTGCCCTGACCAGGAATCGAACCTGCAACCCTTTGGTGCACAAGATGATACTCTAAGCAACTTGGCCACCCAACCTGGTCAATTGCTATTCTCTGGAAGGCCACAAAATCTTAGTTGCTCACGGGGTCTGTGGGGTAGTCAAAGCCAACATCACGGAGGAAATTTGTTAAATCTTTTTTTTAAAATATATTTTTATTAATTTCAGAGAGGAAGGGAGAGGGAGAGAGAAGTAGAAACATCAATGAAAAGAGAGAATCACTGATTGGCTGCCTCCTGCATGTCCCACACTGGGGATCGAACCCACAACCCAGCATGTGCTCTTGACCGACCGGAATTGAACCCGGGACCCTTCGGTCCGAAGACTGACGCTCTATTCGCTGGGCCAAACCAGCTAGGGCAAACTTCGTGATTTTAACAGTCCTTCAATGTAAAATATCCCTTGCTGGTTTCACAATATGCTTTTCTCTTCCATCAGTGCCTGAGCTAAGGACCTTGCAGGCACCTCCCCTACAGCTCTTCTGAAGAAGATAACAAATGCAGCTGCTGGGGCCTCGCCCCTCTAACTGTATCCCAACCTCTGGGTATGGAGTTGGGTTCAAGAATTTTTAAAAGCTCCCCAGGTGTTTATGAGGCAAGGCTGAGAACCACTGACACAAAGTTTTGTAGTGTTTCATTCATTGAGTTTCTCATCCTTCTAAATTTTCTCTTGAAATCACAGTCTAGAGGGACCTGGTAACACTCCCTAGCCTTGCTAAAGGAAAATCCTAAATTTGAACCCGTTGGTTGATTCACACTTTAGTCAACATGTTTGAAGGTTAATCTTGCCCAAAGGGAAGAAATGAAAGTTGTTGAGTATTGGGGTTTTTTTTGTTCTAAAAAGGCCAACTCTTATCTCATGTGAGAAAACAGAGAGATGGCATTTTGCCTTTTCAAAACTCAGTACGCCCAGCCTGAATCAGCAGTTTGCATGTGATCACAGTCATCTTTCAGGTTTACAAATAGAAGTTGTAAACTGCCTGGGGTGGGGGGTGGGTGGCGTATCTTTGTCTCGGATCTCTTTGGAGTGCTAGGTGGGCCCACAGCCTTCACTCATTTTCGGGCTGTCTGCCCTTGGGGAGTATCACCCTGCACAGCCTCACCCTGCAGTCCTTCCGGGACCCATCAAGAGATTGATTAATATCCCTTCATTCACTAATGGGTTTTGTACATATTTGCTGCCTTTTGATTACATGGGGCCAAATGGACTACATTTTCTGTCATAAACACTTTCTGAGAAGCTCTTTTCCTCTCCATCCCACACTCCCGGTCCTAATTGAGATGCTCATACCTGGAAGTCTGCAGTAGCTCTCTAATCAGACTTGCTGCCTCTAATCTCATCCCCTTCAAACCCAGCCCACACATTGGCCAGAGTCAACTAATTAAAACTCAGCCCGGCCGGAATGGCTCAGTTGTTGAGTGTAGACCTATGAACTGGGAGGTCAGTTCGATTCCCAGTCAGAGCACATGCCCAGGTTGCAGGATGCAGCCAATCAATGATTCTCTCATCACTGATGTTTCTCTCTCTCTCTCTCTCTCTCCCTCTCTCTTCCTCTCTGATCAATAAAAATATTTAAAAAGAAAACAACAACAAACACTCAGATGTGGGCAGTTCTCATCCTTGTTCAACACCCTCCAGAGGCTCCTGAAGATACGAGGACTTTCATGAGCTGGTCTTGGCCTGCTTCCTTAGCAGCCACCCCATTGCTCTGGCCGCCCCAGATCCTCTAGCAACGTAGATTTGTGACTCTCCGTGCACATCCCAACGCGCATTGTTTTCATCACTTCCTGTCGTCCCGATGCTGGGGGAGGGATTCTGCCCACTGGTTCTGTCAGCAGGATAGATAGCTGCTAGGGTAGGAGGAAGGGGAGGGGTGGAGAGGGGAGTTTATCTCACTCCTGAACAAAGAAGTCAGCAGTCAATAAAATCACCAGATAGTCTCATAAATCCTGGGAAAAACTACAACAATGTAAAAGGGGGACTTTGAAATCTAGTCTGTTGCCCAAGATATCCAGTGGGGGAAAGTATAAAACCCTTGAACCGCCGCCGACAAGCTGAGGTGCCTGCTTGTGCTTTATGCCAACTGTATTCTTAATAAATTCAGTTGCTTTGCTTCCTTACTAAATTTGCCTGCTTTGCTTCAACACTGCTTTCTGCCACTCATCTGAATTCTTTCACATGAATGTGACAAGAGCCGAGGAGGGGAGAGACCCCCCTATTTGGGCAAATCTCCAGCAGCAGTGATGGGCATGGCCAAGTACACACAGGGCACTGGACAGGTGAGATTGATAAGTTTATTGGTCACATACACTGACAGGCCAGCGAGGAGGACACCAACGCTCTGCAGGGCCACACAGGGCTGCACTGGGAAAGAGTGAACAACCTATTTCCCGAGGAGGTTGACTTTGCAGCATCAAAAAGTTGGGGTGAATGCGGTTGGCTTGTTTGACCAATTCCAGGGGCTGACAGGAAACTGAAACCCGTTGCTCAGAGATTAAGTAGGAACTGTGACTGGTCCCCTTGACAAGGAGAGTTGTTTTGCAAGGGGACCTGGGAGCAGTGTGGAGGGGGACGTGTGGTTAGGGCATCTGAGGCTTCCCCAGTTTTCACCAGAAGTCAAAGCAGCCCCTAATATTGGGCCCTGGTTTGGGGCCTTACACCGCAGGCACGAGTTTCTTCCCTGTGCACTTCTCCCCTCCCCACTCCCACTGACTCTCCGGACTAAGTTAGCTCTGGCAACCTCTCCAGCAGACACTTTTCCTGACCTCTCTCCTCCAGCTAGGTCACTTACCCATCCTGAGTAGCCCTCATCACACCCTCTTGCTAAAACAATTACATCTCATTTTCCGTCTTTCCTCAAGACCAGTGGTCGGCAAACTGCGGTTCGGTAAACCGCGGCTCACGAGCCACATGCGACTCTTTGGCCCCTTGAGTGTGGCTCTTCCATAAAATACCAGCTCTTCCACAAAATACCGACTTCTGCGCGTGGGCCATGAAGTTTCAATCACACTGTACGTGCACGCCCACACGTGGTATTTTGTGGAAGAGCCACACTCAAGGGGCCAAATTGCTGCATGTGGCTCGTGAGCCAAGGTTGAGAACCACTGCTCTAGACTGTAATCTTCTTGAGGACTGGGACCCTGCACACTGACTTGTTTCAAATCCCCAATGCCTGTCCAAGAAGAGATGGACATTTTAAGAATATAACTCAAAAATTTACTTTTACCTAAAAGGTTCTAATTTGCTTTTACTAAATTTTACACGGTCAGAAAAAGAAAGTCAGCTGGAAACCGTCAGGAAATGAGGAAAATTTTAAATTCTGTAACAACACTGTGCCTGGTGGGTGTGGCTTAGTGGATTGAACGTCATCCCATGGACCAAAAGGTCCTAGGTTCGATTCCCAGTCAGGGCACATGCCTGGATTTCGGCCTTGATCCCCAGTAGGGGGCCTGCAGGAGGCAGCCAATTGATGTCTCTCTCTCATCGATGTTTCTGTCCCTTTATTCCTTTCCCTTCCTCACTCCCTAAAATTAAAAAAAAAATTAATAAAAGAAAACTGTGAAGGGAAATTAATTAAAAATTGTTTTGCTACCACATCCTCTCCCTCCTCTTTTTTTTTTTTCACAATGCTGCATTTGGCCCCATTGAACATCTGCCTTCAGCCTACCTTGGAGATTATGCTGCCCTCCTTTTAAATTGTTAAGCACAGGCTCAAAGAGAGTCTGTAATTCTAAAAAACCGTTTCAAATCAGTGTGTTGGTAACCAGTTCCTACGGTGAGGAACTGAGCTAACTTTAGTTTCCTTCAGGGCGTATTCCAATCAGCAACAAATGTCACACCTGGACCAGTGAATCCAGGGCATTTGGGCTGAGGCATCTGAGGTCACTGCCTCCAGAAACCTTCAGTAAGAAGCAAACACGAGCACACAAAGCTTTTATAACCCCAACCTGCCCATAGAAGTATCTGACATCTCGTGACTGGTAAGAAACAGAGCCAGATTCAAACCCAGTGTGCCCAGCCCCTGGGACTGTGCAGAGCTGGCTGGGCAGGGAAGTGGATCCAGTGGGCGGGCTGCTGTGCAGGATCATGTACAGCAGAGGGGACACGCGAGCAGCCTGCGGCTCGGCTGAGCCCAAAGACAAGTTTTGTTCAGCCTGCACTATACTTAAATTTTTTTCCAATTTTTTAAATGTTGTATAATATACATAAAATTTACATCTTAACCATTTTAAGTATATAGTTCAATGGTATTAAATACACTCACGATGTTGTGCAACCATCATGACCAGCCATCTCCAGAGCTCTTCATCTTGTCAAACTGAAACTCTTTCCCCCGATAAACACTAGCTCCCCCAGTGCCTGGCAACCACTATACTTTCTGTAGAATTTCTAAGAATTAGACAAATCTAAGTACAGTACCTCACATAAGTTGAATCATACAGTGTCTGTCTTTCTGTGACCGGCTTATTTCTCATAGCATAATGTCCTCAAGGTTGTCCATGTTGTAACATGTGCTAGAACACCCTTCCTTTTTTAAAAAAATATTTTTTTATTGATTTCAGAGAGAAGAGAGAGGGAAAGAGAGAAACATCAATAATGAGAGAGAATCATTGACCGACTGCCTCCTGCACGCCCCTTACTGGGGATGGAGCCTTCAACCCAGGCATATGCCCTGATCAGGAATTGAATTTCGACCTGCTGGTTCATAGGTTGATGCTCAACCACTGAGCCATGCTGTCTGGGCGTGACAAATCAAAAGCTCTGCCGGAGCTGGGCACTTATTCCCACAAGGCAGCGTTAGCTGGAGGGGCATGGGCTGCTCTCGAAGGGGCAAGCATTCTCCAGCTCGCCACAGTCCCCAACACTCCCTGTTGCCTGATCTCTGGGAATGTTCAACATTGCCCTCAACTTGCCCATGTGTCCAAACCTTTAGGTAAATGGCTCACCCCAGCCCAGCCCCGCTCCTCGGGCTCCGTGAAACTGCTGAAGCAGCTCTGGGGGCCACATGTGACTGGAGCCTCCAGGTCTTCACACACTTTTTGTAACCATCTCTGAACAGGAGCCAAGCAAATAAGAGAGAAAAACCTTTCCCCAGAGAACTTAATAAATCAGTCAAGAATCTAGGTGTGACCAGGGAGTGACACCCTGAGCCCAAATAACTTCGGGAGGGCTTTTGAAATAGAGAGTATCTTTTCCTGTGCTTATACAAAGCAGCAGAGCCAGGCACGCCGCCCACGTTCCGGCATTATGCTTTCAGGGCCACTGTCCTTTTGAGTAAAGGGCAATGGCTCCATGAGGCTTTCTGGAGGTGACAGTTTGAAATACCCAAGTTGCCAGCATGGAACGTTTCTTGTTGCTACATTAACTAAACAAATGCTGGAGGGCTTCCCTAGGTGACTAATGCCCTAACAATGCCCCACAGAGAGGAGCCAGTGGGTGCTCCACTCTCCCACGGTTTGCGGCCAGAGCCCAGGAACTTTGGCTGAAGACACCAATACTTGAAGAACGAACGGTACCTGGGATCTTGCGTGTCTGGGAAGATGGGCTGGACCCTCGGTGCTGCTCCCAGATTTACCTGGTGAATCACCCAGAGCCTCACAGTGAGCAAGGCAGGAGCAGAAGTTTCTGGGGCACACCCACAAAGGAGAATTACCCAGGTCCGGCTTCCTAGGCCCTCTCCTCAAGGACCTCTCCACATTAACAACAGAGTGGCATCTTCTTCTACCACCTTGAGGATGTGTACCCATTGCACAGAGGAGGAAATGGAGGTTTGTGTCACAGTGGCCCATCACCTGGGATGTGAACTATAAAAGCTCTAATAAAGATCTATTTGACCATTTTGAAATTCAAGTTCTTAGCTAAGTTGATTAGGTGCAGCCTGAATCAATTAGCAAAAAGGTGCTCAAGCTATCCATGGCAGAGTCCTGCCATTTTGCAAATGTAGTCCTGGCCCCAGAAATACTTAAAGGGTCCACACACATAGTACACATAAGGTTCAGTTTCAGGCATCCACTGGGGGTCTTGGGACATATATACCCTGCAGATAAGGGGACACAACTGTACTAAAATATTAGGGTTCTGTGCACTTCTCTAAAAGAATTGCCAGAGGGAAGGGGGTTTGAGGGGCTGGGTGATAAAGGGATTAAGAACTACACATTGGTCGTCACAAAATAGTTCCGGGGATGTAAAGTACAGCATAGGGAATATAGTCAATAATACTGTAATAACTATGTATGGTGCCAGGTGGGTACTTGAAATATCAGGGGGACCACTTTATAAAGTCTAACCATTATGCTTGTACACCTGAAACTAACACAAAGTAATATCAAATTTAAACTGTGACTGAAAAATAAATTTAAGTAAATAAATAAAACGAAATTGCCATTTGCTTGCCCTGCCTGTGCAGAGCATCATTCCACAAGCAAATCTGTTTCCTTGCCCCTTTTAGTTTCCTACATGAAGCGAGAGCACCTTCATCCATTATTCTCTTTATTCTTCACTAGAGGCCTGGTGCACAAAATTTGTGCATTGGGGGGGGTGTGTCCCTCAGCCCAGCCTGCACCCTCTCCAATCTGGGACCCCTCGGGGGATGTCCGACTGCCAGTTTAGGCCTGATCCATGTGAGGTGGGGCCTAAACCGGCAGTCGGACATCCCTCTCACAATCCGGGACTGTTGGCTCCCAACCACTTGCCTGCCTGCCTGCCTGATTGCCCCTAACCACTTCCCTGCCAGCCTGATTGATGCCTAACTGCTCCCCTGCTGGCCGGATCACCCCCAACTGTCCCCCCTGCTGGCCTGATCTTGCCCCCAACTACCCTCCCCTGCCGCCCTGGTTGCTCCCAAGTGCCCTCCCGCTGGCCTGATCTCGCCCCCAATGGCCCTCCCCTGCCGGCCTGATCTCTCCCCCAATGGTCCTCCCCTGCTGACCTGATCTTGCCCCAACAGCCCTCCCCTGCCAGCCTGATTGACCCTAACTGCCCCCCCTGCTGGCCTGATCTCGCCCCCAACAACCCTCCCCCGCCACCCTGTTGCTCCCAACTGCCCTCTCCTGCTGGCCTGATCTCACCCCCAACTGCTCTCCCATGCCGGCCTGATCGCCCTTAATGGCATCTGCCTCAGCCCCCACCAAGATGGCTTTGTCTGGAAGGAAGTCGGACATCCAGAAGATGGCCGGTCGGCCCGGTCTAATTAGCATACTACCCTTTTATTAGTATAGATAATACAGTGAAGTGGGTGCTGATCTGGTACCTGGAGGTTAGCAACGTGGCCACAGATGTGTGGCACAGGCAGGGCGATCCTCAGTGACCGCGCCGGGGTCCCTGACGATCCACCACTTGTTTACCCACAGATCTCAGCAACAAACTCATCAAAGAGTTCTAGGTTGCTGACAACCTCAACCCCTACTCCTCCATACGGCAAAAACTTCCTAAATAATATTCTGGATTAACATTCTTGTAAAATACATTACTATTTTTTTCTACTTTCTTCTTCCTTTCCTCCCTTTTCTTTTTCATATTTTAAAGCAATTTTGATGGAAAAATTTAAAAAATACATTACATATTTTCTTAATTTTTGCTTTTGGAGCAGCTTTTTATTTTTACTTTTATATTTTTTACAAGTTCATGCCACCCACTTATCCTATATTATTTTCAGCCTCTTTGTACTCTATTTATTAACTTTTTTTCATCTTTACTGTTGAAAGTATTACATATGTCCCCTCCCGCCCCCCCCATTGACCCCCTCCAACCTGCCCATCCCACCCCCATCCTTCACCACCCTATTGTCTGTGTCCATGGGTTATACATATATGCATACAAGGTCTTTGGTTGATTACCTCCCACCTGCCCAACCCCTCCCACTCCTCCCATCTTCTCTCGGAGATTCCACACTCTGGAGCAGCTTTTTGTTGTTATTATTGTTGTTAATACTCAAATGAGGATATTTTCCCACTGATTTTTAGGGAGAGTGGAAGAGAGGGAAAGACAGAGAGAAACATCGATGTCAGAAACACATCGATTGGTTGTCTCCTGCATCAGGGCCCAGGCCAGGGAGGACCCTGCAACCAAGGTATGTGCCCATAACCAGAATCAAACCCCGGACCCTCGGGTCCACAGGCCAATGCTCTAGCCACTGAGCCAAATCGGCTAGGGCTAGCAGACTTTTTAAAAGACATTTATTCAGGAGTGGAACAGAATATCTGTGGATATAGGTAGAAAATTTGAATTCAGTACTTGTATAATGAAAGATACGTATGAAAAAAGTAAAAGGAAGCATGGGTTTGAAATAGTACAGCCTATATCTCTCTATATAAAACCCTAATATGCAAATAGACTGAACGGTGGAACAAACAACCGGTTGCTATGACGTGTGCTGACCACCAGGGGGCGTGCACAGAACATGGCGGGCGTAGGCAGCAGACGGCAGAGCACAGAAGATAGAGGGTGTCAGCTGCAGCGCGATGGTGGAGCAGGTGAGTGGGGGCGCCAGACCAAGGTGGGGCACCAGTCACTGTCATCAGGGCAAGCCTCTGGTGGTTACTGAAAATTCTTTGCTCCCATGTGCCACAGTCCTGCCCGGCACTCGCACCTGCTGCCGGTGCTGGCCCTGCTTGCACCCACTGCTGGCGCCGGAGCTGCCGGCACCGGAACTGCCACTCACACCCACTGCCAGTGCCTGGCGCTGGCCCCAATTGCTCAGTGCTGTTAGCAGGTGCGAGCGGTGGTTGCCGGCCCCGATCACCCCTCGGGCTTCTCCACCTCCCCCTGCTCCTGAGGGGCAATCGGGGCCGGTAGCCGCAGCTCACACCCACTGCTGGCACCGGCCCCACTTACACCTGCTGCTGGCCCTGGCCCCAATCGCTCTGCACTGTCAGCGGGTGCAAGCAGGGCGAGTGCCATCAGTGCATGGAAGCCATGGCAGCAGGGCTGCAGGCAGACAGGGGACCGGGGGGCCACGGCGGGAGGGGCCAGGTGGGGGTGCAAAGGATGGGCTGAGACCCGCCCCTGTGCCCACTGCAGCCTCTCGGCCCACAATTCCTTTCAAGGTGCACAAATTCATGCACTGGGCCCACAGTATTCTAATAGGTGGTGCTAATCTACCATTGCTAACATGTATCCACTCAGGGTGCTTTTCTCATACCTACCTGTAGGAGATTGAGCATTTTTTTCCAATGTGGAAATAAAGACCTAGAAATATCTTGTAATATGCTCTTTCTTTCATTCTTGCTCTAGCTTTTGCTCTCTCCCCCTTACCATTTAAAGAGAAACTCCTTAGGAATGAGGAACTCATTACTCTATGCTCTTCATATATTTCATGTGCTTGCTCTATTCTATTTGCTGGCCAACCTTTTAACCCCAGATCCTACTCTAAAATAGTGAGCTGTTCAGATTCAGACTCTCTTATGTAATAGATAAAATTCCTTTTGTTTTGAACCCTTCTCTTTCTCTGATATTTCATTTAGCAGTTTAGCAGATTTTAAAAGAGAATCAAGATTCAAATAAGAACCTCACTTTGTAATTGTGATATGATTTTTAAGTACCCTAAAGTTTGGCCTACATCTCTTTTTTGCCTCTTAAAATGTTGAAGAACCCTAAATTCTCTTTATCAGAACAAAATATCTATTGTTTACTTTCTAGACAGAGGGTAGAGAATATTACTTGAATTTTTCTTTCTTAACTTATTTTTAATTATAGTTGACAATATTTGTCTTTTTCTTGATGCCTTGGGATTATCACTTAAAATGTCAGATACTGTTCTCCGCTACAATGGAAATCTTTTCAGCGCCTTCCTACCATACAGATCTGAGCTGACTGAGGTCTTGTTAATCTTCTTGTTTGTTCTGCTCTGCTCCTGTGATCCTTTGGTCACACCTCAAGGCCAGACCTGCCTGCAGTGACCCTCTTTCTCCCCTAACCAGCAGCTCACCAGACTTGTGTAACAGTGGGAATTTGTAAGCCACATCACCATTCTTTTGACATTGTTTCTGTAAATGTTGACTCTATAATAATATGTAGCTTGTATATAAACAGCATGTTTGTATAAGAATCCTAGAACTAACTTCAGAAGATGCAGACTCTGACCTTCAGTCATCCCAGTTTCAGATTTGCTGACCTTCAAATGTAGAACTGGGATGATGAAGATCAGGATGATGCACATCAGACCATCACTTGACCAGTTTTGAGATCCTTATCAGAATTGACGGTGCTGACCTGCACACAGAGAACTTTTTGCCCCTCTACCCCTTTATTTCTTTGTTCTGCTTTGCCTTTTTCTCTTAAAAAAAAAAACCTCTGCCGCCCTAGCTGGTTTGGCTCAGTGGACAGAGCATCAGCCTGTGGACTGAAGGGTCCAGGGTTTGATTTCCCACCAAGGGCACATAACCAGGTTGCAGGCTCAGTCCCCAGTAGGGGGCATGCAGGAGGCAACCAATCAATGATTCCCTCTCATCATTGATGTTTCTATCTCTCTCTTCCTCTCTGAAATCAATAAAGATATATTAAAAAACAAAACAAAAAAACCTCTGCCTACACTGAGATGTTAAGTTGGGCTTTGTGACAAGAGTCGCCAATCTTCTCAGGTATCCAGCACTTGAATAAACCTCTTTCCTTTTTCACGAGCATCTCTCATGAGTTTGGTTTTTGTGGCAGCAGGCAGCCAAGCCTTAGTTTCAGTTACACGTGGGGCCCACCATCTGTATTGGGGTGAGTGAGAAGCTATGCTCCAGTCTTGAACTTGAGCCTTAGTGTGGCGACTTGGCTTCTCACAACCCGCTGTGTTTGCTCTCTCAGGTGGTATTTCTGCATACCTAGCTTCTGGCTAGGAGAGGTCCGTGTGTTAATAAGCACAGCAGCTAACAGCATTGTTTTAATACATTTTGCCTTGATTCTTATTTTTAAATTATTGATCCACTTTTGAGGATACCAAAACAACCACCACTAATGTTTATTGAGCATTTATTGTGTGTCATGCCTTATTTTAAGGATCTCACATAGAAAATCTCATTTAACCATCCTATGACGTAAGTACTATTGTATACCCATTTTACAACAGACACAGAGGCACAAGGGGTCAAATCCCTTGCACTGGGATGCCCGGCGAGCTGGTGGGGCAGCCAGCACCTACACCCGAGAGGCTTGCTCCAGAGCCCCAGATCTTGACCAGCATGCTGTTAATTAATTGATAGTTAACAAAGTGAAGAGTGACTTAAGAATGCTAGTCTCCATTGTTCTCTGGGTCTTTGGGTAAATAAATTAACTTCTCTCTTTAACGTTAGTAAATGAAAAGCAAATTATATTCCTTGAGCGCCATTTTACAATCCTCTATTGAAAATGAAGACAGTTGGGATCACCATAAGCCATCCCAAGACTCATCTGAATTACTCAAATATAAGAACTATTAAAGAAAGGTCCAACCTCTTAAAGTTAACTAATTCCAGGCAGGTGTAAATTGGTACAACTACTTTGGAAATCTGTTTGGCACCATTTCCACCCAGACTCTCTGATATAGCAAGAAAAATGAGTGCATGGAACCACCCAAAGAGTGTTCTCTGTATCTGTTTGTACCATCCTCCAACTAGAAACAACTCAAATGTCCATCAATAGGATGGATAAGTAAATCGTGGTTTATTCACACAACAATCTTTTATAGCAATGAAAATATGTGACAGAAACATTCACACAATGAGAATACACACACTCTTGCTACACTCAGCAGCATGAATGTATCTCACATACGTAGTGTGGAGCCCAAAAAGCCAGAGCTGGCATGGGATTCCATTTATATCAACTGTGACGACAGGCAGAGCACATCCACGCAGTCAGATGTCCACTCAGACAGTGGTGACCCTGGGGGTGGGAGTGACTGGGAGGGGCTGACCAAGCTCTGTTTCTTGATCTGATGATAGGGTGTGTTCAATTTGGGAATATTCATTGCAATGTACACTTACAATATGCTTTTCTGAGTTTATATACCTCATAAAAAGTTTTTTTAATGATAAAAATATATCACACAAGAAACAAATGATTACAAAAGACCTGACATAGCTGTTAGTGGGAGAAGGAACTAAAAAATTAGAATCATAAAATGACCTACTTCCCCATAGACACTGGACTGTCAAGGAGAGATGAATTCTGGTTCTACCTGGCCCATAGCAAGGAAGTTCAGGTAAGAGGCACCCCAAAATCATCTTTCTTGACATCATTCCAACCCCCAAATAAAACTGTCCTTCTATAATACTCATAGTATATCCCATACAAAATTCTCTCATTGTATTTATTTACTTAACAAATACTTAAATAGCACTTACACGTGCGTTAATATTAATTCATTTAATCCTCACAACAACCTTTTGAGGGAGGTACCATTAACATATACACTCTACAGATGAGGAGAATGAGGCATAGAAAGGTTAAAAAACTTGGCCACAGTCTCCCAGATAGCAAGTGGCAGAGCGGTCAGGTAGGTGCCATGAGAAAGGTCAGTGTGGCAGATGGAGCAGTGCCCAGGGCATGTTGCAGGGGGAATGGCCTGTTGTGGAGAAGTTCAGCTCCCACTGTTGAACTTGAATGACACCTAATCTTGTTAGCCAACCTCAGGGCTGCAGAAAGGATGGGTGTCTCAGGACCTGGTAGAGACCCCACTGTCTGTCAGACTGTCCACACAGCATATCCAGAGTGGAAATCTTCCTCCCCGGCCCCAGATCTCCTCCCATGCTCCTGCTGGCTCTCCTGCTGGGTGGCAGCCTCCAAAACCCCCAGCCCTCAGTGGCTCCTTCTCTTGCCCTCTAGTGTCACTCAGGGGTTTAACAGCCAAGTCCAATGTTGGCACCATCATCTGCTAGCCAGGAGACCTAGGCACATTACTGCTCTGAGCTCCAGTTCCTCCATCTGTAAGTGATGGGAAATGATTCTACGATAGCTGTGCTTCAAGTGCTAATATGTGACATGTAATAACAACTTTAGCAAATTCTACCTCCTTGATCTCCCTCAGGTTTGGCCTCTGCCCACGTCCCAGCTGCTGGGTCCTCTCATCATGAGGGCTGTGCTGGTCTGTTTACCAGTCTTCTGCAGACTCTGCCGGTCCTTTTAGGCAGTCTGTTCACTCTGGCCAGGGTGGTTTTCCTAACTCCAGATATGATCCTGTCATTCCTTTGCTTAAAACTCCTTTCTGTTAAGCTATATGCTTGTAGGAAATCAGCCACTGGGGCCCAGAATGGAGAGAAGAGCCATTTGAAGCTGGTATATCCCAGCTGTAGACATAGACTTCTAGGAGGACAGAACTAGGAGCTCCTTACATGGCCCTGCAATGAAATCCTGTAGTAAAAGTACACATGTAATTAATTTTTAGGAGAAAGTAAAATTGTTACTTGCAGGCAATGCAACTGTGTATCTGAGAAATGCAAGAGAGTCAACTGAAAAATGAATAGAAATAAGAAATTTCAGTAATGTGGCTAATTGCAAATTTAATATGCAAAGAAATCATTTTTTCATGTGCAAAAAACCTATTAGAATAATATAAGAAAAATCCCATTTACAGTGCACAAAAGATAGAATACCTGGGAATAAACTCAATTAAAATGAATTTATATAAACCAAAACCATAAAGCATTAGCAAAGAATTTTTTAATTGAATGAATACCCTATTTTCAAATAGGAAAAACCAATATTATACTTTTCCTCTTTAAATTTATCTAAGAATTTAATGCAAAGTCAATGAAAAGATCTTTGTAATTACACAAGATGATTCTAAAGTTCATGTGAAAAGTAAAATATGCAAGAAAAGCTAAGAAAATCCTACAAAGAAGGCTAATAGGGAGAGACTATTCTTCCAAATAATAAAAAGCATTATAAAACTAAATTAAAGAAGTTTGTAATAGCATATGAATTTACAGCTAGATCAATGGGACAAATTAGAGAGCCCAAAAATAGACCCAAATACATATGGAAAGGTGGCATTTCAAAGCAGTGGGGGGGAAAAAAAGATGGATTATTCAATAAATGACTTTGGGACAGCTGAGTGCCAGCTGGAGCCATACCTTACTCCTTACACCAAAGTCAATTCCAGATGGATGAAAGTACTTTTAAAAACATAAAAGTACCAGAAGAAAACTCGAGCATTTTTAAAAAAAAAATCATCTTCAAGAAGAGATCTAAGTAAGACATAAAACCCAGGAGCCATAAAGGAAAAAACTGCTACATTTATATACAGATATTTAGGGGGAAATATTTATTTTAAAAGTTTTTCAAACAACTAACATGGAAAAAATATTTGCTACTCATATGACAAAGGCTCAATTACCTTAATATATAAAGAACTGTGTTGTTGGTTTTTGAGAGCTGGTAAATTAAAAAATCAATAATTCACATTGTAAGCATGTAGGGAAAGAGGCACTCCTGATGAGAGGAAAATGGCTGTGATTTTTTCCAGGTCCATTTGGGGTTCACTATCAAAAATTAAAATGTATTCCTTGATCTAGCAGTTCTTCCTCTGCTAGAGATTTACCCTATTGATCTATCTGAGGGCAAATCAGTGAAGAGAATGTTAGAGAACCATCCTATATAATAAAAGGGTAATATGCAAATGCCCTAGAACTACCAGGAAGACCAGTTGCTATGATGCGCACTGACCACCAGGAGGCAGACGCTCAACACAGGAACTGCCCCCTGGTGGTCAGTGTGCTTCTACAGGGGGAGTGCCGCTCAGCCAGAAGCCGGCTCATGGCTGGCCAGCACAGCGGCAGTGGAGGGAGCCTCTCCCGCCTCTGCAGCAGCGCTAAGGATGTCCGACTGTGGCTTAGGTGGACATCCCTTGAGAGGGCGCAGGCTGAGCTGAGAAACCCTCCCCCACCCCAGTGCACAAATTTTCCTGCACCAGGGCCTCTAGTTGTTTATAATAGCATTGTGTTGGAAACAACTCAACTGTCCTTTCAATGGGAGACTGGCCAAGTGTGTTCTAGAATGGGTTTTGACAAATTTTTTCTTAAAAGGCTTTGTGGGCCAAGAGGCAAAATAGAGGTAATTAAGTGGGTACTACTTTAAAACTATTCTCAGCTCAGGTACAAAAACAGGCTAGAATACCCATACCATGAAATGCTATCCAGGGTATGATGAGGTTTGTGTAAATATTGATTGTGTGGGAAAGTCCCAATGCAGACATTTTTTAAAAGCAAGAGATAGAGCCCTAGCCAGTTTGGCTCAGTGGATAGAGCATTGGCCTGCGGACTGAAGGATCCCGGATTTGATTACGGTCAAGGGCACATGCTCGGGTTGTGGCTCTATCCCCAGTAGGGGGCATGCAGGAGGCAGCCGATCAGTGATTCTCTCTCATCATTGATGTTTCTCTCTCTCCCTTTCCCTTCCTCTCTGAAATAAATAAAAAATTATTTTAAAAAAACAAGAGATAGAGCAGTATACAAAACAAACACACAAATATCAACTACATTTCTATACACTAACAATAGACAATCTGAAAAGGAAATTAAAAGAATAATTCCATTTACAGTAGCTTCAGAAAGAATAAAACACTTAGGAATTAACCAAGGAGATGAAAGATTTGTGCACTGAAAAGTACAAAGCATCACTAAAAGAAATTAAAGAAGTCATAAATAAGACATTTATGGAAAGACATTTCATGTTCTTGGATTAGAAGACAATATTGTTAAGATGTTAATATTACCCAGAGTGATCTACAGTCAGTACAATCCCTTTCAAAAATCCCAATGACACTTTTTGCAGAAATTGTCCGGCTGGTGTGGAGCGTTGACCTATGAACCAGGAGATCAAGGTTCGATTCCTGACTTCCTGATTCATAGGTCCCTTCCTCTCTGAAATCAATAAAATATATGTAAATATATATATGTGAATATATATATGAATAAGAGAGCCCCAATGTATTCTCCATGGAAACAAACCCATGAAATTAGTGCAGAAAGAAAACTATACAGTTGTACCCAGATGCTACCACCACTGGGAAGGAGACTGGTCCATCTGACTTCACCACATAATCTGGTGAATTGGTTTCCCCAGCTGTGAAAGGTGATGAAGAGATGAGACACCAAGCCATGTGAGATGGTTGTGTTACATACTCTCCTAGTCTTGGTCCAGTCCTGACTCATGACCTTCTCTCCCAGCCTGTGAGTTTATTGTTCTCTTGGAAATTACGTTGAAAACCTGGGGTGTAAAGTTCTTGAGTGTGAGTCATTCAGATTGCAGTTAACGTCTGCTTATATCCTGCTGACCAACTTGTTGAACTAGAAGTCTTCTAGTGATATTGCAGGCACCTAACACTACTGCTCCCAAGTCATTACTAAGATAGCACACTCGAGGTCTCCACTAGGAGAGGGAGAAGTGGGGCTACACCCTTTTAGACAGTAGCTGCCCTTCTTCACTTCATTGGTAGTTTTTCTTTTTTTCATAACTTCTAATAATTGGTCTCATTTTAAAATGTTACTATCGCCAGACAACTACCAGAAGCTGAACTCCCTAGTTGACCTGCAGCTGACCACAGACCCATGAGGGTGCCCAGATGAGACCAGAAGGACTGCTCAGCCTAAATAATTCACTCACAGAATCATAAGCAAAAAATTGGTGGCTATATTACGCCACAATTTTTGGCATGGTTTTATGCAGAATTACCGTGGCAATAGGTAACAGACCAGGATTATACAACAGAGTTATGGAGGAAATTAAATGAGGTGGTCTATGTAAAAGTGTTTAATTCAGTGCCTGACATGAAACAATATTCCATGAATGTTAACTATTATTCCTGGTGTAAGGCATTGTGCCCCATGTGAAGATCAAAATTATGATCTCAGACAAATTATTTGTCATACAAGTTGACTCCACCTAAGCCTGCAACTGGCTGCTTGTGGACCATCTGTAGTCCCACCTACAGAAGCCTGGGCTCTGCCTAAAATTTCTAGCAAAACCTTTCTAAAGTATATAATTAGCAGACACCCGTGAACTAGCTGAGAAGGGATGTGTGAAGTTCGGTCAACAGGTGGTAATGTTGGACTCATCTGCCATATAAAGATGAGGCATCTGCTAGAAGATAGCAGACAGGTCTCAACAGTCTGTTCGTGTTGAAAGAGAAATGTGGTGTGGCCAGCTTCCTAGAGGATGTTTCGGTCCTGCTCTGGAAAATGCCAGGCTTGCATGCTACTGGACATGAGGTGTGAGCCAATGGATCCTGGAGACCAGCCTTACTCCCTCTGCAGAAGAGCTCTGAACATTATGGACTGGAGGAATTTGTGTTGCTGCTTGACTCTGTTTGAAATCTAATTTCAGAAGTGACTCAGGGTACTCAGCACAAATGCAATGGGCTATATGTATAAGGTTGGTTTTTGATGCCTTGCCTGTAGTCACCCCAAGTGGGAAACTAGCAGATTATCCATCAATGGGGGGATGGTTGAAGAAATTGTGATACTTATACACCTATGGAATGTTCTGCAGCTGTTTAAAAGTAAGCTAAACCTATGCTTTTTGACCTGGAAGGATCTCTAGATGATTAAGAGAGAAAATCAATGCCTGACCAGTGTGGCTCAATGGTTGAGTATGGACCATGAATCAGGAGGTCACGGTTCGATTCCCGGCCAGGGCATATGCTGGGGTTTCGGGCTCCACCCCCAGGAGGGGGCGGGCAGGAGGCAGCCAGTCAATGATTCTCTCTCATCGTGATGTTTCTACCCCCCCCCCCCTCTCTCTGTCTGAAATCAATAAAAAAATATAATAAAAAATGTTTGATAACTTGGAAGGCTATGATCACTTAAAAAAATTATACATATAAGAGAACAAAATATACAGTGTGATCACAATGCATTTTAAAAATTAGTATATGGAGCCCTAACCGGTGTGGCTTAGTGGATAGAGCGTCGGCCTGCGGACTCAAGGGTCCCAGGTTCGATTCCAGTCAAGGGCATGTACCTTGGTTGCAGGCACATCCCCAGTAGGGAGTGTGCAGGAAGCAGCTGATCAATGTTTCTCTCTCATCGATGTTTCTAACTCTCTATCCCTCTCCTTTCCTCTCTGTAAAAATCAATAAAATATATTTTTTAAAAAATTAGTATATGGAAACAAGTCGTATATGCAAGGACTTGTGTGCATAAAAGGCTTTGGAAGCTTTATACCATATCCACAGTGATTGGCTCTTCTGGGTTAGAGAAGCCTCTTTGGTAGCTAGTAACAGAAACCAACTTGAGGTAAAGCAAAAAAAGGTCCTTTGACATGTTGACGTGTCTACAAAAGGCAAATCTATAGAGAGAACACAGATTAGTGGTTACCTAGGGCTGGGGGTGGGAGTGGGGGTTGACTGCAAAGGAGCACCAGGGTCTTTCTGGGCCCATGTTTTTAACACTGGATTGGATGATGGTTACACAACTCTGTAATAATCCACTAAAAAAATCATTGCACTGTACATTTAAAATTAGTAAATTTTATAGTATGCAAATTTTATCTCAATAAAACTTTAAAAGGGGAGAGAGGCCACTTACTATGAGAATGGGAGGGGTGTAAGGAGGTGTCTTTCCGGATTCTGAGGAGGAACCACAACCAGGCCTCAGGGAGAGAGAGGCCTCTCACCTCACGTCTGTCTGCAACAGTCTCATGCTTTCTGTTCCATTTCTCTTTAAGACTAACCCAGAAACAAAACAAAATACAAAAGACTGTGGCCACCCCAGAGCTCCTGCATGATTAGAGACACTAGACGCACACTCACTAAAATTCCCAGCATGAATAAGGTGTCCACCAGCAATGGCCTACCCAGAGGCCCCAAAGGGGAACTATTCTAAGCTGGGCAGATGCCATCTAGGTGTTAGAGCTTTATTTATTTATTTAAATTTTTATTGATTTCAGAGAGGAAGGGGGAGAGAAACATCAGTGATGAGAGAGAATCATTGATTGGCTGCCTTCTGCACGCCCTGTACTGGGGTGGGGATCAAACCCGAAACTCGGGCATGTGCCCTTGACCAGAATCAAACCTGGGACCCTTTAGTCCACAGGCCGATGCTCTATCCACTGAGCCAAACTGACTGGGGCGGTGTTCGCGCTTTAGATGACTTTTCTGTAATGGCCTTTTGTGGTTGACTGCACTTTGGTGGCGCCCTTCATGAACCACATATCCTGGTATTTGTCCCTTCTGAAGCGCTCCCCTGTGGACTAGAAGCTTGGGGAGGTGACTGGCCCCAGCCAATGGGTCAGTAGTAAGCACGTTATAAGCAAAGGCTTGACAAACACTTGCAATTGGGGTTTGTTCTCCTGGAATGTTGGAAGAATGCTCCTTCCTGAAACCCAGCCACCATTCCAAGAGACCCACCTGGGAGAGAATCAATATCCCTGGCCAGCACCTCCATCTGAGCTCCCAGGTGATGGCAGCTGCCCCAGTGACCCAGCCGGCACCATGTGGAGAGAACTGCCCAGAAAACCCACAGATTCCAAGGTAATAAACTGGTATGGTGTTAAACCACTAGATTTTGTGGTGGTTTCTTATGTAGCGATAGGTAGCAAAGATATTACTTATTCTTTTTGTTATCACATAGTTCTGGTAAATGTTGAGATGCACAACCTATAAGGCACTGAGTAACTGGCCCCAGACTGAAGTACCTCCACTTTCCCACGACACTGCTGCTATGCCCTGCAGTGGCAGTGGGAATGCTGTAATACTTGCCGGCATCTTACTGAAGGGTGACAGATGTGAAAGACCTGCTTAACACACCAGGCTCTACTTGAGCTCAGTGCTCCGTGTAGAACAGGCATTGCTGACTGAGCTCTAAAGCAGCTTCCGGCCAGGGAAGCCTGGACAGCTTTCCTCTTCACATCTAGAAAGCCATTTGCAAGAGCATACAATGGAGTAAAGACAGTATCTTCAACAAATGGTGTTGGGGAAATTGGACAGGTACATGCAAAGAAATTAAACTAGATCACAACTTATACCATACACAAGAATAAACTCAAAATGGAGAAAAGACTTAAATGTAAGTTGTTAGAAAAAACCATAGGCAGCAAAATCTCAAACACCTCTCATAGAAACATATTTGCTGATACATCTCCTAGGGCAAGGGAAATAAAGGAAAAAATAAACAAATAAGACTATATCAAAATAACAAGCTTCTGCACAGCAAAAGAAACCATCAACAAAATGAAAAGGGATCCCATTACATATTTGGCAATGATATATCTGATAAGGGCTTAATTTCCAAAATATATAAAGAACTCATACAACTTAACAAAAGAAAGACAAACAATCCAATTAAAAATTGGAAAGGACCTAAATAGACACTTCTCCAAAGAGGACATACGGATTGCCAAGAGACACATGAAAAAATGCTGAAAGTCACTAATAATCAAATTAAAATGACAATGAGGTATCACCTCACACTTGCCAGAATGGCTATCATCAACAAATAAACAAATGACAAGTGTTGGAGAAAAGGGAACACTAGCACACTGCTGGTGGAAATGCAGACCGGTACAGCCACTATGGAAAACAATATAAAGTTTCCTCAAAAAATTAAAAAATAGAACTGCCATTTGACCCAGATATCCTAAAAATCCTGAAACACCAACCAGAAAGAATATATGCACCCCTATGTTCATCGCAGTGCTATTTACAATAGCTAAGTTCCAGAAACAGCCCAAGTGCCCATCAGATAAGTGGATTAAAAAAGATGTGGTATGCCCTGGCTGGTTTGGCTCAGCGGATAGAGCGTTGGCCTGCGGACTCAAGGGTCCCAGGTTCGATTCCGGTCAAGGGCATGTACCTGGGTTGCGGGCACATCCCCAGTAGGGGGCGTGCAAGAGGCAGCTGAATCGATGTTTCTCTCTCATCAATGTTTCTAACTCTCTATCCCTCTCCCTTCCTCTCTGTAAAAAAATCAATAAAATATATTTTAAAAAAAAGATGTGGTACACAATGGAATACTATGCAGCTGTGAAAAAGAAGGCTCTCTTACCCTTTGAGATAGCATGGAGCGACTTGGAGAGTATTATGCTAAGTGAAATAAGTCAGTCAGAAAAAGACAAGTATCACACTCATGGGTGGAATATAATGAACAAAATAAAGTGACAAACAAAACAGAGACATGGAAGCATGGAACAGACTGAGGAATCTGAGGGAAGAGTAGGGTGGAAGTGGGAAGAGATTAACCAAATAACTTATATGCATATGTACATAACCCATGGACACAGACAACAGTGAAGTGAAGGGAGTCTGGGGCGGGGGGTGTAATACTTTTAACAATAAAGATAAATTTTTTTAAAGCTGTTTAACTGTAAATTGCTCAAGGAAATGTTTTTTCTTTTGTAAACCTATTAACTCCCCACATGCAGTGTTAATGTTTTGGGGGAAAAATTCTCTATTAGGCAGAAGTGTGCAATCCAAGAAATTCGTATCAAATGTATCCCTGGGAGCAATGCCTTTACGAGTTACACATTTCATGCCAATTTTCAGGGGGTCATTTATAATTTCCCCATTTTTATGATTCTCTCTTAACCTGAGCATTCTGAGAACTCACTTTTATCATGTTAACCTTCCAAATACCATCAAAATGTCTGGGATGTATTAACTATTAGTAAATACTTTGTAAATAAATGAAAAAACAAACAAAAAAAGAGTCCGTCTCCAACACCCCCACACACCAAACAGCCTAGTCCTGCAGACCATACAGGTCTGCCCCCAGCACACCTCCACTGCACACCTCCATCCAGGCTGCTCAGCCACTCCAACACCAAACCAACTTCACAGGCAGAGGGAGGCTGAGACCCTCCACTCCCAGGCCAACCCCTGGTGTGAGATGCTAACAGAACAGGCGAAGTAATGTACAGAGACAACATTTAGTTTATTTTGACTGTGACCAAAGTCAGAGAGAGACAACAGAACCTCAGTGACTTAAAGTCCTGCTGGGTTCAATGACAACACATCAAGTCTGGGAAAAGGGTTGGCATCCCTTTATGTAATCATTTCATAATCTCTCATCATCCCAGGACTCTGCATGAATCTTTGACAGCGATCACATTTACTCATTCTTTAAATTAGGACAGACGAATTCTCTCTCACCAAGAGTATCAGTTTAGATACTTTTAATCTTACAAACTGTCTGATGGAAAGAGGACAGCAGCATCTCAGTGCTAGTTAACTGTGGAGTCCCCAGATGTGGGTTGAAGGCCTCTCCAGAAAGGACTGGACACAGCGATTTTACTGACGGGCTGGTCACTACTCATTCCACCGCCCACCTCTTTCCTCATCTTCGCTGAGAGTTTGGATGAATGTCTAACCGCAGAGATTAGACTCACAGTGAAATGAGTAAGGTCTATGTGAAGACCTGTCTGTAGAAGCATATGTGTTTCTCTGTGAAGAGCTCTATTCAAGTCCTATCAGCGTCGGAGCCTCAGAAAGAACGCATGTTTACACTCTGTGCTCTCCAAGGGGTAATACTTATCATAGAAATCTAAAACATATTCCTCAGTCTTGAATCCAAACTTCTGGTACAGCAGCATTGCTGGGTTGCTTGCTGAGACGTGCAGAGTGACATCCTTGCCCATGCAGGTCTGTCAAGAGAGCGGAAAAATACAAGATGAAAAGGAGAACGCCCGAGGGAAATGAGTAGGTGAAGAAACTCTTCTAAGAGGAGGTAGTTGGTTTTGGAAACCAGAGATGTCAGGGACTGAAGTTGAGACTTCGCAACACCTGGCAACAGCTGGAAACCGAATGACACTTTGCCACTGATCAAAACATTCCCTGAAGCATTCATCAACACTGAGGAAATGGATGGCACGCTGAGTATTCTTTTTTCTCTCTGAAGCAAAGGGCCAAGGGAGATATTTCATTACCAACTGTATTATTTATAATTCAATTACATTTACATGTCAAACATACTTATACCAAACTCCATGAAAATTTTGAAGAAATAGTGAAAAAGGTAAGTTCTGCTTTTAACAACTAGATGTTAAATTATGTGACCAAATATGAAATATTAGGACTTACATTTAATTATAAAACCTGAAGAATCTACACAGACCTTCAAAATCCTAAAGTCCACCTCCCACCCCTCCCAAAGTGACAAAATTCACTTCTCAGAACTGAGATTTCTATACTTACCATCACCCAATCCTAGGAGAAAAGAGTAATAATCATTCAACCAATACAAGGCAAGTCCTTAGATTCTGTAATTAGGTACACAGACTGAAGCTGCCCAAAAGTAATATAAATAAAGAACTTCTTTTCATGAAGAAGGCACCGAAATACTGAAGTTGATAGGGTCCTTAAGACTTCACAGTCCATGGTTCCCCAAGGCCTCAATTAAGAACTCTGTCAAAGGCAGACGGCTACCTTCCACTCTCTGTTGAATTCACATCCGCGTCTAGTACACCAAGGACAAGAACGTGTGCTGAGGTAAGGCCAGTGTTCTCTCCACTGCAAATAAGCACAGTCTGACCAAGGCCATCACTGAGTGCTACTGACTGAGGAAGACTGTGTCTGGGCCTGGGCTGTGGGGTTTGGCTGTGGGCTAAATACCTGCAAACAAAGATGAACACTCTTCCTCCAACCCAGGAAATGCTCTGTGGGGACTGACTGGGCCAGGCCTGTGTCAAGCAGACACATCAAACTGTCATCCCTGCCTGCCCCCAAGCCCTTGCCAGTGAAGGGAAAGGCATAAATCCTCAGGCAGTCTGGTAGGCTAGAAGGAGGAACACAGAGTAGAGGTCAATTCTGTGAGTGAAGTGGGGCGGAGAAAAGGGGGGTGTGGTAGAAATCACTGAGAAGGTCTCAGTCCAAGACAATACAGGTAGCACATATTAACTGCTGAGAGAGGTGAGAGAAAGCAATTTCTAGAAGATGGTTCTCAAGGTTCTGGCCAACACTTGGGAATTACTGAGCAAGTTTCATCAAAAATTGGATAAATATTTTATCAACTCCATCCTCTATTTAAAAGGAATCCTGAAAACCAAGCTTATAGATACAGAACACAGACTGGTGGTTGCCAAGATGGGGGAAAGTAGAGGGTGGACAAAATGGGTGAAGGGAATCAAAAGGTACCAACTCCCAGTTACAACATAAATAAGTCATGAGATGTAATGTGCAGCATGGCAACTATAGCTAATAATACTACACTGCATATTTGATAGCTGCTAAGAGAGTAAACCTTAAAAGTTCTCATCACAAGAAAAACAAATTTTTTTAAATATGTATGGTGATGGATGGTAACTAAACTTAATGTAGTGATCATTTTGCAGCATATACAAAAATCATTATGTTATACACCTGAAATTAATATAATGTTGTATGTCAATTATACCTCAATAATAAAAAAAAATCCAAAACCAAAAAGGAATCTTGACCAGTAACACAAAATTGCCCATACCAGTTGGTTTCTAAATAAAAGTTACCAGAAAAATTCTGGGTGAAAACAAAAATCTTTGCATGTTTTTCTGATGTTAGTATATAAATATATGGTATACTTTCTTCAAAGATGATCCAGATATATCAAAGGATGAATTATAATTTGATATTAAAATCAAGTCTTTGAAGGTTCATACTAGGTTATAAAGTGATGGTAAAATGAAAAATAATCAAGAATTACAGACTATGTACTACTGACTGATACAGCTTGGCTAAAATATTTTAAACAGCTTAAAACTAAAAATCATAGTTCCATCTCCATGTCGGAGTCGTGGCGGTGCTGATTCTAAGAGCAGCAGCATTACCAACATGGATAGTACAAGTGCTTCATGCTTTCCCTTTGGCATTGTCTCATTTTATTTACTACACATATTTACAAACTGGCTTCTTTAAAATCTGGGTCTAAATAGCAATCTTAGCCCTGGATGGTGCTACTCAGTGGTTAGAGCATCAGCCTATGTATCTAAAGGTCACAGGTTTGATTCCCGGTCAAGGGCATGTACCTGGATTGCAGGTTTGATCCCACTGCTTGCAGAAAGGCAACCAATCAATGTGTCTCTCTCACACTGATGCTCTCTCTCTCTCTGTCTTTCCCCCTTCCTCCCTCCCTTCCACTCTAAAATTCAATGGAAAAAATATCCTTGGATGAGGATTAACAAAAAATAAAAAAATAAATAGCAATCTTATTTTAGAGAGGTGAAGATTTTTGTCTGTGTGTTTTAATAACCTCACAAATGATGGTGACTGGCTTTCTGTTACTTGGTCTCATATTCCACTGGGCTGTGCTGGGAGGGCCCCGCTCAGATTCACCCCTCCTCCAATTCTCTCCAAAGAGCCCAGAACAGTGATGGCGAACCTATGACACGTGTGTCAGAGGTGACACGCGAACTCATTTTTTTGGTTGATTTTTCTTTGTTAAATGGCATTTAAATATATAAAATAAATATCAAAAATATAAGTCTTTGTTTTACTATGGTTGCAAATATCAAAAAATTTCTGTATGTGACACAGCACCAGAGTTAAGTTAGGGTTTTTCTGCCAGAAGCAGTTGCTTGACACAGTCGCTGCAGGGAAGAAACATCTGCACAGCATATGTTTCAAGGGACCTGGCGTATATGGCATACTGTTCTTAATATGATTGCTCCCCTTCTTAGCGCTATGTGTTTTAACCAAGGTCACCTCTCCGAGAAAGGTTGTTTCCCCAGGTGGGGATTTTTCCCTGGAGTTAGGGATTAACAGGACTAAGGAAGGGAATAAATCAGTAAGACCCCTTAACTAAGTGCCAGGCGGGTAGTTAGTTAATCACTTTAACTACGAACAATCATGCTTAAGCTACATAATCTTTACTTAGGATAATCTCCTTCAGTTACTTCCTTGTAGCTTAACAGAACAATAGAGTAGTGACCTTGGAATGGAGATAACAAACGCCCTAACCTTTGGAATAGAATGGATAGGATTAAAATCAACTGGTATAAATACAGATGTAACAGGAAAATAAAGACAGAACCTGGCTGGAGAACCTGACTAGAGAACCTGGCTAGGCTGCTGATCAACTGAACGCTGTCTCCGTGTCATTCCTTCTTTGCCGACTCCGTCCACACCTTTGGGAACCCCTAGACCTGCTGGGGTTGGACCCCGACATTTTTCAAAATGCTGACATGCCGAGCTCAAAAGGTTCACCATCACTGGCCCAGAAGCTAGTGGGTACAAGATGAACACAGAATACATACCTGAATCAGATGATAAATCATGAAAGTTGCAATCCCTGCTCTTCTCCATTCAGGATGGACAAAGAGAAATGAAATGTAAGCTTCATTGTACTTCACGTCAGGAACCATGAAGCCAAAAGCAATGATAACTTTTTTATACAGGACGACAACACTGAAGTCTGGATACTGCAGGCACTCAGAAAGGTCAATGCCTAAAGAAAAGAAACAATCAGATTCACACCATGTGCCTTTTGAAACTAATGAACACCAAGCTGTTCAGTCTGTACTTGCAGCTACACCTGTGTGCTAAAAAAACCCCACAAAACAAAATGAGACAAAGATACTACCATAGATACCACACATTCAGATCATAAAATTAAAAGTGAATTTTAGAATATACCAAACTTAACATCATCTTTTCTAAGTACACGTTAAAAGGAGAGGCAGGATGGGGGGGGCGGGTATCAGAGTGAACAGGGTCAGAACTGAACACACCTGTTTTGAGCTCAGGCCCCTTGGCCATGTGTATCAGTGGGCACATCGCTAAATGTCTTGGACTTAGTTTCTACATGTTTAGAGTGAAAGTCCCTAGACCTCCTCACAGAGTTGGAGGAAAGATCCCTTGAGAGTGTCCATATCATTGTATTCTTTACCTCAGACATATTCAATTTATAAGCTCTTTTGTACAAACACTACATTTTACAATAAAAAGGTTAAATAAAAAATGAGTCCTAGCATAGCGTATGAAAGTCACCTAGTGTACAGGAAGGAAATAGTAAATGCTCCCAGAATGTTCCTTTCAGCCCCATACACTCTCAAAAGAGCAAGCACAGCTCTGCCACCACACACACTACTACATGATTGCCAGACAATAAAGATCACAAAGCTCTCATCCCAATGAATCTTATCTAACATCTGGAAGACGTATTTCCCACTTTATGTTTCAAAGCATAGTGGTAAAGCAGATCCACAAAAAGTGTGTTTATATTTAGCAATGAAAATGCTCTTCTTTAATTGATGGCTCTGGTCATTAGAGACAGTCAGTATATTAAGGCTGATAAAATGACAAATCATATTGGGTTAAAGTCTATGATTGGGGTATTTGACTTTTTAAAAACACCTTTTGGCTCTACTAATACTTTCTAAGGAACAGCTAAGTAAGCAAAGCATACAGAATTATTAAGCAAATTCAAAAGTGTCCAAATGCCCCGGCTACCAGTCTGTGTTTGGCTGATAGATATTACCTGATATCTAAACATATGTAGAAGCAAACAGGATGAATCTTTTATTCTGGAAGCAGAGACAAACAGGGAAGAGAAACAAACAAAAACACTGTTTATTAATTTAAATGTAGGCTTTCCCTTGATCTTAGAAAAGAAAGAGGTATTTATATTTTAATATTTCTATATTAGTAGACACAACTGAATAAAATCATAAGTAAAAATGTTAGGGTTACATGACATACACTAATTTAAAAAATTATTAAAATTTACTCTATAGAAAACCCATCTGCCCAGTTTGAGAAGGGGGAACATACCAGGCCAGAAAAACTCCTGACACATAGAGTTGATCGTTGGGATGTGATTTGGCCGGACATAGCAGTAATCGAGAGGTGCATCGGGCTCCGGCATCCAGTGAGGGTCATTTCTGTGCAGGTGGGAACGAATCTGTGACAGGAGCTGCAGTTTGGGTGGTTTTGTTTCATAATCGCGCCTCCAGTACCACAGAAAATAAACAAATTCAAGTAAAAAAAATACTCAATATTATTCCTAGCCATTTGATTCATGCAAACTCTGATCTGCTTGAAATTTTGAGTTAATTTGCACTACTTTATATGGCAACTAGCTTGACAACAGCTACAGGACTCTTTGGTATAAATTTAAAATTTACTCTTTCAACATTTGTCAGACCAAACCCCTCTGTACCCGCCAGGAACTCTACTGGTGCTGGCGAGGGTTATGAACAGAGTGAGGAAACAAAGAGCATCCTAATTTAACCCTCTGAGTGCTCTGACCAAGACAGAGTCCAGGGCAGGGGAGATCCAACCCTGCCAGGGCAGCTGCGGACCACTAGCGCCAGGGGAAGCAGAGCAGGCTCCACACTGCCTGTCCACCTGTCTGCCTGGGAGGCGGTGCTGTGCAGGGAGCAGGTGACTATGAGCTGCAGAACAAGTATGGTCTACGGAGACCATGTGCTCTGTCACCACATCCAAGATAGCACTGGGGGCCTCTCTTGTCAGCTCAGCTTTGCGGCACAGCCTAGCCAAGAGTGGGGAATGCCGGGCCCCTTGGCCATATAAGGCCCCCGAAATCATTTGGTCTGGCCCTGCCAAGGCATCAGGGGTGAGTTAATTAAATGTTTGACCAAATACAGTAGGCTAATTTTTAACTTGATAATTTGTATGGCCCGCAAATGATGTTATAAATATCCAAATGGCCCTTGGCAGGAAAAAGCTTCCTCACCCGCCCTAGACTCATCATTAGAAACTGTCCCAACATCCAGACCAGGCATAGGTCTGATGGAGACATCGCTGCTATTTTTTTATTTCACAGACTACTAAATATATACAACTTTAAAATTTTAAATGAAACAATAAATATGATCATCATAATAATATCTAACAGAGTTAACTTATCCTTGCTTTTTATGTTTTTACCAAAGGGCCATCCTTTCTGCAAACAAGTACAGTTGAAACGAGTCAAGGCTGAGCTAGACACAGAGCACAGACTCAGCCCTTGATGACTCCTGCTCACAGGTTTTGGTATTTCTTCACTCCGGCAGAGAGACGAAGTACAGAAACCACAAACATTACTTCTCATGACACACTCAACATCATGCTCTTCTCCATATACCTGATGTACGGTTTCAAGATCCGAGAAGTGTAAGGGCTGATAATACTCTGGTCCACAGCCAAATCTTCCGATCCCACCAAACGGTACAAAAACTTGGTGGTTTGGTGCCGAAATCCTTTCCTGGATGGCAGGGCAGTCTATGAGAAAGAAACACTGGTTATATAAAAACAAAATTATTCAAAAGATTGGTTTAATTCCCACAGATAATTAGTACTTATGACATTTTTATGTATCGGAAAGGTCTTTTTACATCACATATTTGAAAAGCTCATTAAAAAAAATTTCATTGTGCCCTAGGCGGTTTGGCTCAGTGGGTAGAACATCGGCCTATGGACCGAAGGGTCCCGGCTTTGATTCTGATCAAGGGCACATACCTCGGTTGCAGGCCCCTCCCCAGCTTGGGCCCTGGTCAGGGCGTGTGCAGGAGGCAACCAATCGATGTGTTTCTCTCACATTGATATTTCTCTCTGTCTTTCCCTCTCTCTTCCACTCTCTAAAAAAAAAATCAATGGGAAAATATCCTTGGGTGAGGATTAAAAAAAAAAGTCATTGTATAAAATAAGATATGGAAAACTCATCCTTGTTGTAATAGTTTCAAATTAAAATAATTAGCCCTAGCCGATTTTACTCAGTGGATAGAGCATCAGCCCCAAAACTCAAGGGTCCTGGGTTCAATTCTGATCACGGGCATGTACCTCGGTTGTTAGCTTGATCCCTGGCCTCATGTGCGGGAGGCAACCAACATGTCTTTCTCACACCAATGTTTCTCTCTCTGTCTCTCCCCCTCCTTTCCACTCTCCAAAAATCAATGGAAAAAATATCCTCAGATGAGGATTAACAAAAAATCAAATAAAAATAATTTAAAAAATTTTTAAGTAATTTTAAAATGTTTAAAGTCATTTAATTGAGTGAAATGCAGGATTGAGCACAGGATTTATAGCTTTTATAGGTTTCATTTTATCTATATTACACTTTCAGTCAATTCATCAAATATTAACCAGCACCAGTGACATGAAGGTAACATATATACATGGGTCGGGTTTTATGAGTATAGTTTGTTATCCAAACAGCCATGGGGACCAATTATTGCAATACTTATATATGGATTTATTAAAATATGTCTCCATTCCATTGAGTAAATTTGACAAAAGTAGGACCGTACAGATTATCATCCCTAAAACAAATCACCATAGTGGAGCGGCCCTACCAGAGGTTCAAGGAGGATGTGGTTTGTCTTTGCTCCTTAGGCAGGTGTCCTAACTGAACAGGTAGGTTTGGCCCTGGGAGTCTGATTGGAGATGTCTGTTCTTCAGCGAGTGCTGCTCCAGGGCCCTCAGTCATGTAGTAACAGAACATGTGCAATTAGGGTTTTATAGCAAAGAGTTCAAATGGAAGATTAAAAGGCACACTTATAAAGTGGTTTGCCAAGGAATGGATAAAGTTTAGAAACTTGAGTTGTTTTTGTAGAATCAGTTTGCTCTTAGCCTAGAAAATAACTTTGTTGGAAGAAGAGCAAAAATTCCTTCTTTTATAATTTTCTCTTATGATCTTACCAAACTGGACACCAAAACTTTCAAAAGCCAACTTTGAAATTCTTCCAGGACTTTAAAGTAAGTTTCAAAGTGAAATTGAAAGCTGTGTAATACAGTTTCCAAATATGGCCCCAATGGTTCTTCCCCACCCCTGGGTACACGTGGCTCCTCCTATCACAAGGCAGAGTCAATTTCCCCTCCCCATGAATCTGGCGGCCTGTGACTGACCAATCAGAAAGTGGCAGAAGTAACATTCTGGGACTTTTGAGCCCAGGCCTAAAGGGGACTGGCAGCTTCCACTTTTCCCTCCCGGAGTCCAGCTGCCATGGTGTCCAGGCTGGCCCACTGAGCGACTAGAGGCCACAGAGACAGGCTCTGGAGGAAGAGAAGCCGTCCTGTTCATTCCAGTCCTGACCCAGCTCTCAGCTAAACGCAGCCACAGAAGAACCACACAATTGAGCCCAGCTGACCCAGAGAATCAGAAGAAATATTAAATAGTCACTATTTTAAGCCACGAAGTTTTGGGATGATATGTATGCAGCAATAGACAACTGAAACACCAGCGATTGAACCACTAGCCGCGATAGACTATCCACTCAATGTCTCAAGGTGAGTTCTGTGGAACTCTGTAGATATTATACAGGGCCCCAACTTCTTTCCATTGCCACTGCTTTCCCAAATCTAAACCACCCTCAATTTCTGTCCAGATCACTACCAGTGCCTCCTATCAGTCTCCCTGCTGCCCGCCACTCTTACCCCATATCATCCATTCTCCACACACAGCCAGATTCTCCTTTTAAAAACTAAATTCACCTCCCTTGAGGAAAGCTCCTATCTGGCTTTCCACTGTAAGTTCATAATACAATTCAAACTCCTTGCCGTGACCTGCAGGATCTGGCCCTGTTACCTCTGTGGCCTCATCTCCCATCATCCCCCTCCTCCATCATCACTATGTTCCAGCCTCAGACACCAAACTAACTCCTGCCTTAGGTCCTGTGCCTGAGTCTTCTGCCCTGAACCTTCCTCAGCCCAGCTCCTCCTTGTGGATCAGAACTTGGATCAAGTGTTCCCTCTACAGAAAGCCCATCCTTAACTACCCTGTCTGAAGTGGCTGCTGCCCTCTGCTCTTCCATCCCACTGCCGACTCATCTTGTGGGAAGTGATCCTGTTTGTTAAGGGAGTTAGTTCTGTCACCTCGATGCTCACCGGTGGCAACTCCATAAGGGTGGGGAACCTTATCTGTCTTAATTCACTGCAGTATCGCCCAAGAGAATAGTGCTTGGCATATATGAGGTACTCAATGTTAGTTGAATGACAAAATGGTGCGGGAAGCGGGGGGAGTCCCAAAGTCAAATAAGTTTGGAAAATGTTAAATGAGCTTCTCCAAACCTCTGGTTCTAAACAAAATGGGGAGCTAGGTGGATTGTTGGTTCCCTTCCCCAACCCAATTTGGGAGAAGTCAAAAAGTGAGAGGGAAGATGGAACACAAAGGCTGTGAGAATCCCTGCCCACTACTGGACCATCTTTTAACCCTAAGGAGTAGTAGCTCAGAATCGCATCTGTGCCCTGCTTGTCTTCATCAAGTTCTCTGACACTCTACTCCCTGCATCAGCTGAGGATACTTGCCCCACAAATAACTGCTGACCTACCTGTAAGTTGGAAGGAAGCATGTCAGCCCAGGCAGGAAATGCAGAGGGCTCCACTGCCATGGCCCAGACTTCTGTCACATTCCCTGCTATACGCTGCAGCTCGGGTGGTGACCTTGACCACTGACTTCTCCAGGAGGGGCTCATGGAAGGTTCAGCCAGAACATAATTGTATGAGTTTCCTGGAGCTGTTGTATCCATAGGGTGACTCAAAACAACAGGAATTTATTCCCTTAGTTCTGGAGGCTGGAAGTCAGAAGTCAAGGTGTCGGCAGGGCCATGCTCTCTGAACACTCTGGGGGACAGACTGTCCCGTGCCTTTCTCCTGGCTTCTGGTGTTGCCAGCAATCGTTGGCATCCCTTGGCTGTGGACCCAGCACTCTGCCTCAGTCGTCACATGGTGTTCCCTCATGTGTCTGTCTCTGTGTCTCATCTCTTGTAAGAACACTGGTCGTATTGCATTAAGGGCCCACCCTACTCCAGCATGATCTCATCTTAATTAATTATATGTACAGGGGCCTATTTCTCAGTAAGTCACATTCACCTGTAGCAGGAGTTAGGACTTCAATATATCCTTTTGTGGGACACAGTTTATCTACAACAACCACCCACAGACTACTTAGCTTTATCTTCTGGAAACCTTCATCTAAGAGGTAATTTCCTTCCAAGCTAAGTGTTTCCCACTTCATTTTTTTAAAAATAAAAGTACAGTGTTTAGGGATATAGTCATTAAAAAAGTAGAAGAATGATTAACAATAAGTCAGAGAATGACTTCCTCTGGGGGGAGCAGGCAGTGTACAGACTTCTCAGGTGTTTATAATGCTGTTTCTAAACCCAGGAGCTAGAAGCACAGGCATTTATTTTATTACTCTCTACGCTATACTCATATGTTCTATGCATTCTCCTTGGGCATTCTTCTATGGGTATGACACATTTCATAATTAAAAAAATAAAGTATAGATATTAAAAAGAAAAGCTCATGAGAACAAAGAACAAATGAACAGATGATGGCAACAAAAGCATATGAAAAAGTGCCAAATGACTTGGACTTGAGAGACAAAACCTAAGGCAGCAGGGAGGCCAGGCCAGGAGCAGCAGGATTTGCAGCTCAGAGCCTCAGGAAAGGGCAGCAATAGGAAAGGCCAGGTCCTACTAAAGCCCCCACTGCCCATATCCAAAAATGATCTTCCCTTCCATGGGCAGAAGACTAGACTCTGCAGAAGCTCAAAGGAGAAAGATTCTGGACACAGGGGCCCTGGCACAGCCAAGGGTGGAAGTACTGTCCTAAAACAGGGACACTTAATGGAAATTTTCCAGCTGAATGGTCGGCTCCTGGCCTCCCTTACTTGGCTCCTAAGATGCAGGCAGGCAGGTTACTACTTCCCAGGAAAGATGAGGAATAGGAGAAAAAAAGAAAATTAAGGGGATCCATCTGGAGTAGGGGTCATGGGCAAACTACAGCCCATATGCCAAATCCAGCCTGTTTTGGTAAATAAAGTTTTATTGGAGCACAGCCATGCCCATTCATTATCTTACCTATGCTGCTTTCATACTACAACAGCAATGTTTTTTTTTTTTTTTTTTTTAAAAACTTCATTGTCTTTTTTTTTTTATATATATATTTTATTGATTTTTCACAGAGAGGAAGGGAGAGAGATAGAGAGTTAGAAACATCGATGAGAGAGAAACATCGATCAGCTGCCTCTTGCACACCCCCTACTGGGGATGTGCCCGCAACCCAGGTACATGCCCTTGACCGGAATCGAACCCGGGACCTTTCAGTCCGCAGGCCGACGCTCTATCCACTGAGCCAAACCGGTTTCGGCAACAGCAATGTTAAATAGTTGCAACTGAGACTGTGTGGCTTGCAAAGCAGAAACTATTTACTATCTGACCCCTTACAGAAAAAGTCTGCTAACCCTTGTCCTAATAGCGGTGCTCTGAAAAGACAGACCAGAAAAAACAGAAGATAGGAAATTAAGAAGACTTTCCAGAACTCAAGGACTTTCAAATTCAAAGGGCCCACACACCAAATGCTGAGCACAATGAAACAAAAAACCCCACACATGGTACACACTGAATAATACCAGAACAATGGCAACAAAGAGAAGAGCCCACTTTTGTTGCCAAAGAAGAACAAAACAGAAAAATGTGCAAAGAATCCAATAGGCAATTCACAGAGAAACAAGATGGGAACATGATTACAGTTGTAACCTCACCTGTAATCAAAGAAAAGTAAATAAAAAACAAGTTTTCACTTTACAGCTCTCAGTTAGCTAACTAGTAAGAGGCTGGTTAAGAGCAGTGCTAGCACAGATACAGGGAATCTAAGACCTCTCGTTCCTGCTGTGTGAAGGTGTGTTCTGGCAGCTCTGAGTGGAATTCATTGTTCCAGGAGCACACTTAGCCTTGGATTCCACTGAGTCACCTTGAGCCACGCTGACACCACACTGCCCCCCTGGCTGCTATGTCCCCACGCTGTCTTCTAACCCACAGATGGTTACATGTTTTCAGCTCCTGCTCAGCACAGGGTCTGGTACACTTAGGTTCTCAACAAAACTATCAATCAAAGTCATGACACAAACCATGTACTTAGGGACTAAACGATACAAAGAAAATGTCTAGGTTCTGCCTGAAATGCCCAAAGAGGAAAATAACCCAGCTGTATTAAGAGGTATTCATATTGAACAATTTCAAAAAATAAAGCCCAGCAATTTTTCTATTTTTCTCTCTTGCTGTTTTATTCTCTCTCCCAAAATTACTCAGGACTTGAATAGTCACTGCCTAATTGTGCCCACTCCCTGGTGCTGCCTGCCCCACCTCCACTCCTGCTTCGAGAGTTTTAGCATGTGTGTTAGCTCACCTGGTACCGGTCAAGGATTCTGAAGTCCTGACAGGTGGTTCTGTATGTGGCTTGGCCAGCTGGAAGCCTAGAAACTCCTTCTTTGGCTCCATAAATCCCATCAACTAACAGAAGAGCAGCATTAACAACTTGATCCAAGTCAAAAAGTGGTAATCCCCTATCCCTTTTTGCTTGTCTGACAATCAGTTTACGCTTCAGTCTCCGAGCTTCTGGTGTCATGGCAACGGCACTGGGACAAGCTTCCAGCCTCTTCAGGAGCAGCTTCTCCTCATAGATGCTAACAGGGGTGTACTTGGGCCCTTTGGGTTTCCTGTCCTTCTCCAGCTGTGGCTTCCTCTTTTCTCGAGCCCTTGTTTGCAAAGATGTGTTGGAATCTGTGTCTTCACTGTCAATGTCCATCCTGTCAGGTTTTTCCTCCTCACTCTCTACCTCCTGCTTTATATGTTCAGGTACTCTGACCTTCTTCCTGCCCCCAGGCACTGTCCCAGAAGCTGCTGACCCAGCAGGGGGCGGGACATACTCCATTCCTGGGTCTATGACTCCATCACCTTCCAACTCATCGTCATCTGTGGAAGTATAAAACAGGACAAAAAAGGTGAAAACATACCCTTTCACATCATGGGCCATGCATAAAATAAAGACCCATGAAAGGCAAGACTTACCGTGAAACAAGGCTTGTGGTGGCATCACATCTGGAATCAGATCTGCTTCTGAAAGCAAGCTGGGTGTGGCTGAGTGAGAGGCAGGGGTCCCGGGGGCAGAGAAATCCAGAGAGGGAGACGGAGACGGGCTAGTCAGCGGAGTGCGGTCAGAGGAGCTCAAGGATGAAAAGTCGATCACTTCTCCTTTTTCTAGAATCACATCTGGCCTGCGGCCTCGGCTTATGAACTTTACAGGGGTCGAAGAAGTGCTCCTGTCAAGAAAGCCAGCAGCTTCCTTCTGGGCTCTTCTAATGTCTTTCGCTTCCTGAGTACGACATCTTTTCTCTTTTAATTCCATGGCTGATTCCACAGGATTGCGACTCGCCCGTTTTCTAAGTCCCTCAACAGTAATGATGGGATCTAAAGTTGGTTTTGAGGCTGATGGAAAAGAATAAATAACTCAATTTTTAAATAACCAGTCAACTTTAGTTTCTTTTACTAATTTATTATTGTAAACTTACTACCACATTCAAAATAGAGAAATGTTTGCCCTGGTGGGTGTGTCATGGTCCCATGCACTGAAAGGTCACCAGTTAGATTCCCGGTCAGGGTACATGACCATGTTTCGTGTTCAGCCCTGGACCATATGAGAGGCAACCAATCGATGCTTCTCTCTCACATCAATATTTTTCTCTCTCTCCCTCCCTGCCTTAAATGAGGACTTAGACATCTCTTAACAAGAAAAAAAAATTATAATGAAAATTTAAACAATTAAACACTATCTTCCACCGACTGGAATAGGTAAGCATTAAAAGTTTGCCCTAACCGGTTTGGCTCAGTGGATAGAGCGTTGGCCTGCGGACTCAAGGGTCCCGGGTTCGATTCCGGTCAGGGGCATGTGCCTTGGTTGCGGGCATATCCCCGGTGGAGAGTGTGCAGGAGGCGGCTGATCGATGTTTCTCTCTCATCGATGTTTCTAACTCTCTATCCCTCTCCCTTCCTCTCTGTAAAAAATCAATAAAATATATTTAAAAAAAAAAAAAAGTTCGATAATGCTCAGCAAGGATATGGGGAAATAAACATATTCATACCAGCACGTAAATTTTATTATAACTTTTTGGAAGGTAGCCTGGCAATACTGATTAAAGTTTTGAATGAGCATGCATTTAATACAGTAACACACTTCCAGGAATTAATTACACAAAAATTTTCACATGCACACAAAAGTGTACAATTATATTGTTGTTTATTTATTTATTTTTTAAATACATTTTTATTGATTTCAGAGAGGAAGGGAGAGGAAGAGAGAGAGATAGAAACATCAATGATGAGAATCATTGATCAGCTGCCTCCTGCACATCCCCTACTGGGAACTGAGCCCACAACCAGGACACGTGCCCTTGACTGGAATCGAACCTGGGACCCTCCAGTCCGCAGGCCAACACTCTATCCACTGAGCCAAACCAGCTAGGGCCATATTGTTGTTTAAAATAACAACAATAAAAGGTTCTAGAAATAACCAAAATGTCCATCCACAGGGGTTTAATAAATTATCATATAGCCATTCAATGGAATGCAATGAAATAAAAGAAAACATGGCAGCCTGGCCAGCGTGGCTCAATGGTTGAGTGTTGACCTATGAACCAGGAGGTCCTGGTTCAATTCCTGGTCAGGACACATGCCCGGGTTGTGGGCTTGATTCCCAGTGGGGACCATGCAGGAGGAAGCCAGTCAATGAGTCTCTCTCATCATTGATGTTTCTGTCTCTCTCTCCCTGTCCCTTCCTCTCTGAAATTAATTAAAAAGGAAGGAAGGAAGGAAGGAAGGAAGGAAGGAAGGAAGGAAGGAAGGAAGGAAGGAAGGAAGGAAGAAAACATGGCAGATCTGCATGTATTGCTATGGAAAGATATCCAAGGTATACTGGTAAGTGGAGGGGAAAATGGAGAATAAGTATTGTGAGTCCATTTACAGTTTTTCTTTTAAAAAAATAAGAAAATGCTTAAATGTTCAGACGATTTCTGAATGCATTCACAAGAGTCAATAGTGGTTACTCTGGGAAGTGAAACTGCAGGAAGGGGTGGGTGCAGAGGAGCAACTTCCAGACCTTATATCCTTCAATCCTACCTGACTTTCTTTCCAATTATATTTTTCCTAATTGTAAAAGCTCATTAAAACCTTTTTAGATTCAAAAAAATCAGACCAATGTATGACAGTAAAGAATTACTATTAATTCTCTTAAAATTGTGAAAATGGTATTATGGTTAGACTACAAAAAAGAAAGAGTTCACACCATGTAGAGATACATACTGAAATTTTTAAGAATGCTATGTTGGTACCTAGGATTGCTCCTAAAGAATCCAAGGGTGGGATGGGTAGAGGGTTGGGGGAAAGTACTATGGGTCTAGATCAGGAGTGGGGAACCTTTTTATGTCAAGGGCCATTTGGATATTTATAACATCATTCATGGGCCATACAGAAGTATCAATTTAAAAATCAGCCTGCTATATTTGGTCAAACATTTAATTAACTCACCCCTAATGCCTTGGCAAGGCCAGGCCAAATGATTAAGTGGGCCTTATACGACCTGAGGGCTGGACGCTCCTCACCCCTGGTCTAGATAAAATGAGATTGCCAGCAGTTAGCTGTTGAAATGAGGTGAAAGGTACGTGGGGATTCATTATATTATTCTCTGCACATTTGCACATTTAAAAAATTTTCCATAATAAAAAGTTTAAAAACAGAATCAGGTTAAAATAGAGAACCTTTCAGATATCAAAGGAAATTTATTAAAACTGGTAACTTAATTAGGAAATTATCCCATTTTTATTTAGTATTTATTTACAGGATACAAAAAAATGTGTCACAATAAAATTGCCAAGCAGAGTCCCTCCAGAGCAGATGAGCTCTGCCTGGTAAAGTGGGATTGTCTCCTGAGCTCACCCTTACTCGGCTTTGGGCTGGCTAGCACCTCCTACACTGCTCTCACAGCAGTACCTTTGACTTTCAAAGCAGAGGCAGACAACTTCTCTCCTTCAGGTTTCATTGTCGGGGGCTTGTTGTGAACAAGTTTCCACCATCCTGGTTCTCCGAATTCCTGAGCACCTGAACGGAAGTACATAGGACTTCCCACGCTGAGGCAACCTGCTACTGTGCTCCACCAGGTCGAAGTTTTTTTCCTGGAGAGTCCAAGAATTTAAAAATGATTGTTTTTTTTTAAATTCTATCATTATATAGAAAATACACTCTATGTATACTCTATGACTCCTGGCCTACGATATGCTCTGAACCTGAAAACTTTGAAGGAACGTAAGTTAAGAGAGGCTCTGAGGTCTGTCTGGCTTCAAATCCTGGCTCTACCACTTTCTAGCTGCCTCAGTTTCCTCATCTTTAAAATTAGGATCATAGAACTTACCTCACTAGGTCGTTGTGGGGATTAAATGACATAATTCAAACAAAGCTTATAAAACAATTCTGATTACCATCATCATGATTACCAAGTTCTATAATTTTAATTAAACAAGTTGCTTTTATATGTGAATTAAATACAGCTCTCAAGAATGCATGCAGGAGAATCATTAGCCATGGTAAATAGTTCATTTTACCCAGGTATCAGATGCATTTCTCACTCTGTTCCTATTGGCCTTTACACAGCAGAGTGGGAATAAAATTATATTGTGTGTTTCACAAAGAACTGAACTTTGGGGGAATAACTTTGCCAAAAAAAAAGAATGTATATAACAAAATTTTTTAAATATGTTAAATGTCAACTATTCAGATTCCTCCTGTTGAAAATTCTTTCAAAGGCAACTGTTTTATTTCCACCTTGAAAACATACGTCAATCACCAGAAATACTTTCATAAGAAGGCCAGACTAACAGTTTCAAAATATTGCTAGGAGGCAAAAGAAAAAAGTATTCTTAGCACATTGTATGCGGGCCGTTTTTGCTAATTTTTTGCGCAAATGGCAACGTTCAGTAAAATTACGATAACTTTAGTTTTACATATTTTTTTTTCAATGAAACTTTTTGTGATTTACTATAAAATGTATACTGAATTATTTTTCTTAAATTTTAAACAGACAAATACTGGAAAACTCACTGGAAATTGTGTTTACCAGTCAATGTAAAACGTATAAATACGTTTCCTGTATACAATGTGTTAAGAACAAAGATGTACTAGAACACACAGAAGAAAAAACTTTAATAGGCATAAGCACTTTAATAGGCATAAGCACTGTCTGTGATGGGGCAAATAACACCTTAGCTTTCACTGGCAATGTTTTGGTCACAGAGCACTCTAACTCCTTTAGTCTCCTCCACTCAACTTTTTCTAACTTTCCAAGCCCCCTCTTCTTGCCCAAAGAATATGATCAAGGGGGAAGCCATTCTACTTGCTTTCTCACACAATGAGTATGTTAGTTCAGTTGGTGGTGTCTCACAGGTCCCGTAGGCTCTGTTCACTTCTCTTTGATCTTTTTCCTTGCTTTTCCTCAGATCTTATAATTCCCATTGACCCATCCTCAAGTTCACTAAATCTTTTTCTGCTTGCTCAAATCTGCCTTTGAATCCCTCCAGTGAATATTTCATTACAGTATTGTACTTTCCAGTTCCAGAATTTCTTTTTAGGTTTTCTACCTTTTTATTGATATTCCTATTTTGTTCATACAATGCTTTCTCGACTTTCTCCCCATCTTCCTTTAGTTCTTTGAGCATCTTTAAGACAGTTGTTTTAAAGTCTTTCCTTCATAGATCCATTAGGTCTTCTTAAGGAAGTCCTGGTTGGTTTATTTATTTTCCCTTGAATGGGCCATACCTTTTGCTGTTTCTTTGTATTCTTTCTAATTTTTAATTGAAAATTTAACTTAATAATGTAGTAACTCTGGACATTAGATTATTATCCTTCCCCAAAGTTTGTTTTTTTACTGTTGTCCCCCTGTGCCAAATATCAGCATGAGTTGTATAAGGTCTTCTTGGGTCATTTCTGAGCTTGCACCTTCCCCTGAGCACATGTAGTGACTTCTAATTTCCTCCGTATATATAAATGTAGTTGCTTTTGAATATCTTAGCCTTCAATGTCTAGCTCCAAAAGGAGAACAAAGAGAAAAATAAAGGGGAGAAAAGAAGGCACCAGCCTGTTAATCCCGTAAAGTTGGTTCAGCCAGAGGGAAAGGGGCTGGCCACAATAGGGAAGGTGCAACAATGGCTGCCCACCTTTGTCTGCAACCTTATGATCAGCAGCAGCAATCAGTGATCAGAGCACAGATCACAATATTTGGAGGAGTGTTCTTTTTGTATTCCCTGGCTCCCATAAGTTGTGTGCAAGCTGCTCTAAGAGCGTGCACATTGCTGCCTACTACAGGCTGAAAGGTGTGGGACAGGCAGAAGCTACAGTGCTAAGAGTTGAAAGTGATTAAAATTAACAGCAATTTACTGTACAAACCTTCCCCTGGAATTTGCAAGTCTTCAACAGACTCCAAAATTCCAAAATAGTTGTATCAGACAGATTCTACAATTCCAATTGTTTTCTAAGTAGGGAGACAGATTTCTGGTGCTTCCTACTTTGCCATCTCCCCAGAATCGTCATATAATTTTTTTGAATTTTAAATACTATGAATGTGCTGTCTCATATTTCATCAAATATAAGATCTACTGATTTTAAGATATATCATTTATGTACAAGAAAGGAAACTATCAAATTTTGACACATCATCACTACTTGTAAGCTATATCCAGCTGTCAGAGAAATCAAAATTTGAAATATTATGCATCTTAAAATCAATGAAATATGGTAACAGAATAAAGCATTCAAATTATTCTTCAAAGGTATAATCAAAGTTATATCTTCTGGAAGAATTCAAGGCTAGGATTGTAAAAGCAAATTAAATGATCACACACAATGGCAATTAAACTATAGTAATTAATAAAGCTTTTGTATACTTTTTGTTTCTACAATAAGTACATAAAGTTATTTAGGTTGACCCTAAATAATCCTTTACACACTTAAACTTTAATAAAAATTAAAGGCATAAAAGCAAATCCTGTAAATATCTGGAAGAAAATGTATTCAAATTTAGAACTTCATTACACAGTATACTATTTGCTTAGCTCTTTTTTTTTTAAAAAAAAATTGATTTGAGAGAGAGAAAGACCGAAGTGAGAGAGATACATTGATTGGTTGGTTGCCTCCTGCATGTGCCCTAACCGAGGTTCAAACCTGCAACCTAAGTATGTGCCCGGAAATCGAACCTGCAACCTTCTGGTGCACCAGACAATGCTTCAACCAAGTGAGCCACACAGGCCAGGGCTATTAGCTTATCTCTTACGGCAAATGAGAAATGGTATTATTGTTAGGAATTTAAAATATGGTCTATGGCAGTGATGGCGAACCTTTTGAGCTCAGTGTGTCAGCATTTTGAAAAACCCTAACTTAACTCTGGTGCTGTGTCACATATAGAAATTTTTTGATATTTGCAACCATAATAAAAGAAAGACTTATATTTTTGATATTTATTTTATATATTTAAATGCCATTTAACAAAGAAAAATTAACCAAAAAAATGAGTTCGCGTGTCACCTCTGACACGCGTGTCATAGGTTCGCCATCACTGGTCTATGGATAGCAGAATTAAAATCTTTAGTAGTTATAAAAAAAGTATGACTGTAAGTGCTCTTTCGCAGCGTGGTCCTCTAGGGTGTAGTAACTCTGTGTATGTTCATATACAGAGACATCTGAGCACATGGTAATCACATCAGGGAGCAGCTTCAGGTGACTTTCCAATCACTGATGTTTAAAGCAGAGTTCCCAATAACAACAACAACAACAACAAAACAAAAAAGACCAAAAAAAAACACAAACAAACAGAAAAAAAGACAAAAACAAAAACAAAATAAAATAAAGCAGAGTTCCCAAAGTAAAGGTTAGCACTGGGCAGGAAACTGAGTGGCAAGGAATCACAGAGTAATTTTTCCTTCTCTTTCCTCCTTCTGGTTAGATCAAGGAGAAAATTTATTGCTTGAAATTCTAACACATGTACCCACCCCTTTTGATCAAGAAAGAAGGTCTCAGATTGACTCAATAGACCATGGGCTCCAGCTACAACTTAATGGCATTGTTTTATTTTTAGTGCATTTATTTTTATAGTTTCATTATATTTATGGCAAATTATATTATTTTTTGCTCACCAAGGTGGTGTGAAGTTTCTTTTTAAAGTGAATGTATTTTTTAAGCAAGTAAATGATAATTTTAAATAAGTAAATGATAATTCAAGTGATACATTATTATGGCCCAAACTACTAGTCTCAATGGTTAAACTACACAGCAGCTGAAAAGTAATTAATGCCTTTCGGTAAACATTAAAAAGAACAGACTCTAGAAATGAACAAATGACACTAACAACTTCTGTTAAAATAACGGCAAAATCCTTAAAAACAGGCAATTTAAATCGAAGTTCTTCCAGAAGATAATCCATTAAACAGAGCAGCACTGAGATCATGAAAACATTCCAAGATCTAATTTTATCCGTTTTTTTCTTTTTTGTCCCTTATAAATGGGATGTATTAAGTCCCACAAATAGCGCTAAATCATTGAACTAAGACAACAGATTTCCTTTTTTTAAGAAAAAGAACCAGTTATACTGTCAATTCTTTTCTTAGTACCACTAAAATTACTCAAGAACAAAAATAACTTCTTTTGTAAAAATGTACTGAATCTATTCTATTTTTTCCTCACAGCAAGCCTTCAGAATGTCGACCCTCCTTTTAAATGCCTTCCCTGATTTCCCAGCAGCATTAGCAGAGCTGTGACTTCTCAGCACCAGAGGAAATAGAGGCTGTAGTGAGTTCAGAGGGAGGACATGTACAAACTCCCTGCTCTGACCTGCTGTGTTCAGAGCCTTTACCTATCTTGTCTATACTGACTCTATATGCAAGATTTATGAATCCCACACAGGACTTCAGATGGCAATTAACAATCAGAATCTCAAACAGAACTGACCAATCCAATTGTAAACTCATTAATCTATAAATAGCAATAAGGATAGCAATAAAAATCTCAGTAGATTCACATGAACATTTAGTTAAAACACATGGTCTCAAGCTCTGGCCAGTGTGGCTCAGTTGGTTGGAGCATTGTCCTGTGTACAAGAAGGTCAGGTTTAATTCCCAATCAGGGAACATAACCGGGTTGCAGGTTCAATCCCCAGTCGGGGCGCATAGAGAAGGCTACAGATTACCGATTCATGTATATTTCTCTCTCCACCCCCCTTTCCTCCTTCTCTAAAAAACACACAAGCAAACAAAAAGACACCATATGGTCTCAATATCTGTGCACTGACATCCCTAAGTCTGATGAACTAAAACAGCCACAAAGGAGGAGTGTACTTAGCAGCAAAAAAAAAAAAAGTATTAAAATGAAAAGAGGAATGAATGACTAAGCCATATGTATAACGTATCTAGATCTTGCTAAGCACTGTCATACCAAAAAGTATAAAACTGTTTCTCCCTTCTAGTTAATAAAAATAAATAAAAATAATGACTCTATTAATGAAAAGAAATCTAAATGGGTGCAGTCAATAACTGCCATTATTTTTCTTCTGATAAGTCAATGATTTTAAAAGGATAGTAATAATGCTATCTCCTCCAATTAAATAGTTACTCATTCAACTATTAAACAACCTCATTTAATCAAACTATTTTTTAACATTCTACAAATCTCTTCAAAATCTCCTAATGCTCAGTATAAATCAATAGTTACTTCTTGAAATAGGATGAGTGACTACACTTTTAATAGTATATACTTTCACTTTGATTTTTCATAAACAAGTTTTTTAACTTAAAAAAGGAACATTTTCTGGATTACAAAATTCTCTGTAATTGCCACAAGCAAATGCATACTCTAATTCTCTAGAGCAGTGATTTTCAACCAGTGTGCCACAAGCATTTTTATTTTTCAAAATAATTCTTTATTGTTGAAAGTATTACATATGTGCCACAAGAATTTTTAAAACATGCAATACCTTATTTAGTCAGGGGCACTGACCTCTTTTCCCTTAGATTGTCAAATAAAAAAAAATGGCAATAGCAAACACAACAATAGCTGTCCAGTGTGAATAAATCAAAATTATACCTTTTCTCTTTTTTTGTCAGACTGGCAAAAATGTATTTTTTGGTGTGCTGCAAAATTTTTGTAATTAGTTTGTGTGTGCCATGAGATAAAAAAGGTTGAAAATTGCTGCTCTAGAGGGCTACACTGGGCTGGCTCACATCTTATATTCATTCTTTATATCTTTGTTCAAGTATAAGATTTTTTAAAAAATCACATTACCTATTCCCTAGTAAAAAAGTCCAATGTTTCTCAATAAAAGCACAGATATCCTCTTTCCACCTGAAATAACCTTGACGTCCACTTCCTTCCAGAGACAAGTTGTACATTGCCAACATGACAACCTGAAAAACAAACCAAACAAGGACTGGGACAGAAGCATGATTAAGGGTGTTAATCTTGAGGGAGAAAATTTGTTGTTTTATATCCTAAATAGTAATGCTGGAGAACAGAGGGGAAAGAGGAAGGATAATATCTTGGAATATTCTCAGTATAGAATTTTACTTTCCTTTTTGCTCTCAGATGAGTCTGACTCATCCATTTAGTTATGTGCAGTCTTTCTTTACGTGTTACACACGCAGGGCTGATGTGTGGTTGGCTGATTATGATAAATAACCACTGTCCTGGGGTGAACCCCCAGCCCAGTACCCCTCCATCCTCCACAATGCAGAACTAACAAAAGTGTTAACTACTGGCCATCATGAGGCCTCCAGGTATCTACTCCAGCCAGCATCTTGACCAACAGTGCTAACTCTATTGAATATTTTGAAAATCATCCCTGCATATATATTTTTCTAAGCTCTTTAGAGGGCAGAAACAAATGACTCAGAATTTCAGAGCTGAAAATAATGTGACACACCATCTACTCAGTATTTAATCATTTTTAGCTGTGGAAACCTTTCTTCAAATGAAATCAGCAATCAACAAGGGGCAGAGACCTGAAAGGCCTGGCTGCTCTGCCCCTTCTCAAAGGGCTCACTCCCCAGAGTTCAATCTGAAAACTCCTAATCTAGAACAACCTGGTTATTTTACAGATAATAAATTCATGGCCCCAAATGGGGAAATATTTTCTAGGACTATAAATAACACATGCTCATTGTAAAAGACTTCAATAATAGAAAAAAGAGAAAAGAAGTACGTAAAGATCACTTTAAATCCACAATCAAGAACTAATCAGCCCGGACGGCGTGGCTTAGTGGTTGAGCATCCAGGTCACGGTGGAGAGCATATGCCTGGGTTGGAGGCTCGACCCCCAGTGTGGGGCATGCAGGGGACAGCCGATCAATGATTCTCTTTCATCACTGATATTTCTCTCTCTCTCTCCCTCTCTTTCCTTCTCTGAAATCAATAAAAATATATTAAAAGAAATAATCACTTTTAACATTTTCAGTGACTGTCCTTTCAGACATTTCTTTTTGTGTTTACATGTAATTTTGTAATTATGTAATTTTATGTAAATGAACAAAACTATACAAGCTATGCAAAACCATGTATTCAACCTAGTAAAAATAATGACTAATTTTGGGCCAATGAAATTGAAAAGGGGACAGAGAATTTAAAGAGAAGAAAAAAAAAAATCATGCCCGGCAGGTGTGGCTCAATGGTTGAGTGTCAACCTATAAACCAGGTGGTTACAGTTAAGACTTCCAGTCAGGGCACATATCCAGGTTGTGGGCTCAATGCCCGGTAGGGGGTGTGCAGGAGGCAGCTGATTAATGATTATCTCTCATCATTGATATTCCTATCTTTCTTTCCCTCTCCCTTCTTCTCTAAAATCAATAAAAATATTTTTTTAGGATGGTGAAGACCCAGGGGGTTGGTAAGAACTGGGAGGAGGGGGGTAAAGAGGGACAAATGGGAGACATATATTTGGAAAAAAAATTTAATCCTTAAATAATTATTTCCATAAGGAGCGTCCTGAAGCTGTAAGGAATCTAATAAAGTGCAATTCATGCCCCATCATCTGGGTCGACAGCATAACTCCCAATAGTACCACGAGAAGACTTATGCCTGAAGGCAATTCTGCTGTTTCCACTGAGTTTCAATTTCTGCCATCCTTAAACTTGTAAAACTTGCAGATGGCCTAACAAATAATTAACCCCATGAACAGATTTTTCAAATTCTTTCACTGATTTTTGCATTGGGTCAACCAAAAAGCAGTAATTGTTCATGAGGAGTTACTATTTAATGGATATGGAATTTCAGTTTGAGAAGATAAGAAAATTCTGGAGGAGAAACCAAGATGGCGGCATAGGTAAACACCGGAAATTGCTGCCTCACACAACCACTTCAAAAATACAACTAAAAGACAAAAGGGACATCATCCAGAACCACAGGAAGGCTGGCTGAGTGGAAATTCTACAACTAGAAGGAAAGAGAAAAGCACACTGAGACTCAGAGGAGGTGCGGAAGTAAAGTGCAGAGGTACGGAGGCGCACGTGGAAAGGGCTGGCAACTGAGGACACGGTTGTCTTTTTCAATCGGGAGGGAGTCTCAAGCTCCCAACTGCTTTGAACTCCAGTTCCGGGCGAGTCTCTGGGGACCCAGACTCATACGGGAGAAACTGGACTGTCTGGCATCGGTCAGAACTCGAGGGCGGCTTTCTCTCAGAGGTGCTTGCAGCGATTACCGGGACACTGAGAAGCGGGGCCTCTTAGGGTAGGACTGAGGAGCAGCCATAGCTGCTTGCTCCGCCCTGTTGATTACCTGAGACCCCGCCCCACCCAAACTGTGCGCATAGGCTTTTGCATATGAAAGGCCTGGCCCTTTGCAATCTGAAAATTACCTAACAAACTGCAGCTGGGTCAGAAAGACCCAGAACTTCCAAAAGAAGGCCCAAGGCCCCACAGCAGCTTGCATTGTTTCACAGCTGGGCCTCATCTGGGCACCTCCAAACCCCAAACAAAGAAGAGGAATCTGCAGATCTCTCCATAGCTCCTGCTGGGTAGCCTCAGGCAGAGGCTAAATTAGCACCTCCTTAGAGATCCAAGAGCCAGTGTACCCAGTGGTCAGAGTGGGACCATCCAGATTACAACTCCTCAGATCCATAAGGGACACACTCAGGGGGCAGACTCAGTGAGCACCAAAGCCCCACTGAAGCAAGTCTTGCCCCAGAAGGGTGTCTCCAGCACAGAAGTTCTCCCACTGCAGACACAGCTGATTCTCACAGTCAATTAGCCTGGAGGTCAATTCCTCCCAGTGATACCAACAACAACCAAGGCTTAACTACAACAAGACTGTGCACAAAGCCCACAAAGGGGTGCACCAAGAGTTTCCACCTCAGGTGATTGCGGAGGTTAAGCCACTGGGCCCTATAGGACACCTAGCACAGAAAGCCACTCTATCAACACAGGGAAGCATAAAAAATGCAGAGACAAAGAAACAGGTCACAAATGACAGAAATGGAGGAAAGCAAACTACTGGATAGAGTTCAAAACCACACTTATAAGGTTTTTCAAAAATTTTCTAGAAACCGCCAATAAATTTAGTGATACCCTCAAGAAATCTAGTGAGATCCTCGAGAATATGAAAAAGGACCAACTAGAAATTAAGCATACACTGACTGAAATAAAGAATATTATACAGAGTTCCAACAGCAGACTAGAGGATCGCAAGAATCAAGTCAAAGATTTGAAATATGAAGAAGCAAAAAACACCCAACCGGAAAAACAAAAAGAAAAAAGAATCCAAAAATATGAAGATAGTGTAAGGAGCCTCTGGGACAACTTCAAGCGTACCAACATCCGAATTATGGTGGTGCCAGAAGAAGAGAGAGAGCAAGATATTGAAAACCTATTTGAAGAAATAATGACAGAAAACTTCCCCTACCTGGTGAAAGAAATAGACTTACAAGTCCAAGAAGCGCAGAGAACCCCAAACAAAAGGAATCCAAAGAGGACCACACCAAGACACATCATAATTAAAATGCCAAGAGCAAAAGACAAAGAGAGAATCTTAAAAGCAGCAAGAGAAAAAAGTCAGTTACCTACAAGGGAGTACCCATACGATTGTCAGCTGATTTCTCACAGAAACTATGCAGGCCAGAAGGGAGTGGCAAGAAATATTCAAAGTGATGAATAGCAAGAACCTACAACCAAGATTACTTTATCCAGCAAAGCTATCATTCAGAATTGAAGGTCAGATAAAGAGCTTCACAGATAAGAAAAAGCTAAAGGAGTTCATCACCACCAAACCAGTATTATATGAAATGCTGAAAGGTATCCTTTAAGAAGAGGAAGAAGAAGAAAAAGGTAAAGATACAAATTATGAACAACAAATAACACATCTATCAACAAGTGAATCTAAAAATCAAGTGAATAAATAATCTGATGAACAGAATAAACTGGTGAATATAATAGAATCAGGGGCATAAAAAGGGAGTGGACTGACTATTCTTGGGGGGGAATGGGGTGTGTGGGGTGCAGGAAGAGACTGGACAAAAATCGTACACCTATGGATGAGGACAGTGGGGAGGAGAGTTAGGGCAGAGGGTGGGGTGGGAACTGGATGGAGGGGAGCTATGGGGGGGAAAAAGAGGAACAACTGTAATAATCTGAACAATAAAGATTTAATTTAAAAAAAAAAAGAAAATTCTGGAAATAGATAGTGGTGATGGTTGCCAAACAATGTGAATATACTTCATACCACTGAATTGTACACTTAAAAATGCTTAAAACCTTAAACGTTTACGCTATGTATATATTACCTCAATTTTTAAAAGTTACTGTTCAAGAAATACTTTAAGGAAAGAATGAAGTGAACTTCTGGCGGCTCTCAGACTCCTAGAGTAACCCAGAAACAGGATTCACTGTTAATCTCAGTGGTAAATACAGAAGTATCTATTAATTTACTTATTTCTGATACTATTTTTTTAATATATGAAACATTTCATGACTTTAAAAAGTTAAAATTCACATACTTACTTGAAAACAACTTTTATCTATTATCACAATATTTTCTGAGGAAACTACAAATTCAATATATAAAGGACATAGTTTTCCTCCTGTCCTGGAATTTATAATCTAAAATGAATCCCAGTCCAATTTTCTGCTCTCCCACTCTCAGACCAAGCTGGCCCTGTGAACCAGTGCATCCCAGGGCCTAGCCCAGGGCTGGCACAGCCACAGCAGGCACTTCACAAGCATCTTGAAAAACCAACATGGTCTCTTTCTTTACCTGCAAGGTAAGGATAACTGTCCAGGACAAGAATGTAAAAAATACACTCTCCTTCCCAAGCACATGATAAAATTTCTCTTGCATTTCAAACTGTTGTTCAGAAGCCACCAAAGAGGAGGGCAGGAGACAGAAAGAGGGCATGGGAGAAAGAGGCCTTTTAGTCAGGAGACCAGACCTCTTTACTGTTGGTATTTTGTAATACAAGCAAGCATTTCTATGTATTACTTTGATAAATTAACAAATATAAAGTTTAAGATTTAAAAAAACACACAGAAAATTCACATTCCAATATATCTATAACCAGTATTTGGTGGCATCAATGGAATCTACTCAAGACCAACTGAGTTTCTTTCAGCTCTTTAATGAGACTGAGTTTTTAAGATGCAACAGAAACACTGATCAGTAGCTTGCCAAGAACCAGATGTGTCTGATCTAAGTTATGATTTAATCAGACCAGTATTATCTACCATCAGTGTGTCTTTGGAAGTAAAAAATAATTTTCAAGGGATGTTAGTTTAACTAAATGTGCAAACTGAGCCAATATTACATATTCTGAGCAACACAATAAAAACTACTTTTTCTTTTAAAAAGAACCTTCACAGAAAACTCACATTCTTGAAAATAACAAAAATACATATATTTGCTCTTCCATATTATAGCTTTTGAAAAGCTACCTGCAGGCAAATGCAAATCTGCCTACATATGCACACATCAGAATAACCTATTAATATTAACCTGACCTTGGCTAGAGGCAGATCTCATGTATGCTTCAAGAAAAATATTGGAATTACAATATTCATGAGACTATATCCTCAATACAAACTTCATTTTCTACTCATACATTTTCAGACAAGTCAAAGACTCACTCTCTCCATTCAGCACTGACAGATTTCATGATGAGCTATCTAATAAAGCTCTGATAACTAAGACATCTAAGGCTGCTAAAGCAACTACAATTTACAAGGAATACCTGAAGTGGCCTAGATGGTACAATCTACAATTTTTCTCATTACCCTGTTCATTTCCTTCATAGCAAAAAAGTGCTATGGGTAACTAACTTATTTGTCTGCTTACAATCTAAAATAAATGTCTAGAATGTCACACCTGGGGCACGGGTTATAGCTGTCTTGTTCATCACAGTAGTTTCCAGGCACTCAAAATTTGTTGAATCAATAAACATAAAATTGAAAATTTTATGTGCTTAAAGACTATATGTACATTGTGCCTACTATAGATATACTAGTATTAATATAAAAACAAACCAAAAAATTAATATAACCAAAGATAAATAAAAAGCTATTATTCAGACTATATAGTTGGATTATGGTATTGGTACTGAAGATGGTTAAAAGTAGACATAGGGCCCTGGCCGGGTGGCTGTTGATTGGAGTGCTGTCCTGGGCACCAAAAGATTGTGGGTTCAATTCCTGGTCAGGGCACATACCTAGATTGTGTGGGTTTGATCGCCAGCTGGATGCGGGAGGCAACAGATTGATGATTCTCTCTCTCCCTTCCTCTCTAAATTAATAGGGTGAGGATTTTTTAAAAAGCAGACATAAGTATTCATCAAACAAAAAATATTCAAATAGGTTTGCATTCAAATGCAGAAAAGTGGATTATGTTGGTTTCTGCAATCAACCATGTCTTTCAAATTTATTTCCTATGTGGCCATCTTTACAATTTTTAAAATGGTTTCATTGTTCAAGAAAAGGCTGCCAGAAAAATGTGACCCTCATTTTCAATTAAAATCAAAATTTAGTATTATAGATAAAAATGATATCGTGTGTGAAGTTTTCAAGAATCTCAACCCCAATTCACTAAGTTAGCAGTGAGTCCCATCCAAGAACTCCTTTCTCCACACATTCAATATATAATTTTGATGGGGAAATAAAAAGTGACCCTCCAAACAGCTCAAAATCTCATATAAGTTCCTCTTCCTGTAGATATTCCAATAAATTCCTTGGAGGACCAACCTCCTGAATTCTATAGGAAGAGCCTTTACTCACTTGCTGCCATGTTAGCTTCAGCCTTTCATACTGCTCCTTGCCATCTTCTGAGCAATCGGAACAAGTAAACCTAAAGAAATTATCACCCTTAAGGTAACTGAGCTGTTCCCTCAGCTGACCTAGGAGAAAAACAAAAAAGTATATCATAGGTTTATCTAAGAAGAGGGATAACTCAAAGGTTTAATTCATTTAGCAACCAGATTTTAAGTTTCCCATACTGTTTTTCCTTTATTTCACCCGGTTCATGATAGAAGGAGGCAGGGAAGGGAATAGAGAAGATTTTTATTCTTCCAACATCAGGGTATGCCCATGAAGATCTTTGGTTCCCTAACTTTTAGAAGATGTTGGAAAAAGCAATTATTGCTCACTGGATTTTCCAACTGTTAACATTCCAGACTCCTACAGGTCTCTTCACACACTCTTTCAAAAAATATCTGAGCTCCCACTGAGTATCAGGCTCTGGGCTAGGAGCTGGGAATACTATGCCCAAGACAGGCATAGTAACTGCTCTCAGTTTACAAATTCTGTAGGGGAAACATGAGGAAATAGGTAATCACAACAGCACAGTGGTTCTCCATCCTCACTGTACATCAGAATGGTTTTGTTTTAATGTCTTGGCTTACCCCACATGAAATAAATCAATCTCTGAAGTGGAGCCTGGGTCTACATTTTTTAAAGTGACACATGCTCTGGAAGACATGAAAACCACTGCAGTAGTAAGGGCAATGTGAGGGCACATAAAAGGGAAGATAGGAGACCCATATTGGGAAGATAGGAGAGCTAGAAAAAGTGGGTTCTACAGGATGGCTAGAATTGGCCAGGGGAAGAGAGGTGCTTGTGTGTATGGGGGAAGGGCATGGAAGCTAGAGATGAATATTCCAGAAAGAAAATTAAAATGTGCTGAGTCCCAGGGATGAGAGAGACTTGTTTGTAGAGAATTAAAAGCTCACCCTAACAGCAGAGGTCTGTTTATGTGTGAGGATAATAGGATACTAGAGAGAGAGGCTAAAGAAGTTAGCAGGGGCATAATCATAAAGGGCAGGTTAAGATGTATACCATCAGGACAAGGAGAAAGCCACTGAGATTTTCAGGCAGGACCCTGAATTAATAAGCAGAAAGCGACACCTCACAAACAAAAGCTACCTATAATGAAGTCTAGACTTGTTTTCTGTGAAAAGTTATGTTAGTAGTAACTATTAATCTGAATAGTTGAATCTTCACCAAAAACATTTCCACATACCAGAAAATAACCCACTTCACAATTACCTAGTTACAAATTCTATTACACAAAGAATTCCTCTAGTGCAGTGGTCGGCAAACTCATTAGTCAACAGAGCCAAATATCAACAGTACAACGATTGAAATTTCTTTTGAGAGCCAAATTTTTTTAACTTAAACTATATAGGTAGGTACATTGTTATTAACTTAATTAGGGTACTCCTAAGGCTTAGGAAGAGCCACACTCAAGGGGCCAAAGAGCCACATGTGGCTCGTGAGCCGCAGTTTGCCGACCACAGCTCTAGTGCATACGTCTTTACTAGACTCTGCCTAATAGGAAAACCCTGTTGTGGTAAGACGCATGATGACTGGCAAAGCATATCTTCCTTGAGAACTAGGAAGCTAGCAGGTGAAAAGACTGAGTTGAAAAATTAAAGTATCAGGGGAGCATGTGTGTGTATCTATCTCTTGCCAGCAGATCATAGAGGCCAAAAAGAGAAAACAAGAATGATCCTAGGGGAAAAAAGAGCACAAAACACTTTAATCTGCTAATTCTGGCCTTACTTCAGCCTACCATAGCAGGAATTTTCCATGTAAGTTAAATACTAAGAGTAATTTTTATGAACTTGAACTTTAATTCTACACTGGGCCCCAAAGTCTTAACATAGCCTTATTAGAAAAATCTGGCTAATTTTTTTAAGTAACACAGGATATCCAATTTTCTAGTCTTTATTGGGTTACCATCAAGAACGTTATTTTAACAATGTGATAAATATCAACAGTAATTTTTATAAGTATAAATGTGTCTGTTTTATATAAATTTGTAGTTAATCAACTAAACTAAAAATATAATAATTATCTTTTTATTTAGGTCTATTTTACATTCTTTTTCCCCCCCCATGGGTTAGAAAAACAAACACATAGAAACTGACAGATCAGAGGAATCGAGAAGCTCCTTACTGGCTGGTATCCATTTTTGGCATTTGTCACAGAAGTAGGACAGCTGCTCCTCCATCCAGGACACATCTCCTTCATCACTGTTGAGGGAATCCCCACTCTGATCATGAGACAAGTCCACTGATGCCTGGTCCTCCGATTCAACAATCAGGAGAGTCTCCCCCTCCACCTCACCCTCCTCCAGTCCTTCTGAGGTAGAGGTTCTTGTGGCTTCGTCATCATGGCGACTTATCAAACTACCCAGGTGGATGTTACTATCCATCCCTTCTTTCTCAGAGGGTCAGAAGTGCTTTCGTAACAATCCTAAGCTCTGACCAAGCTTAAAGAGGCCTTTATCAGGATTACACAAACAAAAACTCTTCAGGAGAGTATCTGCCCTATTCTCTACTCCGATATAATGAACTTTTAAAGTAATAATTTAGTATAATCCATTGTCCTTTTCCTTGATCGAGTTTAAAAGGACAGTGACCAAAAAAAGGTTGAAAATCTTACTAAGCTATTCTCCATCAACACACTCACATGCACATACACATTCAACACTATCTGTCCCATCAATATTTCACATTCATTTCAAGTCATGTTATTTGAGATCCTTTGCCAATAACATCTTCTCTCTTTCGGCTTCAAGTTGCTCAGTCAAAAGAATCTGTTCTCCCAAAAGACGAATGTTTTCTTTTTTCCGATTTTGCCTCTCAATGTCTCTGATCACTCCGTCACGAAGCCTCTAAAAATGTAAGAAACAGATTTCAGTAGCACCCTGAACAGGTGGTTCCCATCCTTGTTACATTCAAAACCAAATAACAGTGTTACCAAAATACACTTAAAACTTTCAGATGCCAAATATCCAACTACTCTTTTAACTTTCTCTATAAATTTAAAATGTAATAAAGAAACCATCAAATTAATCTGGGAGTATGCTATAACGTTATCACTTAAATGACTATTGACCATATTTTAAGAAATTGCTGAACACTGAGTATAGAAAATTTAAATGGAAATAACAATTAAAAAAGAAAAATTGTCACTATGTTGAATTTTAAAACTTTTAATTGATATATGACACTTAAAATATTTGATAAGAATTATTATGGTAACTCTGTGAACTACTTTCCTGTTAGCAATTTTCCTAACTAAATAAACATCAAAGAAAAAAAAAGATTGCTAAAATATGAACAAGCTATAAGGCAGATGCAAAAAAGTAAAAAACCCAGCTTCTAGTATACAAAAAGTAAAAATTATACAGAATTACTAATCAATTATGTAACAGAGAGAGAAGGGAAAAAAATAGAATGCTACTATCAGAGGAAAAATTAAAGGCCCATCAATGGTAGTTACTTTGATAAGCACTAAAGAACATGGACCTGGCACCAAAGATGAGACTTTTTAAAGCATCAATCCAGTCATGACTAATAAATACCATTTTATAGTCACAGGTCACAAAATGCTCTAATAAGTTTCTAATAGCAGCCTTGTGAGGCAGGATTAATGGGGATGGGGCAGGGGTCTGAACTTTTTTTTTAAATTATGATGATGTCTATTTAAGAGACTTTCACCAAGTATCTACTTGCTGGACCTCGAGGCCTAGAGCTTCATTCCCTATTATGAGGAGTAGAGGGTCCTAAGACTAATAATTCAACTGAAAACCAACTTTCTTGATCCCTGAACCCTTGGCAAGACTTCCAGAGACAGAAAAGGAAGTGCTCATTCCACTCCTCCCTCCCCAATTCTTCCAATCCTGTGCTCCTCACCACCCCACCCCCAAAGCTCACACCTTCCACTGTAATCCCTCCACAACTGTCTGAGATCCTACCCTTTTCAGAGACTTGAGTACATGCTTAGGATCTTGCTCTTGAATCCATCATTTGCTCTCTTCCTCCAAGTTTCAATGTGCACGCTGACCGCCTCCCACATCTTTCCTGTGAGGTCCACTTAACTACCTTACGAACCACCTCACTTACTAACCACTAAGGCTTCTCCACTATTCCAATTCTAACACCTAGAACTCTGGCTCCTCACGTAAGTACTACTTGTTTTGCAGGGTTCCCATGAGGATGAAAGATAATGTATATAAAATGCTTGGTACAGTGCCTGGTATGTAGTAGACAGTCAAGAAACAACAGTCATTATTTATTTCTTGCTTCCTTGAACCTTCTTACATATCCACCATGTCAATCATTTGGCCAACTCTTCCCCACTGCTAGAAAGTAAGCCCACAATGAATGATTGGATGTAAGATAAGATAAACACAGGTTATTCTGGTCAATCTTTTCTTCATCTCTAACTTCCAAATATCTAAATCTACCTGTTCTTCCACTCTAGCAGGCAGCCAGGGTTTCTTAACCCTGGCTGCCTGCTAGAATCCTCTGGGTCACTTTTATTTCTTTTTAAATATTTTTTTTTTATTGATTTCAGAGAGAAAGGGAGGAGAAAGAGATAAACATCAACGATGAGGGAGAATCATGATTGGCTGCCTTTTGCAGGCCCCCTACTGGGGACTGAGCCCAAAACCCCTGCATGTGCCCTTGACCGGAATCGAACCCAGGACCCTTCAGTCCGAAGGCTGACGCCCTATCCACTGAGCCAAACAGGCTAGGGCTGGGTCGCTTTTAAAACATACTTAAGCCCAGCTGCTGTGGCTGGGTGACTGAGTTTCAATCCAGATCAGCGCACTTGCTGGGGGTTTCGGGCTCCATCCACAGTGTGGGGCGTGCAGGAGGCAGCCGATCAATGATTCTCTCTCATCACTGATGTTTCTATCTCTCTCCCCCTCTTCCTTCCTCTCTAAAATCAATAAACAAAACATACGTAAGCAGAATCCCCATCCCCAAGAGATTCTGATTTAATAGGCCTGGAGTAGGGCCCAGCCTCAGCTGCATTGTAAAAACTTTCCAGGAACATCGGGTGTGTGGCTAGGTTTCAGAACCAAGCTCTAATAATCCAGCCCTCCCTGACACTCTGAAATTCCCTGTTCACTGACCTCCGAGCTATATCTGACACACTCTACTCCCTCTCAATTTTTCTTGGGATCACCATCTTCTTCCTTCTTGGGAGGAAGATTCCTGCCTCTATTACAAAAGCTACTCCTTTAGAACCCCAAATCTCTAGTCTCTTCCAAGCCTTTTCATCATTAATCACCCCATTCCCTCCTCCACACAATTCTTGTATCTTCACAGGGTTCCCCTCCTCTGATTTCCGTGGATTGTGAACACCGAGGACAAAGCCCTCATCTGCTTCATATCTGAATACCGAGCACACAGCACAGTCCAATGCAAGCAGTGACTTTACTATTGATTCAGGTCATTGCATTCACCCCTGGCCAACTAGGCTCTACCAATACCCGCGCCCAGGTGTCCTCTGAGAGTTCACCAACCACCCAGTTCCGGTTCCCACACTCAACATGCAGCGCTGTTTTCAATCAGTTAGTCTGTCTCAGGGGCGGCTTTGCTTCCTTATCTTTGTTTCCCAAAAGTTCCTGGCGCACAGTGATCAGTCATTAACCGTTTACTAACTTGAATAAGAAAGTATGAGCAGAGAGACACAGCATGGTCGGTCAGGCTAGTGATCAGCAAGTCAGGGTATTATTTCTAGGGATGTAAGTACCAAAAAAAGAAAAATTGGAGGCTGGCATCGTTAACGTTCACAGAATCTAGTTTTCATGGAGATCAACCAAGAACTTGTGTGTATCCCATGGACACAGACAATAGTGAGGCGAAGGCCGGGGGCGGGGGGGGGCAGGGACGGGCTAGAAGGGGTCAATAGGGGAGAAAAGGGACACGTGTATTGCTTTCAACAATAAAGATAAAAAAAACAACAAAACATACAAGCATCTCACCAAATTACCTTGGCCAAAGGCACGAAGGCGGATGCGGGAATGCTTCTTTATCGTGGGATAGTCTTATTCGCATTTAAACACCGCAGGACCAATCGTGGGCCCGGGGGTGGAGAGGCCATAACCTGCTGAGTGCACCCCAAGGAAACGCCTCCCCTCCTCCCCTCCTGCGGCCCCAGTGACATTCTAAAAGGTCGTGTCGCTGCCGGCTGGCGGCCACTAGAAAACGGGGCCGCTCCCCACCCCACGGGCGTGCGTTCGCGGAGCACAAACTTCAGCGCCGAGGGCCGGGCTCCCAGGCGCCCGCGGGCGGGAGGGTGGCCTGGACCTCGAGTGCGCACGCGGCCGGGGGTGGTGGTGCTACAGCGCCCCAGGCCGAGCCCGCGACGCGTGGGTGAGTGTGCGGTTGCCGGGCCGCACCGCCGCTGTTGAGAGGACGAGAGAGAAGGAAAGACCAGGACCAGCAGGAAACCACGCGGAGAGACGGGAGACCCCCAAGGCCGCCGCCGCCGCGGGGCCCGGAAGAGACCGTCACGTGACACCGACCTGCCGGTCCTGCCGCTGGTTCAGATGCACGCCGACCACGGTGGCCGCCGTCAGCACCACCGAGAGGCCCAGCACCAGCTTCGAGCTCCTCGACATCCCCGCGCCGGGCGCCCCCTCCCACCACGCGAGGGCCAGGGCGCCGCCGAGCATTCGTCGCCGCCAGTGCGAGCCAGACCCGACCCTGGAGCGCAGATC
>NW_005871090.1:7902784-7906086 GCF_000147115.1 Myotis lucifugus | reverse complement strand
AAGCATCGATCAGACTGTCAAACCTCAGAGGGAAGGTAGGGGAGGTGGGGGTAGGGGGAAGAGATCAACCAAAGGTCTGTATGCATGCATATAAGCCTAACCAATGGAACCAGACCAGCAGGGAGGTGAAGGGCGTGAGGGGGGGTGGGGGGGGGGAGTTGGGGATGGTAATGGGGGGATGAGGACAAATATGTAATACCTTAATCAATAAAGAAATTAAAATGTAAATAAATAAATTAGAGCCCCAGCACCTCGCCGGGGTGAGTTGGAGGGTTCCATGCCTGCACCTCTTCATTGTATCACCTCCCCCCCCTCCCCCCCCGCACCACCACCCGCGACGATGCTGACCCAGGTGCTTTACTCAATAGCAGCTTCACCAAACTCAGCCCTCAATGTCCCTTTGGCGAGGCAGGTGCCACCAGGAGATGGAGTTTTGCTAGTTAAATGTAGACACAGTCATCTGCTTTCACCTTGACGCTGTGGGGTGGCTGGTCAGGGTCTGATTTTTCTTAAAATCATAATCTTCTGGCTAAAGAGCCTGCTGACTGGGCAGCGACACCTCCTTGCCCCCTGATATGAAAAGAGCTGGTTACCTCCTTGCCCAGGTAATCCTTAAGAGATCACTTTGACACCCTGAGCCTCAGTTCCCGCCATTTATACAACAGGATTCCTGAGCCCACATCACTAGAAACATAAATGATGGAATGAAGGAGTGCTTCGAGAATAGCTGAAGGTTCTGTCCAAGGTGCAGAAAGACGTTTGGCTTTCTAATGAAGAGGTATTGTCATTAAATGATTCTTTCTTGCCAGAATTCATAGAAAACAAACTTTTCCTAAGGAAACAACTTTGGATGATATTAATTTGGCCTCGATCTTAACCTCACCAAGGGCTTCTTTGACATTCATTTCTGTAGGGCTTTACTATTCCAGCCTAAGCTATGCAAGTGTAAATGCCATGAGTGATACTGCTTTGAAGAAATGTAATACAATAAAACGAAATAATAAAAAAGTTGAAAATATCCTTTCAAGTGTCATTTTGTTCACAACATATTTCTCAGCTGGAGGAATGTACTGTTGAATTGGAAAACAGGAGTCTTGCCCTAATTGACCTTGAAGTTAGAAGCAATTTAATTCAGGGTGTATTTGCATATTTCTGTAAAGAAAAAAAACTATTAGACTACTTTTAATTGTAGTCTACTACAATTAGACTACTTTTATATTGTCTTCTCCAGATATTGTTTCCCAATAAACCATCAACATGTCCTTAGACTGTAGCCCAGAGAGTTAAATGGTCTTTCATCCTGTCATCACTAATTTTTCAACGTCTTCTTAAAATATTTTGTTACTATACTTTTGAAAGATCCTTTAAATGCTAACAGTGTCAAATTAAACGATGGATTATCTGTTTAAATATTTATAAGCCTGAGCAGGATGTATTGTATGATTATTGTCACATAAATTGCTAGGTTGTGAGAGAATGACTGCATGCCATCAAACACTGAAACCACCTTTTTTTTTTCATTATCATGATTTCCATTTAGTCTAAGTATATTTCTAAGTGTGTGCAGTGTGTTTTAACAAAAGCAGTTTTCTGGGACAACTTGAAGAGTTTCTAGTAATGAATACAAGTCCAGACTTGCTAATTGACTTTTTATTTTTTTCCAACAAACTTTGACTGAATGTGCCAGGAGCAGTGGATTCAAGGTTCCCCCATCCCCATGCCATCCCTCACGCAGCTTAATTTCTGCAAGAAAGACAGACTGGCATATCAAATAATCACAATTTAAAAAGCAGTTTACAAGTAGGAATGGTTATGGACTGCATGTTTGTGTGTCCGCCCCCCCCCCCTAATTCTTATGTTGAAATCATAACCTCCGATGGCATGGTATCAGGAGGAAAAGCCTTTAGTAGGAAATTAGGTTTAGATGAGGTTATGAGGGTAGAGTCCATGATGGGATTACTGTCCTTGTAAAAAGAGAAAGACACTAGAGCTCGAGCTATCTCTCTACCGTGTAAGGACACTGCAAGAAGGTGGTCATCAGCAAACCAAGAAGAGGGCCCTCACTAGAACCTAACCATGCCAGCACCTGATCTCTGACTTCCCAGCCTCAAAGCTGTGAGAAATAAATTTCTGTTGTTTAATCTACTCAGTTTATGGTATTTTTTGTTATAGCAGCCACAGCTGAGACAACAATGAACTGTTCCCCCAAAGTGTGTGGGTGTAGGTCTACTGCTCTAGAGTCAGTATCACCCAACACAGAAGATTCAAGACAAAGTGCTCTGTCAGAATCTTCCAGCAACTCTCCTACAGGAACCAGGTGCTGTCTGCTCTTAAATTCCTCTCTCTCTTCTCTCTCTCTCTCTCTCTCTCTCTCTCTCTCTCTCTCTCTCAGTGGTAACCCATCTCTAATGCTGATTAAATGGAAAAAATCCTGCTTAACCATCGGAGACTCTGGGTGAGAGGTGCTACTGAAATAATCACAGATATATGTACAGGTGGAACTTCTACTACAAGGTCTAAGACTTAAATTTGAAGCCAACACACCCACAGGGAGGGTAAAAAACATGACCTCATGACATTAGCAAACATTTAGCACATTCAGGCACACATCTGGCAGCTGTTTATGCTTTGGCTAGCATCTCCCCATTTCCTACAGCCTTCAGCCCCTGCAACCACCATTCCACTCTGCTGCTATGAGTTAGACCTTTAAAAAGTATTTGTTTTTCTTTGCCTGGCTTATTTCATTTAGCATAATGTCCTCCAGGCTCATCCATGTTGTGGCAAATGGGAGGATTTCCTTCTCCTTATGGCCGAAAAATATTTCATTGTGTGTATATATCACAACTTCTTTATACATTCATCTGCCGATGAACACAGGTTATTTCTACATGTTGGATAATCTGAATGATGCTGCAGTAACATGGAAGTGCAGATACCTTTTCAAGATCCCAATTTAGCCATGGCCAGTTTGGCTCAGTGGATAGAGCGTCGACTTGCGGACTGAAAGGTCCCAGGTTTGATCCGTCAGGCATGTACCTTGTTATGGGCACATCCCCAGTAGGGAGTGTGCAGGAGGCAGCTGATCGATGTTTCTCTCTCATCGATGTTTCTAACTCTCTATCCCTCTCCCTTCCTCTCTGTAAAAAAATCAATAAAATATATTTTTTTAAAAGAAATCCCAATTTAATCTACGTTGGTTATATACCCAGGGATTGCTGAATCATAAGGTAGTTCTATTTTTAATTTTTTGAAAAACTTCTATACTATTTTTCATAAAAATAGTATATAGTAGTGATATCTAA
>NW_005871090.1:7901688-7902684 GCF_000147115.1 Myotis lucifugus | reverse complement strand
TAGTAGCTTTTTGATGGAGTCTCTAGGGTTTTGTATGTATAATATCATGTCATCTGCAAATAAGGACAGTTTTACTTCCTCTTTTCCAATTTGGATGCCTTTTATTTCTTCTTCTTGCCTAATTGCAATGGCTAATACTTCCAGTACTATGTTGAACAGGAGTGGTGAGAGTGGGCATCCCTGTCTTGTTCCTGTTCTTAGGGGAAATGGTGTTAGTTTTTGTCCATTGAGTATGATGTTGGCTGTGGGCCTGTCATATATGGCTTTTATTATGTTGAGGTATGATCCTTCTATTCCCACCTTTCTGAGAGTTTTTATCAAAAATGGGTGTTGGATTTTGTCGAATGCTTTTTCTGCATCAATTGATATGACCATGTGGTTTTTTTCTTTCAATTTGTTTATGTAATGTATCACATTTATTGATTTACGGATGTTGTACCATCCTTGCATCTCTGGGATAAATCCTACTTGGTCATGGTGTATGATCCTTCTGATGTACTGCTGGATCCGATTTGCTAAGATTTTGTTGAGGATTTTGGCATCTATGTTCATGAGGGATATTGGCCTGTAATTCTCTTTCATTGTGATGTCTTTACCTGGTTTTGGTATTAGGGTGATGCTGGCTTCATAGAATGAGCTTGGAAGTGTTCCTTCCTCTTGAATTTTTTGTAGTAGTCTGAGGAGGGTAGGTTTTAGTTCTTCCTTGAATGTTTGGTAAACTCCCCTGTGAAGCCGCTGGCCCTGGGCTTTTGTTTGCTGGAAGCTTTCTGATGACTGCTTCAATTTCTTCATAGTATTGGCTATTGAGGTTTTAGATTCTTCTGATGAGTTTGAATGTGTATTTTTCTAGGATTTGTCCATTTCCTCCAGGTGTCTAGTTGTTGAAGTAAGTAGCCCGAGATGTTAACATCATTGATTCTGTGGGGCTGTGTATTCGCTCTATCATTCTGATTGCTATTTGGGACTCTCCTTGCTCCTGGGGAGCTGGCAGGGGTT
>NW_005871090.1:7875931-7900832 GCF_000147115.1 Myotis lucifugus | reverse complement strand
GTGCATGAATTTGTGCACTGGGCCCCTAGTAGTTAATAATACTGTGTGTATTCTTGAAACTTACTAAGAGAGTAGATCTTAAACATTCTCACCTCACACAAAAAAAGTATGTGAAGTGATGGATGTGTGTGAATAGCTTGATTGCAATCATCATTTCATATTGTATAGGTATATCAAATGATCTCGTTGTACACCTTAAATATGTACAACTTTTCTTTGTAAATTATGCCTCAATAAAGCCGGAAACAAATGAAAATTTAGATATTTTTAAAGCATTAAGAAGAAAAAAATTATTTACATATATACACATACTCAGAAAAAAAAAGAAATGAAGTTCTGATACATGCTATAACAGATGAACCATGATATCTTAAAAACATTATGCTAAATAAAAAGAAGCTAGTCACAAAAGACCAGGTATAATATGATTCCATTTATATAAAATAGGCAATTCCATAGAGACAGAAAGCAGAACACTGATTGCCAGGGGCTGGTGGGGGGAGGGGGGCGGGGGGCAGGAATGATTGGGGACTGTTAATGGGTTTCATTTTGGGGTGATGAAAATGTTCTAGAATTAGATCATGATGGTGGGTGCGCAACTCTTTGAAGCTACTAAAAACCACTGAATTGTACACTTTAAAAGGGTAAATCTTATGATACATTATTATTTTTATTAAAGCTGTTAAAAGAATGAAAAATAAAGGTGTTTATATATATCAACTAATTTCATCTTCACAATAACCCTGTAAGATACATGCTGTTAGTATCTCCATCTTCCAGGTGAGGAAACTGAGGCACAGAGGTGTGGGTAAAAGTTATAGAGCAACCTGGTTGGTTTTTAGTTTTGTTTTCAAAAGACATAAAAGATTAAATTTGCCTGGTTTAAACATTTAAAATAGAACATATATCTTTGGTCAATAGATAGAAGGGTAATATGTAAATTTAGAATCTTCCAATTCCATATTTTTTTAAAATATATTTTTATTGATTTCAGAGAGGAAGGGAGAGGGAGAAAGAGATAGAAACATCAATGATGAGAGAGAATCACTGACCGGCTGCCTCCTGCACACCCCCCACTGGGGATCGAGCCCGCAACCCAGGCATGTGCCCTTTGCTGGAATCGAACCTGGGACCCTTCAGTCCGCAGCCGACGCTCTAGCCATTGGGCCAAACCAGCTGGGGCTCAATTCCATATTTTAGCTACTTAAAAATGGGAGGGGAGAGACAGGCAAGAGAGGGAAGGGGATATGAGGAGATACATGGATGGGAGAGAGAGGTAAAAACAGAAGAGGACAGAAAAATGGACAGGGACTCTAAGTAGGTTCTGAGGTAACAGGATTTGCCTCAGGGGGGCTTCTGAGAGACATACCCATTCACGTGGCCCTTTGCAACTGTTTTGGGGTCTTGCATTCCTCCCTTTGAGAGGAGAGCCCTGCAGCCCTCCCTGGGGATATTGTTCTCAGAAGTTGGCGTCTCTGAGCCAAGCTCTGCTGAAACAAAGAGGTGGAAAGCAGGACTTCTGGCTTCACTCCTCCCTTCGGTTTCAGGGCCTCAGTTTCCTCCTCTGTACTAAGGGGACAATGATACGTCCGATTCCTCCTTGGCTTACTGGTTGAGGTGATGAATTAATACCATGCCTCCACTCAGATCAGCATGTGGTGATGATGCATGTCACAGCATCCCCGCCCGAGAGTCTCCAGCGGCCGCCTCCAGGAGTCATACGACTCACTCCCTGGAGAGGGCTCCTGTCACTACCCCTGGGGGCAGTGGCCCTGAATTCTTGTCTTCACAAATGTAGGAGATGTCTGTTTGCTTGCAGCTAAGTGGGCCTTTTGGTGACCTCCCAGCATGAGCATTCTCACCTCTCAATGTGCTTGGCCACATTTGTGGACTGGAGTTTCTTTGCTGTTTCCAAAGACTTGGTGTGACTGAGTTCTTTCAGATTCAAAACCCAGTCACATTGTCAGGAAGAAAAAAAAAATGTCAACATTAACATTGTTAATGGAAGAAAAGAGCTGTTAGATCCTTTCAATATAATTTCTGCTGCTGTAAATTTATAAATCATTGTTAAAATAAAACAATGGCTTTAACTGACAATAGACATGTTGGCAAAGACATGGAACAGCCGAATGTTCTGTATCCTGGTGGCAGTGTCACTGGACCACTTGACCTGTATTTGCTGGAGCTGAACTGGTTCAAACCCTCTGACTCAGTAACTTCACCCCTAGATACAAGCACAACAGAACTGCATACATGTGAGCACCAAAAGACATGTGCAAGTGTATCTGTAAAAATTCCACTTACATAAGTCGGCACGGCGGTCGGTCACCTTGTTGAGAGAGTACTTGCTGGGAGAAGGCAAATGGGATGCTGGTATCATTCTGTTGCTTGATCTGCTTGCTGGTACTAATTGTGTGTGAAAATGAATCAAGTGGCACACACATTTTGTGCTCAGATCTGTATGTATGACCGACTTATTAGAAAAATCTTATGTAAAGTTATGAACTGAAAAAAATGGTTTTATATTTTATAATTATTTCTTGCACCAAGAATGGTTTTTTCCTCCATGATGACTATCAAAATTGAAGAGATTATCATTTAAAACATCTTGATCAGGAATTATGTGTAGACATTTTATTTTCATTTTTTCGTTAATCCTCACCCGGGAATATTTTTCCATTTATTTTTATTTTATTTTTTAAAGAATTCTTTATTGCCGAAACTGGTTTGGCTCAGTGGATAGAGCATTGTTCCATTGATTTTTAGAGAGAGAGTGGAAGGAAGGGGAAGAAACAGAAAAAGAGAAACATCCATTGGTTGCCTCCTACATGTGCCCCGACTGGGGCCCCCAATGAAGCCTGCAACCAAGGTACATGCCCTTGACCAGAATCAAACCTGATCTATCCACTGAGCCAAACCCACTAGGGCTACGTACAGACATTTTATTTAAATATATTTTATTGATTTTTTTTTACAGAGAGGAAAGGAGGGGGATAGAGAGTTAGAAACATTGACGAGAGAGAAACATGGAGCAGTTGCCTCCTGCAACTGATCCACCGGAATTGAACCTGGGACCTTTCAGTCCACAGGCCGACACTCTATCCACTGAGCCAGACCGATTAGGGCTGTACAGACATTTTAAACATAAAACATGATATTAAAAGGTTAGACTCAAGCCCTAGCTGGTTTGGCTTGGTGGATAGAGCGTCAGCCTTCGGACTGAAGGGTCCCAGGTTTGATTCCGGTCAAGGGCGCATGCCCGGGTTGCGGGCTCGATCCCCAGTGGGGGGCGTCCAGGAGGCAGCCAATCAATGGTTCTCTCTCATCACTGATGTTTCTATCTCTCTCTCCCTCTTCCTTCCTCTCTGAAATCAATAAAAATATATACTTTTTAAAAAAGGTTAGACTCAAAGAAATAAGCTCTAGTTTTTCTTACTTATGGTGCCAATTTAAATACAGTTTTATTTAAGACATTGCATTTTCCACTTTACAATGCAGTGCTTATAAAGTGCACCATTATTTCCTTTCCTTGTGTCTAGTTTTTCATTAAAAAATCACAAACTTGTTATCAGAAAATTTTAGACAAATTCAGTTTAAATCTGCCCCAATACTGTTTTTATTTTTCGTCTCATAATCTATAGTATCATAGTTTTTTGTTTTATAAGAATATTATATAAAGAAAATAGGAATAATTATTATCTGTAAACTCCAGTTGAAATTATCCAAGTTCCCTCAAGTTGATCCCAGTGAGCTATACAAATACCCTGTTTTTAATGTTTAACAAGGTGGGACAAAGATTAGGAAGCATGATTAATTAACACAATTTGCTTTTAGGCCAGAACTTCTAAACCTTATATCTGCCTTTATTCTATTCTTGAGTCTGAGTATCCTGAAATCACATCAGCTCCCATCCCTCTCAGCTTTGGACTGACCCAGATGTGACCAGAATGACCACTGCTCTCCTGGAGGGGACAATGGTTCTACATCCACAGCTTCTGTCCCTTCAATGTCAGTTCTGATGGGAGCTGGAGAAGGGGCTAGTGGCGGCATTAAAATAGGAAGCCGTAGAAGTAAATCTGCTCCAACTCAGTTATAACTGGAGGTCTAGGAGCTTCAGGATACCCAACCCTCACTGAGTTGTTTTCAAAAATTGAAGTCTCAGCGGTTGAGCATTAACCTATGAACCAGGAGATCACAGTTTGATTCCTGGTCAGGGTACATACCTGGATTGCAGGGATTCAATCCCCCAACGTGGGGTGTGAGTGCAGGAGACAGCCAATCAATGATTCTCTGTCATCATTGATATTTCTATCTCTCCCTTCCTCTCCCTCTCTGAAATCAATAAAAATGTATTTTAAAAAATTAAAAGAAAACCTTGAAGTCCTTTAGAAATTGATTGTTTGCATGATAATTCTTATGCAAAATCACTAGGAGACATAACCACTGCCACCAGATTGAACTTGCCTTTTAAGACAAAAATATGAAGCTGACTTTCTTAAAAACCTCTCAGTGGCTCCCCATTTCTTCAGGATAAAGCACCAAACTCTTTAGAATAGCACGCTACCCTATGCCCTTCCCCCCTTCAGCCTCGTCTAAATAAGAGGAAACATCAAAAAGAAGGCTTGGAGAAGAACCAAGAAATGAAAACTAGTGGAGGGGAGTACAGTCATCTCCCTGTGTTTGATCAACATGGTCACATAAAGCTTGTTCCACCTTCCCTCACACAAGGGCGGGACTTGAAAAATGCCTCCACCACTGAATGTGTAATTTGGCTTGTGTTATGTGGGCTTGAATCAGGGCCAGGTCCTCACAGCTAATATGCGAGAGCTGGTTTCCAAGTCACCTCTGTCTTAGAGAACATTAATCATCAGTACTCTAGTAGGAGGCATTAATGAGAACACATTGGTAGGTTTAAAGTGGAATAGATGGTGGCACAACTAAAATAGGTGAGGGCAGAGGCATAAGGCAATGAATTAGAAAGTTGTATGGGGCAGGGCTGAGAAAGAAAGAAGAGGCCAGGAGAGGTGGTTTGTTTGGGAATAAGGTGGAGAGTGTCAGCTGAATTGATGCCAGTGACCAACTTTTGTGTAAATGTTACAATGTCAGCACCCATTGATTGCCGAAATAGCACATAACATGGCACCCCATAATGCGCCATTATGACTATTTAAAAAGCAAATGTGGAGTCCTGCCTTGTATATGGTCCTTGAAGGGGGGCTCTATAGGTGGCTAATACTTTGGGGTCCCATCTTCTTCAGGCTTAGGTTCTAAAGTCAGCCATCAGCATATAAGCAAACAATCACATTCAAAATTTCTCTTGAAAATCCCTTAGAAAGGTGACATGTTGGAGACAATAGACTTTCTCTCAGTAAGTCCAACACAGTTTTTCCTCTGGCACTGGAATTGATCACTGAATTCAATGGAGAAGCTACATTATTGATTTGGAATTCTGCATCAGAGATTCGTCTCTTCTCTTCCCCATTTATTAATTTATTGAATCATTTATTGATATCAGTTTAGATTCATGACACTTATTTTATATTTTGGGTTATAATGCAATATTACTTTATTCTGTTGCTCAAATTGCTCAGCTTTGGCCACTGGGAACTCTTTTTATTGGCTTCTGCACCCTTTGACATATCCCAATCAATGTGGGTTTTTCTTTTTTCACACTTCCTTATTCTCTGGCACTACAAGATGCTCCACACTCATCTTGGATATTTCCAGTCCCAGTCCTAGAATTAGCCATTTCTCCAAGGATCCCTGGTTCCTTTTATTGAAGAACTAGAGGCCCAGTGCACAAAAATTTGTGCACTCGGGGTGGAGGGAACCCTCAGCCCGACCTGCGCCCTCTCACAGTCCGGGAGCCCTCAGGGGATGTCCAACTGACAGCTTAGGCCTGCTCCCCGCAAACACCCCTGTGGGAGCACACTGACCACCAGGGGGCAGCTCTGGCCCCGCCCCCCATCGCCCCACCGCCGGCCTCCCTCTACAGGAGGTGACCAGTGGGCCGATTAGGGGGATGGCACCAGCCAGCAAGCGGCCGGCTCCACCCTCCAATCACTCCTCTGCAGCCAGTTGCCACCACCACCCACCCCCCACCCCCGATCACCCTCCCCTCCCTCTGCCTGCTGGCACCCGCTTTGGCTGGCCTGGTGCCACAACTGCCCTCCACCAACCATATTAGGCTTTTTTTTATATAGGATGGTACTAAATACCAAGATTTGGGTCCTATGTGTGTTTGTTGCCAACGGAGTATTGTTTTGTTTAGGCTCTGTCAGATGACAGACCAAATAAATATATGTGCATATACTTACCTTTATATATACACATAGCTATAAATATTTCTCTATAACCATCTGAATCTATATTAAGTTAATGATACAGTATCTCCAATTCTAATCAATCCCTATATGGATCATTCTAGTCTCCTCCCTTTGTTTATCTGTAAATTCCCACTCCAACAGTGATATGCCTGGCTCCCATCAGCCTCCATACATTTATTTAATTGTTCCATTTTAGTATACTTGTAGAGTAGTCTCAGTATTGTTAACCTGTACCCTCAAGGGGAATCATGTTACCAATGAGAACACCATGCTTTTTTGCAGTTCCTTTGCTTTTAGTCTTACAGATTCCAAAGTTATTAAGTCAACACCTTTCCCCCTACTCCTGTCAGTGAGATTGTTTCATATATTTACAATACAGTTATTTAGATTTTCTTGTCACAATCTGCATTCTTTCCTGGGATCTTCCAGAGAGTGTTTTTTATTCACTTCTATAAACATGATGGAAGTGGCATAAATCCACTCTCCCAACAACCCAATTGTAGTAGATAATATTGTTTTTAACCTTTACCCTTTAAGCTTTAAATACATTTAGACTTCTGTGCTTGATTTATCAACTTAGATGATATTTTCTGACTGCCAGCTCTAAACATTGAGGAAACCAGTACACGTACCCTACTTCTCACCTTCTCTCTTTTCAACTTTTGTTACTTATATCACTTTTTCACTGCCAGAATTTATAACCTTTGCATTCTGTTCTATAACCATAATTCCCACATTTGTTTTCAACTTAGTCTCACATTTCAATGTATTTCATGGTTATTAATAGTCTTTTCAGTGTTGTTTCTCTATCACCTATCAGCACCTTCAAAAAAGGGTTATAAAAACTGTATTTTCTCCTCTGGCCAGTATGTCTCAGTTGGTTGAGCATTGTCCCATGCACTGAGAGGTCATTGGTTCAATTCCCAGTCAGGGCTGCAGACTCAGGGCGTACAGGATGTTTTTCTCTCTCTCCCTTTCCTTTCCTCTCCCTTTCCTTTCCTCTCTCTTTCAAATACATTTCTAAAAAACATATTTCTTTAAAAAAAAAAGAGCTTTAAAGGAAACTGTATTTCCTGAATTCTTGCACACTCAAAGATATTTTTGTGTTGGCTTTGTACATAATGCACAGTTGAGCTGGGTATAAATTTTTTGGTCACACTTGCTTTCTGTGAGGACTTTGTAGACTTCACCCATCTATCTTCTAATATTAAATAGCTGTGGAGACTTGAGGGCAGCATAATTTTTCCTTTCAGTTATTTAATTACTTAGCATGCTTGCTTTAAGTATACTCCCTTTATCTTTTAAATCCAGTTACTTGAATATGTTTTTGAGTTAAATTTTTCTTGGACATGATGTACCCATTTATTCTGTACATTCATACTTTTTTTATTTCTGGAACATTTCTTAAATTAAATCTTTAAATATATTTTCTGTTCTATTACTTTAGTTTTCTTTTTTAGGGACACCAATTATGTATAAATTGAATTTTCTCTGCCTATTTTTCACATCTATAATTTTCTTTCTAATCCTTTTAAACTCTGGTTATCTCAATTACATTTTGCCTACTTAAGTCTATTCCTTAGGTCTTGCTTTATTATCAGCAGTGTCTAGTCATTACTGAGAGTAGTACTCAAAGTGCATACTCTGACATTTGGCATTGACTTCTCAACCCTACTAGCTCATATTTTATCTTTTTATTGTGGTAAATAAGAGTAACATTAAATATATTCACAATGTTTTGTAATTATCATCCCACCTATTTCTAGAATCTTAACTCAAACAAAAATTCTGTATCATTAAATAATAATACCCCATCCTCCCCCCACCAAACCTCCTCATATAACTTCTATTATACTTTCTGTCTCTATAAATTTGCCTACTCTAGAAACCTCATATAAGTAGAATTGTACAACATTTGATTTTTTACATCTGGTTTTTTTTCATGTAGCATAATGTTTCAGGATTCATCCATATTTTGGGATGTATCAGAATTTCATTCTTTGTCAAGATTAAATAATATTATATTGTTTATGTATATATCACACTTTATTCATCTGATTTTATAACTTCTAGAAACAATCGCCTTTATTGGCAAACACATTCACACTTTTGAGAGACATGTTTCTAATAAAGTATAAAATAGTCACTAAGTTTCAAGTGTATTTTCTAGCTTTTCTGTAATAAAAGGCCAAAAATAGGTGAACTTAAGACTTGTCTAGCAATCAATGTGTAATAGCTGAAATAAGTTAATTGATCTGCTCAAATAGCTAAGGTTTTTTTTCTTTTTAATAAGGATTACCTCCCCAAAACTTTCATTTTTTAAAAGGTGGCCCAACCCTAGTGGGTTTGGCTCAGTGGATAGAGCATCAGCCTGCAGACTGAAGAGTCCCAGACTTGACTGTGGTCAAGGGCACATACTTTGGTTTCAGGCTCGATCCTTGGTGGTGCAGGAGGCAACTAATCAATGTGTCTCTCTCACATTGATGTTTCTTTCTCTCTGTCTCTCCCTCTCCCTTCCACTCTCTCTAAAAATCAATGGAAAAATATCCTCAGGTGAGGATTAACAACAACAACAAAATAAATAAAAACAGAGGCCCAAATAAGAGTTCTTAAAGACCAGGTACAGGGAAAGATATGCAAACTTCTCCTAGGAGGACATTGATTTCAGAAAGCCAATAATCTATAAGCATTTTGAGCCAAGTGGAGGTTTTGGGGGAGGTAAAAGGATTTAGAGGGCTTTGATCTTCTGGACCCACACCTCTGGCTCTGTAAAGACTTTATTTGCAAAACAAGGACAGTCATTTTTAATATGTCAAGGATTGGCAGATGTTGGTAAAGGACTAACAAATTCATTCATCTATTTTTTTAAATTAATTTTTATTTTATATTTTTTTGCTAAAAGTATTACAAAGGGTATTACATATGTGTCCTTTTTTCCCCCCCGCCCTTGACAATCCCCTGCCCTCCCTTACCCCCCAGTGTCTTATATCCATTAGTTATGCTTATATGCATGCATACAAGTCCTTCGGTTGATCTCTTACCCCCCTCCCTCCTGCCCCCCAACCCTCCCTGGCCTTCCCACTGCAGTTTGACAATCAGTTTGAGGCAGCTCTGCCTCTGTATCTATTATTGTTCAAAAGTTTGTAATGGTCTTTATTATCCATGAATGAGTGAGATCATGTGGTATTTTTCCTTCATTGACTGGCTTATTTCACTTAGCATAATGCTCTCCAGTTTCATCCATGCTGTTGCAAATGGTAAGAGTTCCTTCTTTTTTACAGCAGCATAATATTCCATCGTGTAGATGTACCACAGTTTTCTAATCCATTCATCTACTGATGGGCACTTAGGCTGTTTCCAGATCTTAGCTATGGTGAATTGTGCTGCTATGAACATAGGGGTGCACATATCCTTTCTGATTGGTGTTTCTGGTTTCTTGGGATATATTCCTAGAAGTGGGATCACTGGATCAAATGGGAGTTCCATTTTTAACTTTTTGAGGAAACTCCATACTGTCTTCCATAATGGCTGCACCAGTCTGCATTCCCACCAGCAGTGCACAAGTGTTCCTTTTTCTCCACATCCTCTCCAGCACTTGTCGTTTGTTGATTTGTTGATGATAGCCATTCTGACAGGTGTGAGATGGTACCTCATTGTTGTTTTGATTTGCATCTCTCGGATGATTAGTGACTTTGAGCATGTTTTCATATGTCTCTTGGCTTTCTGAATGTCCTCTTTTGAAAGGTGTCTATTTAGATCCTTTGCCCATTTTTTGATTGGATTGTTTATCTTCTTTTTGTTAAGTTGTATGAGTTCCCTATAAATTTTGGAGATTAGGCCCTTATCAGATATGACGTTGGCAAATATGTTTTCCCATGCAGTGGGTTTTCTTGTTGTTTTGTTGATGGTTTCTTTTGCTGTGCAGAAGCTTTTTATTTTGATGTAGTCCCATTTGTTCATTTTCTCTTTAGTTTCAACTGCCCTAGGAGCTGTATCAGTGAAGAAATTGCTTTGGCATATGTCTGAGATTTTGTTGTCTTTGGATTCTTCTAGAATTTTTATGGTTTCCTGTCGTACATTTAAGTCCTTTATCCATTTTGAGTTTATTTTTGTGTATGGTGTAAGTTGGTGGTCTAGTTTCATTTTCTTGCATATATCTGTCCAATTTTCCCAACACCATTTATTGAAGAGACTATCTTGGCTCCATTGTATGTTCTTGCCTCCTTTGTCAAATATTAATTGAGCATATTGGTTCGGGCTAATTTCTGGACTCTCTATTCTATTCCACTGATCTATATGTCTGTTCTTGTGCCAGTACCAGGCAGTTTTGAGAACAGTGGCTTTGTAATACAGCTTGATATCTGGCATTGAGATCCCACCTACTTTGTTCTTTCTCAGGATCGTTGCAGCTATTCGGGGTCTTTTTTTATTCCAGATGAATTTTTGGAGAGTTCGTTCTAGATCTTTGAAGTAGGCCATTGGTATTTTAACATTCATCTATTTTTTGAATGTCTCTTTCCATCTGGGTATGTTTTTCTCTCAGGCTCTGTATTACAGAGAGATCCAGTTTACCTGTAGTACATAGCTAAGACTCATTTTTGAGATCCATAAAGGCTTGTCTGTGGAAGACACATTGATCTACGAGGCCTTAACCTCCATCCCTTTCCCTTGGGAACAGCAAAACAGGTCTGTTATAGCATAGTAAGAAGCTAAGAATATTCCAGGAATAGGAAAACTAAGACAGGTAGTTAAGCAGCAGTTTGTAGCTACCTAGTCATTTCCATCTTCCCTAAACCAAAGACACCCAAGAGCAAATGGTTTGCACTTCTCCTCCCTAACCAGAGGGCAAATAGCTCTCAGATCACCCCACTCAGGGAGACAACAGAAATCCAATTAATTGCCATTTACCAACCACACCTAAGGACAGACAAATTAAGAGAATAAATCCCACCTTGGTACATCAGCACAAAGCTGATGAATATTCTATTGATTCTCTAAGACCTCCCCCAAACACCCAGCCCCCAAAACCCATGAAAAGGAAGGTCCAAGAATGCTCTCCCTCCAGGGACCACACCCATGGCATTCTCTTCTCCCTGTCCTTCCCCCACCGGCACAAATTTCCTAACCTCTAAGGGACCCAGGAGACTTGCAACCAGGGGAGCAATGCACGGTGGCAGGTCATCCCAGGCTAACCCCCTGAACCTGCCTCCAGGGCCCCTTTTCTCTGACTTCCCAGTGAGCCAGAGCAGTTCTGTAAAGACTTCTTTGTAAAGCAAGTCTAGGCTGTCCTGTTACTTCTTCTATGTCCTTCCTTGTTTCACTGTTCTAAGTATATTTTTTACTGCAGTCAATACATTCCTGCTTGCTTTTCTACACTTTGTCTCTTGATTGAAATCTTTCCCTCAAGAAGACAAGAACCGAGGTCTCCTGGTCTCACCAGTAACAGGTGTAGTTGTAAGATAGTAAAATTCAAGTTAATGGTGCCATTACGTGGCCACACCTTTCCATGGCCCACTTCCTCGTGGGGCCAGGCTATGTTGTAAAAGAAGCTTGAGGAACTGGGTCAAATTTCTCCAGCTGGTGAATATGCATCCCAAAAGGGTAGCTCGAGGTACTGTTGACTGGTTCCCCATATACAGAGAGGTAGATATGTTCCAAGCCAAGAATTAGGTTTTCCTGCTAGTCTGGGCTGTTTTAGGCCTTCCTGCGGACACCTGGCTCCCCAACCTTCAGACACCTGGTGAGCAACAGCAAATATTTATTGAGGGCAGAAGCCAAGTCTAGCACGGTGCCCTGTCCGTTTGTCAAGTGAAGATAGGGAGCCTGCTTTCAAGGAACCAAGAGTCCACAGTGAAGTTCAGTACTTTTGTACATCACCTAGGCATATACAAAGCAGATGAAAATAATTCCTTAAATTTTGTAAGCATTTTAAAACACTGGGGTGTTACTTATACAAGTCAAAGTACACATCTGAAATATAGAACTTAATGAACTTTTACAAATGAATACGTCCATGAAGTCACCATCCAGATCAAGATAGAGCACGTTTCTATGTACCCCACAATGTATCCTTATGTCCCATCCCAGTCACGATCCTGCCTGTGTCATCTTAGGTTCATCTTGCCTGTTTTTGAGCATTATATACTAGTAAATGGGATCATACAATGTGGTCCTTTTGTGACTGGCCTTTTTCACTTAATATTCTGTGAGATGCCCAGCCAGTGTGGCCCAGTGGTTGAGCATCAATTTATGAACCAGGAGGTCATGGATCGATTCCTGGTCAGGGCACATGCCTGGGTTGTGGGCTCGATCCCCAGTGTGGGGCATGCAGGAGACAGCCATTGATGATTCTCTCTCATCACTGATGTTTCTATCTCTTCCTCTCCCTGCCTCTCTGAAACCAATAAAAAATACATATATTCTGTGAGATTTATGCATGCTGTTGCACATATCAATAGTTTGTTCTTTTTTAAAAATATATTTTTATTGATTTCAGAGAGGAAAGGAAAGGGAAGGAGAGATAGAAACATCATTGATGAGAGAGAATCATTGATGGGCTGCCTCCTGCACGCCTCCCACTGGGGATCGAGCCCGCAACCTGGGCATGTGCCCTTGACCGGGATCGAACCTGGGACTCTTCAGTCAGCAGGCCAATGCTCTATTCACTGAGCCAAACTGGCTAGGGCTAGTTTGTTCTTTTTCAGTGCTGGGCAAGGTTTCTTAGCATAGACATAACAATTTACATACCTATTCTCCTTAATGGACACTTGGGAGGTTCCCAGTTTAGACTGTCATAAATAAGGTGCTATGAACAGTTGTACACATATCTTTTTTTTAAAATTATTTTATTCATTTATAGTCTTTTTGGTACACCATTTATGAATTTTAACATGTGTATAAACATATACAACCACCGAACAATCAAGATAACAGTCCGTCACCCCAAAGAACTCCCTACTAGTCCTCACCCCTAATCCCTGACAATCACCAATCTAGTCTCCATTACCACAGCTTTGTCTTTTTGAGAATGTCATAAAGATGGAATTGTATAGTATGTAACCATTGGAGGCTGCCTTCTTCCACTCAAATAATTCCTTTGATATTCACCAATAATCCATTCCTTTTTATTGCTGACATTAATTACATGTTTTTTGGTAGACATAGTACTCACTTCTATTGGCTATGCTATTTTTTTTTAGCTTTTTATATTATTATTATGTATTGGTTTTGGGTGTACAGCTTAGTGGTTAGACAATCATATACTTTACATAGTGTTCCCCTTGATATTTCCAGTACCCAACTGGCACCACACATTGTTGTCACAACTATTGGGTATACTTTGAGGGAGGGCAACTGCTTGGTCATAGTTTCATCAGATGTTTAACTTTAGTAGGTACAGCCAAATACTTTTCCTATGTGGTTGAGCCAGCAATGCAAGATGGTTCTGATCACTCCCTGTCTTCACCAGCACTTGGGAAACATCCTGGCCAGTGCAATTGTACATTTCAGTTGTTCTGATAGGAGTGCATGCAAATTCAATTTTAAGGTTTGTCATAAGTCATGGAAAGAATTAGCCATCTTTTGTAGCAGATGCTATTGGTGACCTGCCCAGATCCCCTGGGATCCCTTTTACTGTCTCACAGCTGCTGCAGGTGCTATTGCTAACGACTCACACCTGTGACTTTATCCAGCTCTGGCCCTTGGGCCATTAGAGCTGCCACACAGTTTTCATCCCCCTCCCCTGGGCCTCAAACACACAGGGTGGTCACAGGCAGTGCTGGCTGTTATGGGGTACAAAGCCCAGTTCCCCTGCTTCAAGGCAGACTTTCACAATGTTGCAATTTATACTTTTGAGCTCCCCAGGGATCAGGCTGAGAGTGACTTCACCTGAAACCACATCCTCGTTTGGCTTTTCCTCCTGCTGGGTCCTGCTCCCCTCACTCCCTTACAAGGTTTTCTTGTGAGCACTACCCCTATAAAGAAATTGCCCTGACCGGTTTGGCTCAGTGGATAGAGCGTCGGGCTGTGGACTGATAGGTCCCGGGTTCAATTTCCAGTCAGGGCACTTGCCTGGGTTGCAGGCTCGACCCCCAGTAGGGGGCTGCATGATGCATCGATGTTTCTAACTCTCTATCCCTCTCCCTTCCTCTCTGTAAAAAATCAATAAAAAAAAAAAAAGAAATTAGACAAGAACTCCCATTTTCGGCTCTGCTGCTAAGGAACCTGACCCCACACAGTTTTGCAACATCCTCCGACCCAAGAGCCCCGAGTTCTGTGTATACTGTTAGAAAAACTAGATGTTTGACTGCAACTCCCAGATAACCTGATAAGCAGTGGCTTAAACAAACAAGGATCTGTGTGTTTTCTCGAGCAACTTTTGCCTCAATGTGACAAGTGCCAGTTAAGTGGCAGTTTTCCAGGCAGAACTATGAGATAAATGAAATTTCCCATCCCACTCACGGTTCAGGACCCTTCTGCCTCTGTTGGTCCCCACTCCTGTTTTCTCCCATGATTCCCAGTGATGTCAGAATGCTCCCTCCAGTCATTTTCAGTAAAAAAAATTGAGAATTTTTAGATGACTTGGGTGCTTCAAAGACTCTGCACACTTAAATTAATATTTTATGCCAAACAATAGAAATTTTAATTCCTGAGATATTTATCATTAGGCAAATTAATAACTGTGCAGTTAATTTTACTAAACTTATTTCTCTTCAGTGATCATATTAACTCATCCATGCTCAAGTTTTTTATTGTTTGTTTGTTTTTAATATATTTTTTTTATTGATTTCAGAGAGGAAGGGAGATAGAAACATCAATGATGAGAGAGAATCATTGATTGGCTGCCTCTTGCATGCCCCCTACTGGGGACTGATCCTGCAACCCAGGCATGTGCCCTTGACTGGAATTGAACCTGGGACCCTTCAGTCCGCAGACAGAGGCTCTATATTCACTGAGCCAAACCGGTGGCAGTTATGAGTTCTTTGGTTCAATTAGTGTTTGTAGAGGGCCTGACCCAGGCTCTAAATAAGGTGTGGGGATTACAAATATGAATGATATATTGACCTCTCTTTTAAAGATTCTGGGTGTACACATACCATTACACTTTTTACTCTATTGTGATTGTTGGTTTGCTAATTTTTATCCATTTAGATTGTAAGCTTCTTGAGGTCAAGGACTATGCTTTATCTCTCCGCCTATAATTAGCATAGTGACTTTAAGATTCCACACATGTTTGTGGAAAGCAGAGTGGCAGAGAAGGCTAAGGGAGAATGAAGAAAGAGAGGTAGGGAGGGAGGAAGGTGGGGTAAATTAAAGACTCACTAATTCTGTGTGTTTTTCCCCACTGAGAGGCAAAGTCTATTTCTACTTCCCTTGAATCTAGGCTGATCTTGTGACTTGCCTTAACCAGAGGAATGCAGCAACATGAGGCAGGTCCAGGCCTAAGCTTTAGAAGGTCTGGTAGCTTCTGCTTTTGCTCCCTGAGGGGAGCCAACCCCATGGAAGAAGTCCAACTATCCTGAGACTACCATGCTGTGAAGAAGCCCAAGAAAACCTCATGGAGAGACCATGCAGAGGAGAACTGAAGAACCCAGCTGACTGCAAGGACTGAGGCCTGGACATATGACTCCAGTTGTTCCAACTAGACCTCAGCTCTTTGAGCCATTCCAGCTGAGGCTCCAGACATCATAGAACAGAGCTGAGCTACTCCCACTGTGCTCTGATCAAGTTACTGACCCACAAAATCACGTTCAAATGAAATGCTGTTTTAAACCACTGAGTTTGGGCGGGGGTTAGTTTGTTACACAGCAAGAGATACCTGAAGCAGGAGGTATTCACCTTCAAAAGGACAATTTACTGTTTTATCATTGCCAATAGTTTTTATTGTATTTAAGATATGCCTGCGGGAAGAGAACAATTCTTTATACACATCACTCCAGTCTCCAACTCTGTGGTCACATGGCCTCCTCTTCTGTCCCCTTTTTACAGGGACACTTGTGGTGGTATTTAAGCCCCACCCACCTCCAAGGTAATCCAGGATAATCTTGTCAATGTAATCAAATTGACCCTTTTCCCAAATAATATAACATTTCCAGGTCCCAGCGGTTAGGGCATGAATATCTTCTGGGGAGGGGGCATTTTTCAGCCTACTTCAGTGGGAGAGAGGAAGGAAAAGGACATCAACTTGTCAGCCTCTCCCACTCCCACTTGAAAGGCCACCTTCCTTTAGAACAGTACTGCCCCCCAAATCATTCTTTCTGACATCACCTAAAAGATTTCAGCTTTATGTATGCATCACCAATTCCGTCACATGGTGGCAATGAGCATGTGACTCTAACTCTCTGACTGTAGGGAGTGTGACTGACTCTGAGCTTCAGCCACTACACTCTGACGTCCTTCACTGAGTTGGGGAGGAGGCCATGCTCCCCATGGGTTGCTCCAGCCAGTGACCGAGCACAGCAGGGATACTGAGGCAGACCCACCCAGGAGACATGGGACTCCTCTGACACGTGACTTTGGCTGAAGAGTCCCTGAAAGCCTTGCTGAACCTTCCTTAAAACTGCGCAGCCGTGCCGTAGCCGGTTTGGCTCAGTGGATAGAGCATCGACCTGCGGACTGAAGGGTCCCAGGTTGGATCCCGGTCAAGGGCATGTACCTTGGTTGAGGGCACATCCCCAGTAGGGGGCGTGCAGGAGGCAGCTGATCAATGTTTCTCTCTCATTGATGATTCTAACTCTCTATCCCTCTCCCTTCCTCTGTAAAAAATCAATAAAAAATATATATATTTTAATATTTTATTGATTTTTTTCACAGAGGAAGGGAGAGGGATAGAGAGTTAGAAACATCGATCAGCTGCCTCCTGCACACCCCCCACCGGGGATGTGCCCTCAACCAAGCTACATGCCCTTGACCAGACCGAACCCGGGACCCTTGAGTCCGCAGGCTGACGCTCTAACCACTGAGCCAAACCGGTCAGGGCATAAAAAATATTTTTAAAACAACAACAACAAACTGCGCAGCCGTTAAAAGACGCTTTCACCAAACCTCCTCCCTCCCTTCCCTGTTCTCCTTCACGGGGGTCAGATTTCTATCCTGGTCTGACAGCTCTCCAAAGTCCTCCCAGTTCCCTCTCCATTTTCCCTCAGGCATATCCCCTAATGTCTTGCATGTTTAATCCCTTCCTAGTATCTGCTTCTTAGACAATCAAGAGCAGTGATTCTCAACCTTCCTAATGCCGCGACCCTTTAATACAGTTCCGCATGTTGTGGTGGCCCCCAATTTCATTGTTACAAATTGAACATAATTAAAGCATAGTGATTAATCACAAAAACAATATGTAATTATATATGTGTTTTCCGATGGTCTTAGGCGACCCCTGTGAAAGAGTCGTTCGACCCCCAAAGGGGTCGTGACCCACAGGTTGAGAACTGCTGATCTAGACTAACACATATTACCTACGTGATACTCATCTTTAAATAAGTCATCATTAAATAAATGTATTTTAAAAGGAAATTTTATATCACTACTAGAAACAGAAAGCCAATATCACTTGCCATAAAACAGAGGGCAAACTGAAAATAGAGGCACAGACCAACAAGATGATGTTGTTAAGTTTCAGCCATGTATCCCTTGCTTGCCTACCAGAGGATGAAAGGCCGAGGTTGGATTGCTCATTAGAAGGACTTTAGTGAGTGTTAGAAAGGTGGTAAAGAGCTATTAACACCAAGGTAGGACTTTCTCCTAGACCTAATCAGAAGGATAAAAACAGAATTAAAAAGAGAATAATTTTCTCACTTGGGACCTCCATGTTAACATTTACCATAGACCGGGAAATATGCCTCAAACAGTCTCAGAGCCTTGCACGTGATTGACAGGCAACAATGATGACACTCTGCTAGGAAGCCTTGTGGTAGGAAAATTATTAAGATATTAATTTGTGTTTTGCTCTAGCAGTACCACTCAGGTAGATGTTCCTTCAGCCTTTCTTGACTTTGGGGAGGTCTGGAAGCATAGTTTTTTAAGGTAGTCTTTAAAGAAAGCCCAAACTCATGAATGGGGGATATAGAGATGTGGATGCAAGAGCATGGAGAGAGAGCAGGGGGTTGCAAAGCCGGGGAGACTCAAGATTCAGAGAGCAGTGAAGCTTCATGCCCTTTGCTGGGGGCAGGACCAAAAGGGGAAGAGGAAGAAGGCGGCTGCATGGCAAACCCACCATATTGGGATGGAACCTTGAAGCCAGGGTAAAGGATATAAAATTATGTGATGTCCTCACATCTGAGTTTGTGGATCCGGATTCATATACACCTACAGTACAAGCATCTCAAGAAGATTATTAGATCAGTAACTCAGAATGATAATCAACTACCTCCCAATTTACATTGAATTTTTACATTGAAGTTTACCTATTTACATATATATCTATTTACATTGACATTTTTACGGTACCCAAATGACAGAGGTTTATTGTTCCATGTGTATGTGCTTAGTTTACAGAACCATATCTTCTGTCTCATAAGAGTGTAAGCTAAAAAGTAATTGTGATCTTGTGGCTTTTGAAGAACCAGCCTGTAGTTCATTGGGAAAGGACGCGTCTTTTCCATGAGTCACGGGAGAGCAAAATAGTGAGCAAGTGCCGTCCTAATAGCTATTTAGTCGAAACTGATGGTAGCTAGTGAGAAAGCACAACTCTCATTGGCTTAAGCAAGAAAGAGGAAGAGAATTTCTTTGACCACTCCAGCAGTAGGTTTGCTTCAGGCAGGGCTAGTACTGTCATGAGAACTCACTCTTATTCTCTCCATCTCCTGGCATTGCTTTCCTCTGTGGTGGCATCATTCTCAGGCAGCTGCTGGTGGCAAAGTTGGCTACCTGCCCAGGGCGTGTATCTCATCCTCTCTCAGCCTTGGGGGCGGGGGGTGGGGGGTGGGAACGGGGAGTCTAAACAACAAACAGCTCCTCTCCAGTGCTGGTTCAGTTTGGATCTCATGTCTGCCCTGGAAGCAACCGCTGTGGCCAAATTGAAGGCTCTAGAGCAATGGTTCTCAACCTTCTGGCCTTTTTAAATACAGTTTCTCATGTTGTGACCCAACCATAAAATTATTTTCGTTGCTACTTCATAACTGTAATGTTGCTACTCTTTTGAATCGTAATGTAAATATCTGATATGCAGGATGGTCTTAGGCAACCCCTGTGAAAGGGTCGTTGGACCGCCAAAGGGGTCGCGACCACAGGTTGAGAACCGCTGGTCTAGAGGCCCACCTCCCACAGGAGGGGTGGAGTCAGCCTGCCCAGAACTGCAGGCTCAGTTACTGGAAGTTGGGGGGATAGATGCTGGAGGGCAAGTGAAAACACCAGGTGTCCTCTTCAGGTAGACTCTTCCCTTCCCCAGACACAGGTGTGACCTGAAGCAGGAAGAGCTTATTAGTGTGGAAGAGACACTGAATCTTGTTCTAGGAAAATTCTGAGTGTGTCTACGGACCAAGTAACCCTCCCACAAGGAGGCCCCACACATGGCACATCCGAGGTCGACCAGGGGCCCTGATGGACACACTGCTGGTTTCTGCTGAGCTCCTGACGTACATTCTTGGCGTCCTGCTGCAGTTTGAGACAGGGATTCTTGACCTTGCTAAGTGTTTGCTTACTCACTGGTGATACGGAGTAGTTCTCTCCCACAAAGGGCTGCTTTGTGAAACAGTCTTATGTACATCATGGAAAGCATTGGTCATTGTTATTTGAACAATAGGAACATGCTTTCTACAAGCACCTTCACAAACATGGTCCCATTTGATTCTCGGAGAGAAGGGTAAAAGACACATAAATGAGATATTATTTTAGGAATGAAGACACTGAGGCTCAGAGAATGTTAATGATGTTGCCATGTTCCTAGAGCTTCTCAGTGGCAGAGCCGGGTTTCCAAACCAAATCACTGGCTTCTCAGTGGTATCTCCCTGTTACCCCCAAATCACAATGCTGACCAAGAAAATGTGGGGATGCCTAAGGACAGCCTTCCAGAATGACATAGGCTCTTTGTTTTATGTAGTTTTTTAAAACTTTATTTTTTAATTTTTCAATTACAGTTTACTTTCAGCATTATTTTGTATTGGTTTCAGGGCTACAGCATAGTGATTAGATAATCATATACTTTACAAAGTGTTGCCCTGATATTTCCATTACTCACCCAGCAACTATACATAGTTATCACAATATTTTGACTCTATTTCCTATGCTGTACTTTACATCCACAATACTGTTCTGTAACTACCAATTTGTACTTCTTAAATCCCTTCACCTCTTTCATACAATTTCCGAAGCCCCCTCCCCTCTGACAAACACCAGTCTAGTCTCTATGAGTCTGTTTCAATGACACAGGCTCTTTATGCCAGCCATTACTAGTCTAGACAAGCGCTGTCCAATAGAATGACAATGCAAACCACAGATATAATGTTAAAATTTCTAGTAGCCACCTTAAAAAATAAAATAAATCCTGAAATTGATTTAAAATAATATGTTTTTATTGATTTTTTAGGGAGAGAAGGAGGGAGAGGGAGAGAGAGAGAGAAATATCAATGAAAGAGAAACATCAATCAGCTGCCTCCTGCATGCCACCCACTGGGGATCAAACCCACAACCTGAGTATGTGCCTTGACTGGGAACTGAACTGGTGACCTATTGGTGCATGGAACTACACTCAACCAACTGAGCCACACTGGAGGACCTGAAATTGATTTTAATGACATATTTTGTTTAATCCAATGTGTCCAAAGTATTGTTTCACTTATAACTCAACATACAACACTATTAATGGAATATTTTGCACTTTTTTTGTAGTAAGTCTTCAAAATCCAGTGTATATGTTATACTTCTAGCACATCTCAGTTCAGACCCCTTTCAGGTGTTCAGTAGCCACATATGACCAACTGGTGATTCTTATTTTGAACAGTGCAAGACTAGAGGCAGATTAGGCATACATTTAGGACACCCTGCAAAGCAGGGGCATGAAAGAGAAGGACTGAAGGGAGAAAGAGATTTTGCTTCGATGTCTAACCAGAATCTTGCAAATTAGTCTAGAAAGAAGAGATTTAAAATAAGCATATATATTTTGTGGTTTAGTACTGCTTTTATTTTGAATTATAGTAGTGTGGGAATGGTGGGACACCAAATCTTACCCTTGATTAGGAGACAATGCCAATTGCAGAATAGATGACCCAAGATGTGGCAACAGAACCCACTCTAGCTAGTTTAATCAGAAAAGGGATTTATTAAAGAACTAGAGGCCTGGTGCACAAATTTGTGCATGGGTGGGGTCCGGCCAGCCCTGGTCAGGGCCAATCGGGGTGGGTGGGGCTGATCAGGGGCAGGGCCAGCCAGGGGGGAGGGGCCGAGGTGGTTGGTGGCAGCCCACCAAACACCCGGTCGAATGCCTGGTTGAGGGGATAATTTACATATTAGCCTTTTATTATATAGAATGCTAGGTAGCTCATGGAATCTCCAGGAGACCAAAGAATCAGTCTCTGAAGGGAGTAGTAGCCTGAAATGATGCTCAAATTGCAGTTCCAGGCTTCTCCAATAGGGGTTCTGTGGCTGCCCTCTCCCTCAGCACAGCAGCCTTCCTAATGAGTTTGTGTGTATAGTAGAACCTGGGTCACATGCTTGCATTCAGAGCATGGAAGTCTGGAAAAACAATTTTCTGTGTCCTTGTGAGGAAGAGAGACTCACTCTTAAGGGGAAATTATTAAAAAATAGAGATGTGGAAAGAGTTTTGGGTTTCCTCAAACATGGCCCCATATTCACTACACCAACTGATTTGGTTTTCTTATTTAAAAATTATTGTGACATGTATAACATAGACAAGAGTAACTATAATATGTATACTTGGTAAAATAATATTATTCTCACCCTCTAGGTTAATAAATTTGGAATTACCAGTACAATAGTCCTGCAGAAGATACTTTCTAAGACCCCCCAGTGGATGCCAGACAACATGGACAGTACTGAACCAATCCGGGACCCCCAAGGGGATGTCGGACTGGTGGTTTCAGCCCAATCCCCACAGCCCAAGCTGAGGGACCCCACTGGTGCATGAATCCATGCACTGGACCTCTAGAATGCATATAAGATTTTTGGTTAATCTCTTTTTGCCCTCCCCCTCCCCCCTTCCCTCTGAGATTCATCAGCCTGTTCCATGTTTCCATGCCTGTGCATTGAGCATCTTTCCCCTGGTGGTCAGTGAGCATCATAGCTACTGGTCAAACAGTTGAACGGTTGCTTAGGCTTTTATATATATAGATATAAAATGTTTTTTTCCTATACACATATACCCTTCCACATAAAGAAAGCACTTTACCATTTCTCTTTGGCATACCCGAATTCCCAGCATCATTACTCTTGTGCCTTGGGGCCATTATTAAGTAAAATAAGGGCTACCTGAACACAAGCACTATGATACCAAGACAGTGGATCTGATATCCTAGCTGGCTACTAAGTGATTACTGGGTAGAGAGCTCATACAACATGGAGACATTAAACAAAGGGGTGATTCACATCCCCAGCAGGAGTAAGATTTCATCACGCTACTCAGAACAGTGAGTAATTTAAAACTTATGAATTGTTTATTTCTGGAATTTTTCATTTAATATTTTCGAACTGTGGTTGACCACAGGTAGCGGAAACCATGGAAAGTAAAACTGTGGATGGGGGGTGGTTACAACTTACTTTGAAATCCCATCTGTCCTTCCCTAATTATACACCTGTTCCTCTCCCCAAGTGATCACCACTATCCTGACTTCTATATCAATCATTTTCTTGATTTGCTTATGTTTTTTAAAATATATTTTTATTCATTTTAGATAGGAAGGGAGCACGATAGAAAGGAGAGAGATAGATATATCAATGATGAGAGAATCATTGATCGGCTGCCTCCTGCATGCTCCTTACTGGGGATTGAGCCCCAAACCCAGGCATGTGTCCTTGACAGGAATTAAACCCCTCGAGACCCTTCAGTCCACAGGCCATCGCTCTATCTACTGATCCAAACTGGCTAGGCTGCCTATGTTTTTTTTTTTTTTAATTGAAATATATTGACCTATAACATTGCATTAGTTTTTGGTGTCTAACATAATGAGTTTGTATACGAATATGTTACAAAATGATTACAAGTGTGTGTTTTTTAAAATTGATTTTTAGAGAGAGAAGAAGGGAGCTGGAGGGAGGGAGAGAGAGAGAGAGGAAACATCAATCTGAGAACAAAACATCAATGGGCTGCCTCCTGCAAGCCCCCTACTGGGGATCCCGGGCATGTGCTGTGACTGGGAATCAAGCTGGCAACCTTTCCATGCTTAGGAGGACGCCCACCAACTGAGCCACACCAGCCAGGGCTACCACAAGTTTTTGGGTTTTTTTTTCTACCACAAGTTTTTAAAATATCCATCTTAACTAAACATAATTACAATTCTTTTCTTGTGATGAGAACTTTTAAGATCTTAGTAACTTTCAATTTTTTCAATTAAACTTTTTATTTTGAGATCATGCACATTGACATGCAGTTGTATTCTCATCATCAAGTTTCCCAGTGGTAAATTTTACAGAACTTCAGTACAGTATCACCAGCAGAGTGTTGGCATTGAGACAATCCACAGGTCTTATTCAGATTTACCCAGTTTTACTTGTACTCATTGTGTGTATGTGTGTCTCTGTGTGTGTGTGTGTGTGTGTGTGTGTGTATTTATTTTTATTTTTTAATCCTCACCCGAAGATATTTTTTTTCCATTGGTTTTTAGAGAGAGTGGAAGGGAGGGAGGAGAGGAAGAGAGAGAGAAATGTCGATGTGAGAGAGACACATTGATAGGTTGCCTTCCGCACTCCCCACTTCCAGGGCTGGGGAACCTGCAACCAAGGTACTTGCCCTCGACTGGGAATTGAACCTGAGACCCTTCTGTCTAGTCCAAGGGCCAACGATGTAACCACAGAGCAAATCCAGCCAGGGCTGTGTGTGTATTTAGTTCTATAATTGTATCACATTTGTAGGTTTGTGTACCACCTACCACAGATACTGAATGGTTCCATAGCCCAAGGATCCTGCATGTTTCCCTTTTATAATTCTTAACTTAAAAAATTTTTGATTGATTGATTGATTTGATTTTTTAAAAATTAAATCTTCATTAAAATATTTTTATTGATTTCAGAGAGAAAGGGAGAGATAAGAGAGATAGAAACATCAATGATAAGAGAAAATCATTCACCGGCTGTCTCCTGTACGCCCTGCACTGGGGATTGAGTCCAAAACCTCAGCCTCCTGGTTCATAGATAGACACTCAACCACTGAGTCACACTGGCCAGGCTTATGGTTTGTTCTTTTGTGTCTTAAGAAATTCTCCTCTATCCTATAGTCCTAAAAATATTCTCTTATATTTTCTCTCTCCCTCCCTCTCTCCCTCCCTTCCTTCCTTCCTTCCTTCCTTCCTTCCTTCCTTCCTTCCTCCCTCCCTCCCTCCCTCCCTCCCTTCCTTCCTTCCTTCCTTCCTTCCTTCCTTCCTTTCTTCTTACACACCTTCCATCCATCCGTTAATCCTGCCATCCCTTCC
>NW_005871090.1:7872769-7875251 GCF_000147115.1 Myotis lucifugus | reverse complement strand
ATTTCCATGAGCAGAAGAAAAGCTTCTACATCATGCTAAACAGAGAATAGTCTGTTGTGTGTGTGTGTGTGTGTGTTTAAAAAGTGAGCTCCCCAGCACTGAATATCTAACAGGACTGGATACACACCTACCAAGGATAATATGCAGGGCCATCTTTTCTCCCGATAGTGGGTGGGGTGTGGACCATGTCATGTCTTCTTTCTCTTCCAGTTACAAGCTTTGATTTTTTTTAAAAAAAGAATTTGGTTTATTTCTTATTCCACTTTTAGGGGGTGCTCTATGAACTCCTCATAATATATAGAAAACTAACTTTACAGATAAAAGTCAACAGAGGCAAAACTGGTTCTTTTGAAAATGTTAATAATATTGATAAACCCTTTTCACGTCTGATCAAGAATCAGAAAAATAACACATTGGAATTCCTTTCGCTCAGAAACACCCAACAAATACCATATAGGTGCACATCCAGCAATCGTTGAATAAAAGTGTAGTTATCCCTGTTATTTTCATCCCCAATTCTCCAAACTTGGCATTTTTCGAGGTGTCTAGCCTTATATCTCATTATTCTACAATCTTCTCAAATAATGGACAAAGTGATCCTGTCACTCATAGCTTTGATTGGAAAAAAGAAAAGCTCTGTTAATGGGGTTCGCGTTTTTGTAAAATAAGGAATGTTGAGCAAAGCGAAGTTTGAAATATTTTTAAGATGAGGAATAATCCGATTTTGTCGTTTTGCTTCATCTTTACTTCCATTCAACCACGCTCCTTCTTCCTAGCACATCTCCAGTTTGTTGGCAGAGCCTCCCAGATGCTGCGCCATCTCCTAGACTAGAAGGGAGCCTCGTTTCCTTACGCTGCTGTACAAATGTCTTTCCTTCTCCCGCCCCTCGCCCGGGCTACACAGATCAAAGTCTTTTTTTTTTCTTTCATTCTTGGTAGTTCTCAAAGAAAATCTGGAGTCCAGACAGGGTTTGAGCCCAGAGAGGGCGACCCCTTGAGGGCAGACCTTGAGGCATCGCGCGCCCCCTCCCTCCGCGGTCGCTAGCGCTGCGCTCCCTCTCCGTCCCGCCGAGCACGCCAGCCGAGCGGAGAAATCCGTTACCAGGCGGCTATGTCCCTCAGGGCCATTCCAGGGCGGAAGAGAACCGGGAAACCGCTGTGCATGTTCTCCTGGCCTGTGGGCTGGGCGGGTAGCGGCTCAGGTTACAGACAGGTGAGTCTGGCCCAGGGGCGAGCTGAGGGCGCCAAGGAACCCCTGGCCAGGCGCGCCCCCGCAGTCCCCGGAGCTGGCACACATCTGACCGCCCCCGGGAGGGTGCGCCGACCACAGGGGTGGAGGCGGTGCTGGGCTGCCCTGGGCGCACCCGAGCAGGGGCCGTGGGAGGGTAGCGTGTCCCCCAACGCGGGCAGGACTGCTCTTAGAAACTTGGTGTCTTTCTCTCTCTCCCCCTCCCCTCCAGGTATAAAGGTAGGCAGGGAAAAGCAAAACCAAAAATAAATACAAAATTTCCAGCCACCTCCCCAGTTGAGGCAGTAAGGGGATGTAGCCTTCTTGCTGGCTTCCCGAAAAGGTATTTCCCAGCCTCAGAATCGGGGGAGCAGGCGGGTTAGGGGAGGCAAGCATGGAAGTGGGCGAGGATAAGAAATTCGATTCGAAGCTGTGTTTGCATAAAGCGCAATTGGCGTTTATTTCCATTGTGTTACAATTTCTGGTGATGGTGCTCTTGGGGTGCAAGGTCTTGAGGTGGGAGCTACGTTGGTGGAACAAGCCGACTTGTTTTTCTTTCATTGCACGGTACGAAACAATGTGTTCTAAAGATGCTGACTTTTTATATTTTATTATTACTGTGTTTATCTGGTGGGACTGTTGTAGTTGATGGGAGCTTAAGCCCTCAAGGTCCCCCTTTACCAGATCACAGTCCTGGGGAGTCTCCCCACAGCCTCCCCCATCCGCCGGCCAAGATTTCAGCAACCGCCGGGAACGATTCACAAAGTCCATTTTCTGGTCGGAGACAAAAGCTCTTGGGGGGGGGGGCGGTATGTGTGTGTGTGTCTGTTTTGGGGGGGCATTCTCAGGAGGCCCTAAGTATCGGGAGGGATGCCCAGGGAAGCGGACCTAGGGTTTACCTCAGAGTTTGCCCCGAGGTGCCTGTGATGGGGAATGGTTGGGGGTTGATTAAAAAAAAAAAAAGTTCTCCCCTTTTTAAAAAGGGGAGGGGGGAGAATCAGACGTTAAATTCTTTTGCAAACATTCATGCCTAAGGAAGGGCTGGAACAGGCAGCCCCGGCCGCCGGAACCGGTCGGACAGGTAGCGAGCTTGTTGACACCGTTATGTTGCAGGGCGCATGCTCACTCCCAAGTTTCCTGGTGCCTTTTCTATTCCACCTTATGAAACTTTACCACGGCGTGTCTCACCCGCGGTTTAAGGCATAGGTGTCGCCGAGCCGGGAGTCTGGGAGTCGCCAGTAGTGCCGGAGGGAG
>NW_005871090.1:7871463-7872185 GCF_000147115.1 Myotis lucifugus | reverse complement strand
TGACTGCGGTCCTCTCCGCTCATCAGCTAAGCGTGGCCTTCCAGCCCCCATGTTTTGTATTCACAGAGGGGAGTAAGAAGTCTCAGAGGTGCGGGAAGACAGAGAGGCTGGGAAAACCCTGGGCATCGTGCTCCCCTTCCCCCTAGTGGGCGCCTTTAATTGCCCGGCGGCGGGACCGTTGGCTGCAGCGGGGGCCGAGGTGGTCTAAGAAGGGGGTGGGGTTGAACGCCGGGAGGGGCTACTAGCCCCCAATTCCACGCCTTCATGGGTTGCACAAGGGTCGGTGATCCCCTCTGGGGCTGGGTATGTAGATATCAGACCCCTCCACCCCCATCCCAGGTAGAGGAAACTTGGCGCGCGGGGTCCCGCACTTCCTCGTGGCCCGGGGACCCGGACCGAGGAGCGGCCCCCAGAACCCCGAGCTCTCTCAGGAGGCCGAGCCGGGGGCTCGCTAGCCCACCCCCTCGGCGTTGCCCACCTGGCGAGATGCCCAGGTCCGGGGCGGCGGCGGCACCGGCGGCACCGCCCTCAGGTCAAACTACCGCGGGCGCCCGGGCCTGACGCCGTGTGTCTGTGTGTCTAGGCTCGGCCCCTCCCTTCGCAGTGGGCCTGGGCCGTCTTGCTCTGCGACCCCCCCGAGGAACTGCCGCAGCGACGGCGGCAGAAAAAGTGGTGGCGGCCAGCACCACCCCGGGGGAACCTGGGAGGCACCGAGAGAAATT
>NW_005871090.1:7833268-7871363 GCF_000147115.1 Myotis lucifugus | reverse complement strand
ATCCAAACACCTGTCACCAGGCAGGCGACAAGGGGTCTCCGCGCGTCCTCCGGTTGGCATGAGAGCCGCCCGCCTGCGCTCCCAAGGCCAGCTCCCCGAGCGGGCACAGTCGGTCGGCGGCCTATGAAACTACCTGAAAGGCTCAGGTTCTGCTTCTTTCCTCCCATTCTGTGCGCAAGGGCCAGAGAATAATCAGGTCGTCGGGGTCCCGGTGGTCGGAGAGGAGAGACCTAGGCACCGGAACTCCAAGCGCTCTGTGAATTCTAAATTTCACACTCTTCCTTTAGTTTTGGAGACAGTGGTGGCAGCTTGGCACACAGTGGGCCACGCATAATAACAGCGATTCCCAGTGCCAATTATGGAGTGCCCGTTAGACACCAGGTCTGCAGGGCCCTTTAAATGGGTCTGTTTCAAATTTTCTTGAATTAAAATGATGGACAAATGAGGTCAACTGTAAACTGCCTCATGCCGCGTCCTCAGTGGGCTGGGGTGTTTGTTCCCCTCTATCTTCGCGCTTCAGCCCCGCCCCCCCATCCCCGCCCCCTACCCCGGTGTTCTTCTAGAATGGTAGGCTACATCTTATCCGGACGCTCTTCTGTGCTTACACGATTGCCTGCTCAAAGGTATCCGCTACCTCCTAGGTTAAGGAATCCCGTTTCACTGACTCACAGCCACCTGGAGTCAGGGAGTGGTGTTTTAGGGATCACACGAACCTCGTCGCTAGCCGGATGACCCTTCGCGGACTCCAGGTCCTCGCTGTAGGTGATAATTCTTGGGCGTTCCCGCGGTCCGGCTGCCCAGGAGGAGATAGGGAGGAGGAGGCCTAGAGTTTGCTATGGATTAGGAAAGTTTACGTTGCTTTTCCTGGGAGAGGCGGGCTCTCCCCTTTGCATATTCCTGGCTCCTGGGGCTTGGCTGGGGGGTGGGGAGCTGGGGAAGAAGATCCCTAGCGTTGGCTGTGGATTAGGAAAGTCTCCGTTACTTTTCCTGGGAGAGACCACCCTCCCCTATGCATATTTTCTGATGCATAGCTCAGAGGGCTTGGCTGGAGGTGGTCTGGGGGTGCATTTGGTTATGAATTGAGGCTAGAGGCCTGTGCTGGAATCTTAAAGACATCTTTAAAAGATGCTGCCAACTAGGGATGCTGCTTAGTGTTAAAGGTTCTGCGGAGGTTCAAAGTCAGCTAGCCTGAGGCTTTTGTGGGCCAGATGGGGTTAAGTGGGAGGGCTCAGTTTGCCTGAGGCTGGTAGTTCTGCCCTCCAGGAAACTCTACAGTGTCCCACTTGCATATTTATCGCCTGGGTGGAAGGACAATTGCAACGTTGTTTTGGAATGGATTGCAGACAGTTTGCCCCTGGATGCCCAGATTACCCTTGAGAAAAAGTAGCAGAGGGAAAATATCCAGTCCCTTTACCAACATTTTAGGAGATCTTTCTTTGCTGCCTCAGGCAAACAGCGCTATCTGGCTTAAGGGAATGAATAAACCAAATCTATTTCCATGATCACTGTCTATGTGCAGTCGCAGGGATGGGGGTGGGGCATAGAGTTTGCCCCTCAACTGTTAACATAGTTTCCAGAGGAGTGTTAGTTTACTCAGGAGGACAGTCTGGTTCCTTCTCCCTCTCAGTTTCACCCACAAATAGGAGACATCTTGGTTTTAAGATGCTTTGAGCCTCCAGAATTATTAGTCGTGATATTGGCCATTTTCAGTTGACTGGTTAAATTTAGTGCCTTGGATAACTCTAGAGTTCTATGCAAAGCAAGCTGAACTCTCTAGGAATTAGTCTTCTAACTAGAAGTGAAAAGTCTCTCAAGGATGAGACCCTTGTGGTAATGACTGTAGTTTCAATGACTTGAAGACATTTGGCTGTTGGCTATTAGGACCAGAGGAAGGGCAAGTGTGATCTGCAGAGAAAAGCAACATCCCATCCAATAGTATGGAGTGCCTGCTGTGTATCAGGCAGCCAGCATAAAAATGCTCCCATCCTAGAGTTCCAGAATCATTGGACAGAAATGACTAAGCCTCCAGGCTCTGGCTTTTGTTACTTCTTAGCTGTGTGACCTTGGGCAAATTGCCAATCCCTCTGGGCCTTAGTTTTCTTGCTTTTACAGTGGGGATAATAAGGATACTTAGAGAGTTGTGGATAAATGAGTTAAGAGTAGAAGTTGTAGGAACTCTAGCTAGAATTAGTTGGGTTGGTGGGGAGACTCAAATATTAATTATTAACTACGACAGGAATGTGAATGCTAACCCAGAAGCACAAGCAAAGATGTGATAAATTCTGAGCAGGGGAAAGTTTCTTGTGTGAATTTGAGGCCCATGGAGAAGGGGAGGTATGGGCTCAGCCCAAAACTTGAGTAAGGAAAGAACTCAGCTATGTTGACTGCAGGATGGGAAACTATTGGGGTCAGAAAAAGTTGAAGGTGAGGCTGGAAATGTAGCTAATACCGGGTGGGATGGTAAAGAGGCTAAATCAAGAAGTGTGGAAATTCCCTTGGGGTTGTGGGTGGGGCTCTGGAAGGTTTTTGTTGTGTTGTGTGTGTTTTTTCTGGGAGGTTTTTGAGAAGGAAAACCTCGGATCTATACCATCAGGTGTGGTTGGGGATATGTGACCTGTTTGAGCCTCAGTTCCCTGTTGTGTAAAGTGGAGAAAATAATAGAATCATCCTCTCAGAAGTGTTGCATAGATTAAATGAGATAATGGGTGCAAAATGTTTAGCACTTTTTGTGCATGTATGAACTGCCCAATAGGAAGTTAGCTGACAATGACTGATAGCTATTTTGTTACCTACAGTAGGAACAAGGGATTTGCTAACCTGATTGTGCTGATCAGTGGATCTGGACAGGACTCGTAAGTGCCAGTTAAGTGGTTTTATTTCCCAGCCTAGCTATCTTTCAACTGTGTGCCTTAGGGTAGGTTATGAAATTGTTTCTTTACTACTGAGGATTCTGTAATTTATAAAACAGATTTGGGGTGGGGAGATGGTGTACCTCTGGGAAAGTATTCATGCCAGAGGTATAAGTCGCTTTAAGTCCCTTTTGTAAAGCTGGATCCATTTGCAGGTCTTTAGCGGTGGGAGATACCCCCTCCCCCCAACCCCAATCACCACTGTCCTCCCAAGGCTTATCAGAAACAAAGTGACTCAGAAATTAAATCAGTTAGTTGACTGATGTTATTCATTCCTGACTCAGAGTGGCTGGTGGGACCCATGTGCAAATATAGACTAGAAGTGAATGTCTTCTTACCCCATCCCATTCTTTTCTCTCTTCCTTTGGTTTCTCCCAAGGATTCTTCAAAGGAATTGAGTTTAGAATTCCTTCAAAAGTATTCTTGGCCTTTTACCTGGCTCTGTAGCCTGAGTCTTCTAGTAGTCATGGATGTGTGAATGTGTGTCTTTTTTTTGTTCCATCATATTTTATTATGAAAATTTAAATACTTGTGGAATACTTGTCACTTGGTCCTAACAACAATGAACCCAAGGCTACTACTACCATCCTTCCTCCATCCACCCCCCAACACTATTTTGAGACAAATCTCAGCCATCATAAATATTTTGAATGTGTCTCTAATAGATAAAGACCAAAATACATGATTATACTCACATTAACAATGATGTTCACATTGCTAATTGTCTTATAACTTTTTTTTTTTCAGTTTACTGAATCAGGTCCACATAATGTCCACACATTGTAATTCATTGATGTGTCTTTTACTTTATATATTTTTCCTCCCTCTCTTTTTTAGTTAGTTGTTGAAGAGATGGCTAATTTGTTTTGTAGAGTCCAGCAATCTGGGTTTTGTAGAATGCATCACCGCTGTGTCTAATGCTCCTTCCTCCCATATGTTTTCTCTAAATGGTAGTTGGATTTGCAGCTACACTGTCCAAAATGGTAGCCATGGTCACATATAACTACTTATATTTAAATTAAGTAAAGTTAAGTAAAACTAAACATTAAATTCCTTACTTGCACGACTCATATTTCAAGTGCTCAGTAGTGATGTGTGACTAGTGCCTACTGTATTGGACAGTGCAGATTAGAACATTTCTATCATCACAGAAAGTTGTATTGCACCAACACTGCTGTAGATGTTTGATCAGGTTTATTATAGCTAAAATCTGTCACAGTAGGGGTGTCTATTTCCATCAAGAGCTACATAATGTTTGGTTGTCTCTTTGTGATGTTAGCAGCCATTGATGCTCAAGGTCTAAATATTTTAGGTTATTACGGTTTATAGATCAGTAATATTCTAATTCTGTCCCTTCTATGGAGAGATACTTCCCCTGTTTCATACTTCCCCTGTTTCCTAGTGAGACAGTTCACTTAGGAAAGGCAGAGTAAAATTCTTTTTATTTACCAATTTTCAAGATAATCTTTAGTGATGGCCAATTAGTTTATTTTAAGTATTGTTGTGAATTGTGGACTTAAGTACAGTAGTTTATAAAAACACATCCATTTGATAGTTGGAAGGGACCATAAGTGCAGTCCCTAATTGTCTTCTTTCACCCAAGAAAATTGGATGCCCCTCTTCCTGCCTCCATTGTAACTCACTGATCATCTCCTTGACTGCACATTTGGCTGACCAGACTCCTCTTGAACTGGACACACCAAAGGCAGGCTTGTATCTTCAGCATCCAGTACAGCAATGCCTGATTCATGGGAGGACATAAGTCAACACAGAACAGAAATACAGACGGGGAAGAAGGGATCAACAGTCCCTAGATGTAAGTGATAGCATTTGGAGGAAAACAGGAAGCAAGAAGAAAGGGAGATCTGGGAAAATGCTTAGAATAGATGCTCAAAAAAATTTAATTTAAAGAGGAAAAAAAGGAGGCATAAGAGAACAATACATATTAACTGCATCAGCTTTTAATATGAATATAAGTTTTTACTTATTTTTATTTCGGAGAGGAAGGGAGAGGGAGAGATATAGTAACATCAGTGATGAGAGAAAATCATTGATCTGCTGCCTCATGCACTGGGAGTTGAACCTGCAACCTGGCATATGCCTTGACCAGGAATCAAACTTCCTGGTTCATGATTCAACACTGAACCATGAGCCACACTCACTGAGTTGAAGTGGGTTTTTATTGTTGGAAGGAACTGCATGGGTTTAGTTACAGAAAACAATCTACTATAGCTTGCTTAAGCAGAGAATGGTTGATTATAGGGCACTAAATGAACTAAAGAAAGACCAGGCTGAGCTCCCAGGCTCTCCTCCGAGAGCCACACTGCAGAATTGGGCAACCTGGAGAGCTGCAGCTGCCTCCTCTATGGCTGCCTAATCATGCATCATGATGCTTCTGCTAATGCAGAGTGTGAAACAATTGCCATGTGCCTTCCTCTCTTCAGCTAACCTAGTAATTGATGGAACCTAAGTTCCTACTGGGTTACATCTAAAGATCATAGCTGCAAGGGAGTCTGGAAAATGCAGTTGCTAGCTTACTGGCCTCTGCAGTATAGGAAGGCTCACCAGAGGAGTAGGAATAGAGGCTGACTGTGTGTACATAGGATCCACTACAGGGACCTTTAAAGTTTACATGGTCCAGTCTCCTCATTTTGTTTTGTTTTTATTTTTATTTTTTAACTGATTTCAGAGAGGAAGGGAGAGGGAGAGAGAGATAGAAACATCAATGATGAGAATCATTGATGGGCTGCCTCCTGCATGCCCCCTACTGGGGATGGAGACCACAACCCAGGCATGTGCCCTTGACTGGAATCAAACCCAGGACCACCCCTTCCCAGGACACGCCCCCCTCTCCCCCACTAGTCCACAGGCTGATTCTCTATCCACTGAGCCAAACCAGCTAGGGCAGTCTCCTCATTTTGAAGGGGAGAAAGGTAAAGACCAGGAGGTTTTGTTGAATTCCTCACAGCTGTTAGTGACAAAGCCCAACTTAAGAATCCTTATTCTTTCAATGTTATTGTATTGCATTATGGGAGATTTTTAACACTTTATCATTAGTGCTGACGGTCTGACATAAAGGAATTTGAAGCTGTTTCTTACCATATGAGACAAACAACAGAGTCCTTCCCTCCCCCTCCCTTACAGTTCAACGGCAGACACTAGTTTGGCAGACAAACCACATTCAAAATCTTATTGTGGGTACCTAAAAGCCATATGGCCATGGGCATTTTATAGCTCTTTGAGCCTCAGTTTTTTATGGATTATAAGAATATATTTCCTTCATCATCTCTGCATTTGAGAAGCTTCTCCACTGCCGTATAGCAGAGTGGTGAAGCCTAAGGAAATGCTACATGGGACCAGGAGGGAAGTTTTTATCCCAAAGGAATTGGGGAAATATGATTCGCATGTTTTGAGCACTCCAGCATAGCAAATGTGCCCCTGGAAATCTTGTTCATGTGGCCGTCATAAGATAGCCTGGACTCACAGTACCCTCCCACAGAAAATAGGACCATTAATTTAATGAACTTGTTTGATGGAAGCATCAGCAGAAAATAAAGGATTTAAAAATTTTTCACTTTAGAAGGTTGACAGGTAAGTGACCATAGCCAGCTTTGAAGTTGGTCAGAAGGCCTACCTCCCCAGATGCTCCTGAAGTTTTCAGCAGCACTGATACAATGATCGGTTTGTTTCTGCTGCAGAGGCCTGTTTTTTAGAAAAACTAGAGGGGAACTTTGTGTGTTTTTTAAAATGAAAGCCGAGACCTTGCAGAAAACAGGACAGTGAGCAAGACAGTGCCAAGCTGAGGGATTGACGAATTGCTTGCTCTCTGTCTTCATTTTTCTTGTCCTGAATTAATCTCCGGACTGATGTCATCTCCCACCCCCCATAGTAGCTTCCTCACTTCATTAATAAGCCTTTTGCAAAGTGTTAATTTTGGATTAAGGGTGAGACTATTAAGCTTTTAGAAAGTAGCATGGTATAAATACCACCCCTGGCAGGTCTGGAGCAGTACCCTGTAATTAAACACATTAATAATTTCTGTATCAAAACACATGAATATTGATACCAAAGGAATAAAGTCTGTGTGTAGATTCATGCTCGCTTGTGTCAGGTTTTATTATCAAGGAAGATGGGAGAAAATGTCAGTTTTCAGAGCTTTTTGGATTTCAGTTTCGGATGAAGGACTGGGGACTTGTGACTCACACTAAAGTTAATCCCCTTTTTCTTTCATCAGAGAAAGAAAAATTCAAAAGCCAAATAAGTAAATGAGGGGTTTTGACCAATTGATTTTTTTAAATATATTTTTTTATTGATTTCGGAGAGGAAGGGAGAGGGAGGGAGAGAGGGAGAGTGGGAGGGAGGGAGGGAGGGAGGGAAACATCAATGATGAGAGAGAATCATTGATTGGCTGTCTGCCCGAAACCCGGGTATGTGCCTTTGGCCGGAATCAAACCTGGGACTCTTCAGTCCATAGGCCAATGCTCTATCCACTGAGCCAAACCAGCTAGGGCTTGACCAATTGATTTTTAGTTAGAATCACAGAATTTTGGAGCTGGTCTAACTGTAAGAGTTAGGCTTATTAAGTAGTTCTTCTTATTTAATTCCTTAATAATCCTAAGAGGCAAATATCATTATTATCTACATTTTACAGGTGATAAAATTAAAGCTTAGAGAGATTGAGTAACTTGCCTACATCCCACAGTCTGTAAGTGGCGGAACAGGATCCGAACTTAGGAAGTTGGAAAAAAGATGCTCTTAGCTTCCTATTCTGCCATAGAGCTCATCTAATACCATTTTTTTTATGTTTACATGCGGGAAGTTGTGGCCCAGGGATATTACATGACGTCACATAACTAGCCAGGTCTAGGTTTTTATTTGATCCTTAGCATTTCTGTTTCAACATTCCACTCTCATTTTGTAACTAAGATGACTAAAGGGTAACTAGTTTGGGTCTACTACTTGTAGAGTAACAGTGTAAAATTGGTTAACCCTATTTTGAAACTTTAGGAGGTAGAGTGTAAGGTCTAAACCTGTGTAAACATAGCAAGAGTGGTGTAGTGAGCAGACATGTGCCCAGGGAGGGATTGCTGGTCCTCTGCCTCACAGGATGTCATTCCAGAGATCAGATGTGTCTCTTCTTATACAGCCCATCTTGGGAGACAGAAAAGCGATAGAGCTGGTGTTCTGGAGAGGATGTGATACGTTGGTTACTATTCCACTTACTTTATTGCTGCTTCCCAAATAACCACAAATTTAGCACCTTAAAATAATTTATCATTATGTCTTCCAGTTCTGTGGAATGATTCATCTCTGCTGGGCTGGTCTTCCCTGGGGCTTCTCATGCTATTGCAGTCAGATGACAGGTGGGGCTGGACTCTTCTGAGCCTTTTGACAGGACTGGACATCCAAGAGGGTTCACGCACGTGGCTGACAATTGATGCTTTTCTTTTTCCAGCTGCTTTAATGAAACGCTTTTTAAAAATTTTTAACAAATTCCTATTGACAGACATATAGATAGTTTCCAGTCTGTTGCTATTACAGACCACATTTCAAGGCAGAAAATGTGAAATTCACTCTGGGATAAATTTCACATGTAGAAATTTATCCTACAAACATCCCTTTTTTTCTGAGAAGTGGACTAGTCTGGGAGAAGCTGGCTTCATCAGCCATGATCTTTTACTATTTAATTAGCCTTACATCTTGTTTCAACAAAGCTGTCTCTTAAAGCTTCAAGTATAACAATGTGTGGTGGCTGGATTGGTCATAGATGTCTATAGCTAGCAAGTACCACTTCATGAATTGGTGGTTGCCCCTTAGGGTAATTCCCTAAGTGAGTCATTTTGTGCTGACTCAGTTATTCATACTGTGAAATGGGGATGTATATGAGGTGGAGAAATGGAAAAATTGCCTTTGCTGAAGCGTGCTTGGAGAACTTCTATTTTTGCTCCAAGAAAACCAAAGGAAAGTTCCCGCTGGGAATGGGGTGCCCTCGGTCTCTACCCCCTCTCCCCATTCTCATTTTCTCCCCTATGTTAAAAAGTTTTCTGTGTCTTGGTCAGATGATCCATTGGCCCTGCACTCCCTTAAGTTGTCACTAATCTCCCTTCCCTCTTACCTTTAAGATTTTATTCTTTTCAAAGAAAATAATGCCAGTGATTTGAGATTTTTCATCCTGGACTGTATTAGAAGGTATCTATATTACATGCTGAGCATTTTAAAAATAGAAATTTACCAAAGTGATTAAAGTAAGCAAGAGGTCAGGTTGGAAATGTAGTTGTCCAGTCCTCAGGCACATTCTATAAGACTTTCAAAAGACAGTTCTAGTTTTCTACATGTTTTTAATTAGAATTACAAGGGTCAGTTGTCTTTGTTCTATTTTATTAGCCCCTCACTACCTCTCAAATGACTTTTATCCTGAGTAGCCTTGGCCTTGAGAAGCTCAAAGTATTCAGTTTTCCAAGACGTGGGCCATATTTAGTCTTTTCACATCTCTTCAAGGGAGGCAAGACCAGGAGGAGACCGTGACCTGTCCTGGTGATTGGAATACGGAAGCCTTGGGCACAGCTGGGTCTCCTTCAGGCTGGGTGCCAAGTCCTACCCCTTCGGGGAACACATGGCAGAGGTGGGGCATGAGGAAGTTGGAGGCCTATGATGACTATCCATCTGAGTCATCAAACTCAACCCAGTAGCTGTCCTCCTTTATCTTCCAATGTCCAACCCCTTCACCCTCTTTGAACAGACTTAAGCTCACCTCCCTGTAAGGTAGAGCCCTAAGGGGGACCCTGCCATTCTCTGCTACCACAGCTCTCTTCATTATCTGCTTTCCTGGGGCTCAGGCTAGCAGTGTGGAACCACACACACTCCCTGTTTCCCACCATCCTCTCCTGGAATTTTCTTTGCCATTCCTCCTCTCTTTCTCCTCATCTTTACCTAGCTGAGGAGCTCACTTCCTCTAAACTTTAGAGTCTAACGGCACCTTCCCCCTTGCCCCATGGCAGAGGCAGGTGCTCCTCCGAGATGCACATTGCACCTGGGCTTTCCAGATGTCAGTGACCTATTGACCAGTCCGCTCCCCCACTAGACTGGCAGCTTCTTGGGAACAGGTGGTCCAGGTGACTGTACTCCCTCAGCTCTGAGCACAGGACCTGTTACAGATCAGGCAGTAGTTGGTCAGCTGAGACAAATTAAGCTCTGAGCCGATGAAAAAGAACTGGTAGAGAGGAGGCTAACTGGAAAACCCAGTTCTGGAGTCTCTTTCTATCTCTTTGTATCTTGCCACCTGTGAACCCACTGTCCATTGACACTTTCTGAATGTGCACTGACCTGAGTCTGGGCTTGGGGTTTGGGGGTGGGAGGCAGGAATGTGCACAAACACTTGCTGACTCAAGGCACTTCATTGAGGACACTGGATGAGCTCTGAGGAAACATTTGTGGGTGATGGAACCCTCTGGAATGAGATGGAATAAAGTACTGGACTGTGTGAGGGCCAATGCTCCAGCCTCACTTCTCATGCAGAGCTGGTTAGAAATGCAGTGTGTAGACCCCATCAGACCTCCTGAATCAGATCCTGCATTCTAGTAAGACACCCAGGGGATTTGTGTGCACTCTGGGTTTGAGAGGCACTGGTCTTGTGGGTCAGAGAACAGTGCAGGCAGGGGCTGTAGTCGTTAGAGGAGCTACATCAGAGAAGGAACAGTCGAGCTGGGTCTCAGCGGAGGGTGACACCCAGGGTGGATGAAAGGAGGAGGGTATTTGAGGCTAGGAAGATTTCGAGCCCAGAAAGATCCAACTTTTCTTGCTAATGATATTTGTCTGAAAATACATTTTTTAGGCTCTTTTATGAGTAGAATTTTGGCAGAACAGTTGGATCATTCCTCTAAAGGAGTGGTTCTCAACCTTCTGGCCCTTTAAATACAGTTCCTCATGTTGTGACCCAACCATAAAATTATTTTCGTTGCTACTTCATAACTATAATGTTGCTACTGTTATGAATCGTAATGTAAATATCTGATATGCAGGATGATCTTAGGCGACCCCTGTGAAAGGGTCGTTTGACCACCAAAGGGGTCGCGACCCACAGGTTGAGAACCGCTGCTCTAAAGGATCTGATTTGGTAACTAGGAAACCTTTGATGAATATATTAGATCTGGTGGTTTTCACCACCAAAGAATGATCCAGGTGGACTCCCATAATAGACTCAGTTTTCTTTCTTAGAGATGGCAAACATAGTTGAGGGAATGCTGGAATGAGAGCCCAGAGTCTGAAATTTAGTTGTGAGTTTGCTGGTAATGAAGCTGTGGGCTCCCAACCAAGTCACTTCCCAAAATTATCATTCTGTTTGTTCATGATTTTGTGCATCAGGAACTGGGGCATGGCTTAGCTAGGTAGTTCTATTCCAGGCAGCACTCACTCATCTGGTGGCAGCCATGGGTGGGCTAGAAGGTCCAGTGAGGCTTTTTGTTCATACCTGGTACTTCTGTGCTCCTCCATGTGGCCTTCCACTCTCCACATGGCTGCTTGGGCTTCCTCGCAGCATGGTGGTCTTAGATTCTAATGTGGCAGCTCCCTTTCCTAGAGGGAGGATATAGAAGCTGCATGGTCTCTTAATACCTGGAACTGACACATTATCTCTGCATCCAGTTGGTCCAAGGGGAGAGGAGATAGTCTGCATCTCTTGATGGATACAGCAGCATGCAGGAACAGGGAGGAAGGAATTGACTGCAGCTGTCTTTAGGGACTTTCTACCACAGGTTCTATGTTATCAGGACTTAGATTCCTCCTTTCTTTCTGCTCTTCCATCCTCAGCACTGGCTTTCCCCTTGTGGTCCAAGAAAGGAGAAAATGAGAGAGAGGGAAACACCCTCCCCCCTTAGAGAGAGTATATTTCATCAGCCAGGTGGCCATAGAGCCATGACTTGGTGGGGAATGCAGATGTTTAGCTGGGGACAACGTCCTGCTAGAAATCCGAGGTCTGTTCTCAGGAAGAAGGGGGAGAATGAACGTTGGGAGGAACTGCCAGTTGTTCCATCTTCCCCAAAGCCAAAAGCAGGCCAAGCCTAGAGACTTAGGGAGGTGGACTCCCATAGTAAGCTTGTGAGATGTGCCCGCCTGCACTGTGGTCCTCACGGCCTCTCTCTCTGTCCCAGTTCACCACAGGCACATGCGGCGACTCAGCAGTTCACAGCTGTGACCTGTGTGGCAAGTGCTTCCGCCTACAGCGTATGCTCAACCGGCACCTCAAGTGCCACAACCAGGTGAAGAGGCACCTGTGCACCTTCTGCGGCAAGGGCTTCAATGACACCTTTGACCTGAAGAGGCACGTCCGCACACATACAGGTGAGGAAGGGTCATGTGCTTAATTTTAGTTTTGTTTTTCGGCCCAAGAGTTCCTGCTGCTTTCCTCCCACCAAAGAACCAGGTTGGCAGATGGGACAATGTTGTATTTCTGGAAAGACCACGGGATGGGGCATTTGGGGGCAGCCCATCTGGTTTTACCTCCAGGCTGTGCCAACTTCCAGCTGTGTCATCTTGGGCCAGGCAAGCCTCCTCACTTAGCCTGGTTTCGCCCCCTTTAAGATGGGGATAATGATACAAGTTTTAGCAGAACTCAAGACAAATCACTGGCTGAAGACGTTCTGAGAATTGATGCCTGACGCAATGCTGTGAGATAGAGTTTGGCCCCTCAGTCCGGCCTGAATGCAGGGATGTGGTTCCTGTGGTCCCACTGGTGCTATTTTATGCACCTTTCTTGGGAAGTAAGCCTGTCTCCAAATAGCATCTTGTTCTTCCCAAGAACTCAAAAAGAGAAGGAAATGATCGCTCACTTAGAGCTGACTGAGCCTCCTACCTGAGGCTGGCAGGCAAGCGTCTTCCTCCCTTTGGGCCTTCCTCAGTTTCCCTTCTCATGAAGTGGGAGTCTAGGTCCTCCCCAGCTCATTACACAGAGAATCCTGGGGGTGCTCGCAGGCCTCTCTCTAAGCTCTTCTGATTGGGATAGCCTCATTTATTTTATCTTAGAAACATCTGACCTCCAAGCTTCTCCTTTAGCTCGGAGGTCAGATGGTCCACACCTTTGCCAGAGTGATCCCTTGAGGAGAATTCTGAGGATGCTACTTCCCTGCTAAAAAAGTCTCCAACTCTGGGCAGGAGGAAATCCAAACTCCTCATCTTGAGGAGCTTCATATAAGGCCCCTCAGAATCTGGGACCCATCTTCAAATCCCCATCCTATCTCAGCCCGTCCCAATTCCATCCCATCCCAGCCCATTCATCCTCATCCTGGTTACTACCCACTCTCCCTACAGCCTCATAGAATTTACTGTATATAGTGTCTCTGACCCCTGAAGCCCTTTCAGAGTTTAGGATTTCCTCTGGCATTTTAGTGGGAATGGGAAAATGTCCACTCCTCCCTCCAGATGGAGTTTCCAATCCCTCAACACCCCGTAGGACCTTCTCAGATCCTCTAATTCAGATTTCTTTTATGGCCCTATGCTTCTGTGTTCTTAGAGTACTGGCCATAAGCCTCCTCCCTGGCCTGGGGAGAATGTCCTCCACCTTAGTGGGTGAGCTGATGAACTAAAAGGTTTTTGTGTTTTTTTTCCTTTTTAAAAACTATTTCTCAAGGGATTTTTTTTTTTAGTGTAACATACATCCAAAAGAGTGCATAATTCAGCAAATTTAAGAATTTTTACAAAGTGAACACACCCATATCATTAGCACCCAGACCAAGAAACAGTATTTCCAGAGCCTGGAAGTTCCTGCCCCCTCCTTCGTGCCCCCTTCAAATCATTACCTCCTAAGCCTGGGAGTAGCACGGGGAGGTCCAGGCTGCAGCTCCAGAGCACATGCTTGTGCATAACTGGGGCCCACTGCTCTTCTCCAGCTGTCCTTTCAATCTTTTTTAAAAAATATATATTTTATTGATTTTTTGCAGAGAGGAAGGGAGAGGGATAGTTAGAAACATCGATGAGGGAGAAACATCGATCAGCTGCCTCCTGCACACTCCCCAGTGGGGATGTGCCCGCAACAAGGTACATGCCCTTGACCAGAATCGAACCTGGGACCCTTGAGTCCGCAGGCCGACGCTCTATCCATTGAGCCAAACCGGTTAGGGCTGCCCTTTCAATCTTGAGCAACACAACAACAAAAAGATAAATAAATCACTATCTCCTTTCTCCCAAGAGGCACCGATATTGTGACTTCCAATAGCATAAATTGCTGTTGCCTGGTTTTAAACATGATAGAAATGGAATCCTATAGTGTCTGAGTACAAGGCTTCTTTTTGGGTCCCTAGCACCAGTGAATCAGTAAAAGGTTGACCTCCGTGTGGCCAGGCTGGTACCTTAGGTTGAGGCAGAGAGAATGCTTAGGGAGTATCACGGTGGAGGAGGGTCCCAAGGCTATCAATGAACCCATCAAGTAGCTGCAAATCTAGGCTCATAGACAACTGACCCAAGGGCTGGAGAAACTGGGGACAGCTCATGCAGTCGTTTGTCATTGGTTGTCCTGGAGAGTTCTCAGCTTTTCATCTCTGTCTGAGGATGTCCTTGAGAACATAGTCTATTTCTTCTCCTGGTAGACTCTGTGGTCACTTCCTCGATCCTGTCCTTTAAGACAAAGGGAGCATTGCTGGCTGTTCGGTATCTTCACTTGGAGTAAATAGCTGATGGAGCTGTTTACTCATCAGTGTCGTCAACAGAGAATTAACCAGGAAATATTACGGACTGACTGCTTCTCAGGCAAGAGTTTACAAGTTGAGTCACTGGCATAGTAGTTAAGAACTCATATCTGAGTTAGCTGACTATACAAGCAGTTTCTTTGGGAGATGGTCCCAGGAGACACAGTGAAGAGAAGACAGCCAATTAAAGTGACTACATAAGCAGGTTACCACTGTGGGCAACGGGCACTCAATCCCATTGGGGTCCCCTGAAGAAATATATAGAATGCATCCCAGAATTGATCTAGGAGTGAGGAAGCTAGGTATTGGTCTATCAACTCCCATCCCTCCTTGCTTGGGGGACCAACCTCCTGAATTCTACAGGAAAGACTCACGCTGGTAGGCAAAGGATACACAAGAATATTTTTAATGTTAATTTCATTTTGAAATGGTAATACCTGAATATATTAGGTTAGATAAAAATATATCATTAAAATTAATTTGACCTTTTCTAAACTTATTTTAATGAGACTACTAGACATTTTAAAATTGCAAAGTGGCTTACATTCTAATTTAGATAATTGAAATCTACAGATAATCATTTTTAAAAATTTTAATCATAATTTTGACTCTTAAAGTGGTAAACAAATAAAATTGTGAGAATATCTTCAACTTGTTTTCCCTGCCCTGGTCTATTTTCGGATGGAGATGTACCTTCAAGTGATAATGGACTAGAAAGAGGAACCAGGAGCTTACTGACCAGTTAGCAGGGGCTGCTGCTGTGCCTGGAGCTGGAGGAATAGGCTTGCCTCCTGGTGTGAGAGACCTGCCCCGCCATCTCTTGAGCTCTGTGCAAAACAGATACTCAGTAAAAAGAGCAAAAATGTGTGATTTTCAGACGTGTTTGGTTTTTTTTAGTTCATTGAACAACCTTCCTGTTTCCAAAAGATATCACCAGAATTCTGTGAATTCCGTCTTGCCTTTGATTGAGACGTGAATGTTGGATTTTTGCTATTGACTATTAAGTGAATGTTGGATTTAGACCAGAAGCAAAGATATGAACACTGTTAACACAAATACAGTAGACAGTTGAGTGAAGGGTATGCTTGCTCATAGTGTGATTAGCCAGGCCATGAGTGATGAAAAGACTTCTCGGGGATCCCAGGACCCTCTGAGATTGTGGCGACAATATTGATGAGGTTGGTGAAGACAGTGGGATAGAGAATCAGGATTAATCCCACTCCACCCCCACCTCCTCCTGTGCCTGCAACTACTGAGGGGACAGGGCATTTAAGGAAGGACTCAAAACCCAAGGAAACATCTTGGAAAAGATCCAGGGAAACCAGAGCCTGAAAATGTCTTACCTTAATATTTAAGCAGATGAAAGAAAAGATTAAGATGTCTTTTTTGGATATAACTTCTCCAAGAGGAGAGTAAATCAGAGGAGTGTGAGATGGAGAGCTGGGATGCTAGCCAAATGACATCTGATTCAAGATTGGGAGAGAGAAACTACAGCAGGAAAAACTCCATAACAGTTTGTGAAAATATTTCAGGAAACAAATAGCTATTTTCAATCCAAATTGTCTTAGGTTGGGTTCCCTAGAAGCAGATCCTAAGATGGCAATTCTTATAAAATCATTTGTTGAGGGAGAACACCCAGAAGAAACCTATAAGGGAGGAGGGAGCGGGACAGGGTAGAGGATGGAGCTGAGTGCCCTGAGCTAGTGTCCAGCCCAAGCCCGATCCCATTGGGGTTCTGGAGTGTGGATGGCACCACAGCCTTGTCCTGTCTACAGGCAGGCGGGGGACATTTCCACTCCACGCCGGCCAGGCATTGGCTGAGGGCTGCCTCTTCCCTGGGCAGGGAGGTCAATTACTCAGTGTCCATTCCTTGGAGGAGGCAGCCAGGCACTGTTAGCTCATCACACATGACAGCTGGGGGACGATGCGCTGGCCCTGAATGTGGGTCTGGACTGGGGACCAACAGCATCCAGTACACATAAGAGAGGGACTTGCTCTATTTAAGTTGACAGGATTGCTGAGGCTATCGGGGAAAATTATGGCTGTTGATCCACCTTAGGTCAAAATGGTGCGGGGGCAGGGGAGGCATGAGCTTTACAAAAACCAACGTAAATTCAGTTAACAGCCAATGAAAAACATAGTGGGCCTGTTTATAGAGAATATATGTTTGGATTTGAGTTGAACCAGCTGGGATGCATTCTAAGAATGCATTGAGGGGATGGTTTGCTTTTGGTGGCAGGGGGAGAATTTAAGTAGAAAATAACACTACCAACACTTGCTTGTGCCAGACTCTGCATTCTGTCTATAGCCTCGTTACTCACAGTGTCCGTAGTCCGTGCCCCGGCAGCACCTGGGAGCATGTTGGAATCACATTTATTGAGGGCCACATGTCAGGCATGGTCTGGGCATTGTTTACGGCTATGACCAGATGTGCCAGGCTCATCAGACAAGTACAGTTTTCTAGAAAGTGTTTTATTTTTCTCCTTTGTAAAATTAATACTTATTCTGTAAAAAAACAAAACTTTAGCCAATACAAAAGCTATAGAAAAGAAAGTATAAGCCACTATACACAGTTGAAAAGGGCACACACATCTGTGGGATCCCCAGCTTAGTCTTTGGGGAGCAGGGTGCCAGGGGAAATAACCCATGTTGGTTATAATTTACAACTCTGTAATAGAGGAGTCCAAGGTTCCTGGGGACGCTTCTGAGTTCCATAGAGAGGAGTGGAGGAATTCAGATTTGAGGTCAGGGAAGCAGGGAGGGGGCACTAGCCAAAGGGAAGTATTTGTCCTGCCTCTGGGACACCTTCCACCTTATCTTCCATCGGCCACACTGAAAGGGACAGAAGGCAAACAAATCCCATTTTGATTGAAGAAGAGGAAACAATGGTGTCTTTCTTTGGAGTCTAAAGGGAAGGATTGACTGGATTGGGAAAAATGCAGATTGGGAGAAATTTGGAGTGGGGCAGATGGAGGGAAAAGAATAAAGTATCCTCCACCTCTAGCGAGTTGAATGGTCTTGTGGGATTGCCTCCTGCGCTCATTAAACTGTCTCTCCTCTATTTTATTTTGGCTTACTTTTTAGCTTAAAAAGTAATATGAACGGGAAAATAATGACAGAAAAAAAAAAGTAAGCCTCCCTCCTCATGCCCATGTTCCACTCCACTTAATTAAAAAAATGTTTTTCCCAGCCCTGGCCAGTATGGCCCAGTTGGTTAGAACATCATTTTGTGCACCAGAAAGTCATGGGTTCGATTCCCAGTCAGGGAACATGCTTAGGTTGCAGGTTCAACCCCTTGTTAGGGTGCATCAAATGATTGTTTTATCTCTCACATGGGTCTCTCTCTCTCTCTCTCCCCCTTTCTTCCTTGCTCCCTCTCAAAGATCATTAAAAAAAAGTTTTAATTTCCCCCAGAAATTTTTTTTTAATTTCCCCCAGAAATTTTTTTTATTATTGTCTAAAGTTTTATATATGTCTTCTTTTTCCCCAATTGACTCCCCCCCCCTTACCCCCCAGTCATTCCCATCCCAGGAAAGCCCCCCTCGCCCCAGTGTCTGTGTCCATTGGTTATGCTAATATGCATGCATACAAGTCCTTTGGTTGCTCTCTACCCAACCCCCCTACCATTTGTCTCTGGATCTATTCTTGTTCATCAAATTATATTGATTATTATATCCCACATATGAGTGAGAGCATGTGATATTTATCTTTCTCTGACTGGCTTATTTCGCTTAGCATAATGCTCTCCAGTTCCATCCATGTCCCCAGAAATCTAAAAAAAAAAAAAAAAAATGTTTTTTATTGATTTCAGAAAGGAAGGGAGAGGGAGAAAGGGATAGAAACATCAGTGATGAGAGAGATCATTGATCAGCTGCCTCCTGCAACTCCCACACTGCAACCTGGGCATGTGCCCTGACCGGGATCGAACCTGTGACCTTCTGGTTCATAGGTCGATGCTCAACCACTGAGCCACGCTGGTGGGGCAGAAGTTTTAAGTACACATTGCTTTTTAATGTACTGTATATCTTAGAGATTGTTTCACATCTGCACAGGTAGACACACCTCACTCTTTTTAATAATTGTCAGAGCATTTCTTAAATATGATTATGACATATTTTCAAATATGGAGGCTCCATCATTTTCCCTTGCCCCAATTAATAACAGTTATTTCCATTTCAGCATTTTTCTTTTTCTTTCTTTCTTTTTAAAAAATATTCAGGCAGTACTACCATGAATATTCTTGTATAGCCTTTGCCTACCTCTGTGAGTCTTTCTGTAGATAACGTTCCTATAGTAGGCCAAAGGGTAGTTATTACGATTTTTTTTTTATGAGCATTGCCACATTACCTTCTGAGAAGGGTGCCCTAAATATCCACTCCCACAAGGAGGCCTGTAAAAAGTTATTCGCTGAAGTTCATGTTTGCATAAAGTTCAATAAAGCAGTCCTTAGCTACAATAAGGAAAGCAAGCAGAAAGCGCCAATAACAAAGAATTTTCTTGGGTGATTTGAAGCTTGATTTTGGAAGTAGGAATAGCAAATCTGAAAAGGAGAAACCCTTTTTGATAACCCAGCACACAATATTAAACTAGGTAATATAGGCCCAGGGCACAACATTCTAAAGAACAGACAGTGGCCCTAACCGGTTTGGCTCATTGAATAGAGCCGTCGCGCTCGCAGACTGGAAGGGTCACGGGTCTCAATCTCGGTGTCAGGGTTGTCCCCTTGGTTGCGGGCACATCCCCAGTAGGAGGTGTACAGGAGGCAGCTGATCGATGTTTCTCTCTCATCGATGTTTCTAAACTCTCTATCCCTCTCCCTTCCTCTCTGTAAAAAATCAATAAAATTTATTTAAAAAAAAAAAAAAAGGACAGTGAAGGAAGTCTCTTCCCTTCTCTCTACCTAATGACCATCATTTTAAAAATATATATTTTTTTGTTTTTACTGTGAAATAAATAATACATCCAAAAGTGCATACAAATACGAAAAGCATAGATATAATTACAACTTAAAGACGGATACTAAATACATCCCCACTTATGAATGGCGCATATCTGTGTTATGTTGAGCTGGATTGTAAGCTCTTGCAGCTGTGTCCCATTGAGCACCTAGAATGTGCTGGTCCTTTGCATGTGATGTCTCAGTTAATCCTCAGAGCTGCCTTGCAAGGGGTATGAATATTATCCCTATTTTACAGGTAAGAAAACTAAGGTGGGGGGAGGGTGTTCAGCAATCTGACCACGGTCTCAGTTAAAGAGTAGCAGGCATGTGATGCCTGGGTTTTCAGTGGCCGTGGACTCTGTTACTCTCTAGGTGTCAGTAGGTGAATGGTGTCTGGAGCAGGGATGATGTTTTTTAGAATCCCTCTACAGACATGGACAGGATTGGCCTTTGCTTGTGAGCTCTAAGGTGGGCGAGACCCCAATGTCAGGCAGGACTTGGCATCAGTCCCCCTTGTCCAGGGCTTCTGTCTGGCCACCTTTATCTCCCACTGTTGAATTCATGGGGGGAATGAGGGGCTTCAGGAGGGAGGGGCTTGTTCCCAACTCCAGAAAGGGTTACCAAGAGGCTGCTGTATGGCGTGTCTGCCTACACCAATGAGTTAGGTGTGAATGTGTTATTTACAGAGAAGGGAGGGGAGGGGAGGCAGGTGCATAAAGTCAGAATTGCTGTAACTAGAGTTTTCAGGGCCTACTGTTTCCTTTCCATCTCTGTGTCTGTGAGTCACCTGTCCTCCAAGCCAGGCTCATTCCCACCCCTTCCTGGAAAAACACACACAAAATGTGCTGCAGTCACCCAATTTGAGACAGGGCTACAAAATCTTCTAGCCTTTGCTGTGCAGGCCTCCCAGGCTGCCCTGACCAGGATTCAAACCGGTAACCTTTCAGTGCATGGATGGGACAATGCTCAGGCCAGGGCCACTTTTTATCCATTCATGTATCAACTAGAGGCCCGGTGCACGATCAGGGCCGTCTTGCACAGTCCTGATTGGGGCAGGCCAGCTGGCTTGGGGGAGGGATCATGAGAGGTTGGCCGGCCGTGGGAGGTTGGCTGTGGGAGCACACTGTCCACCAGGGGGCAGCTCTGCATTGAACGCATCATAGCTAACAGCCAGTCGTCCAGTCGTAGGTCATCTGGTCGTAACAGTCGCTTAGACTTTTATATATATAGATGGGCACAGGTTGCTCCTATATCTTGGAGGTAAATAATGCTGCAATGAATATAGGGGTGCATATTGCCTCCTTTGTCGTAGATTTATTGACCATATGGGGTGAGTTTATTTCTGGGTTCTCTAATCTATTTCATTGATCTATGTATCTGTTGTTGTTTTTAAGTAGCTATGTCTTTTTTTAAAAAAATATGTTTCTATTGATTTTAGAGAGAGAAGAAGGGAGAGAGATAAAGAGATAGAAACATCCATTGGCTGCCTCCTGCACACCTCCTACTGGGGATGGAGCCTGAAACCCAGGCATGTGCCCTGACCGCGAATCAAACCAGTGAACTCTTGGTCCTTGGTTTGACACAACCACTGAGCTGCATTGGCCGGATGATATTTTGATTACTGTAGCTTTGTAGCATCAGGTAGTTGATACCTCCAACTTTGTTCTTCTTTCTCAAGATTGCTGTGGCTATTTGGGGTCTTTTGTACTTCCATATAAATTTTAGGATTACTCATACTAGTTTTGTGCAAAATGTCATCGATATTTTGATAAGGATTGAATTGAATTGATAGATTGTTTTGAGTATTCTGAGCTTGGAAGCTTTCCCTTTTTTGAATTTTTTGGAATAATTTGAGAAAGGTAGGTGTTAATTCTTTGAATGTTTGGTATAATTCAGCTGTGAAGCCATCTTTGTCCCGGACTTTTGTTTGTTGGGAGTTTTTTGTTTTAATATATTTTATTGATTTTTTACAGAGAGGTAGGGAGAGGGATAGAGAGTTAGAAACATCCATGAGAGAGAAACATCCATCAGCTGCCTCCTGCACACCCCCTACTGGGGATGTGCCCGCAACCAAGGTGCATGCCCTTGACCGGAATCGAACCTGGGACTCCTCAGTCCACAGGCCGACACTCTAGCCACTGAGCCAAACTGGTCAGGGCTGTTGGGAGTTTTTTTTTGTTTGTTTTTTTAAAGGTTGGAATTCTTTTTTAAAAAAATATATTTTATTGATTTTTTACAGAGAGGAAGGGAGAGAGATAGAGATTTAGAAACATCAATGAGAGAGAAACACCGATCAGCTGCCTCTTGCACATCTCCCACTGGGGATGTGCCCGAAACCCAGGTACATGCCCTTGACCGGAATCGAACCTGGGACCTTTCAGTCCGCAGGCCGACGCTCTATCCACTGAGCCAAACCGGTTTCGGCGCTGTTGGGAGTTTTTGATTACTGATTTGATTATGTTGGTAGTAATCAGTCAGTTCAGATTTTCTGTTTCTTGATTTGATCTTAGGAGATTGTATGTTTTTAGGAATCTATCCATTCCAGATTGTCCAATTTGTTGGCATATAACTGTTCATAATATTTCCTTATAATCCATTGTATTTCTGTAGTGTCAGTTGTCATGTCTTCATTTGACTTTAGACTCTATTTCACTTATTTTTGCTTTGATCTTTATTACTTCCTTCCTTCTACTCACTTTGGGCTTTATTGTTCTTTTTCTGGTTCCTTTAGGTAAGGTTAGATTGTTTATTTGAGGTTTTTCTTGTTTCTTGATATAGGCTGGTATTGCTATGAATTTCCCTGTTAGGACTGCTTTCCTGTGTCACATAGATTTTGGGTTGTTGTATTTTCATTTTCATTTAATACATCTATTTTCAATATTTTTCAACAACTCAAACATTATGGGGGAAAATAGCTTAAAAATAATAAAACTGGATGAGTTCATTCATGTGGAATATAAAACAAAAAAGTCAAACTAACAAAACAAACTCATAGATACAACAACAGAATGGTAGTTACCAGAAAAAGAGGGTGAGGGATAGGGCTAAGTGGGTAAATGGATCAAATATATGGTACAGAAAGGAAACCAGAGACCTATTACTAATTTTTATATCTTTACACATATTTAAATTCTTAATCTTTAAAAATCCTAATTTCTGCCCTAGCCAGTTTGGCTCAGTGATTAAAGTGTCGGCCAGCAGACTGAAGGGCACGTACCTCAGCTGTAGGCTCGATCCCCTGCCCCTCTCTCACATTGATATTTCTGTCTCTCTGTCTCTCCCCCTCCCTTCCACTCTCTCTAAAAAAAATCAATAGAAAAAGTATCCTTGGGTGAGGATTAACAACAAAACAAAAAAAGGACAGGAAACTAGAATACATAGATAAGCAATTTATAATCTTGTACATCTGGAAGTTATAGAATATTATTAACCAATGTTCCTCAATACATTTAATTTTAAAAATATGTAGTATATATACGTGTGTGTGTGTGTGTGTGTGTGTGTGTGTGTATAGCATAGGGTGCATGTTTTTCCTTTCACCTCAAGTTCCAGTGTGGCTGCACATGGTATTGATGGATCCTGTCCTTATTTAAAATTTTAATAACTTATCATACTGTATTTTTTCTATGTTTTGATTTTTAAATATTTACTTGATAGATGAGTTTTGGGGATACCATTTAATTTTATGCCTGAGACTAATAGGATTCCTCCAGGACGTGACCCTCCTGACCTCTGGGCTCTGGGATGGTCTGACTGTGGTAGCAGCCCCCCCCCCCCCCGCACTCTGCTCCATGTACCCCAAACACAATATTCACCCTCTCCAGGGCTTCATGCTTATGTGACACTGTGCTTACTTTACAGCTAGGATCCCCAACTTTAGAGCCTAAGTTAGAACCTTACTTAAGTCTCTTGATCTGATATCCGACCTCCCATGGTTGAGTTGAGTACTGATAGTGGAAATAGCAGAGACTGTGCGCTGGTAAGACTGAGCTCCATGGTATATTTGGCACATGCGAACTCTCCATTTGGAAGGCAAGCCCCACTAATATCAACCCAGTTCTAAAGCCAGCAGGAGATCTAGTGTGGAAATGCTTTCATAACTGTAGCAGCTGCCAAAAGCGTCTTGCCCTTGCCCCCAGCCCATGCCATTTCTGGGCATACCCATCCTTGCAGCAACTGCCCACGCCTGCACCCTGTTCTTGTGTTGCTGGAGCCCACTCTACCTATGTGAGACAGGCCAGAAGTTCAGATCGACCCAAGGGCAGCCCTCAACACTGCTGTTGGAGCTGGTGGGTAAAGACCTGGCTCCCAGGGGGCAGGTGACTCAGAGGTGAGTGTTCTGCAGTGTTTCCCAACTTGCCTAGCCGATGGGACTCTGGTACCCACGGCAAGGGCTGGCTCGATGACCCCACCTTGTAGGGGCTTCTTCCTGTATCCCTGTCTCAATTCTTCACTCCCCTACAGAAGCTTCCTGGAGTCCCATCCCAAGTAACTGGTACAGAAATCTTTGTCGCAGGGTATGGTTCCTGGAAAACTCAAACTAAGATAAAAACAGTGTTTATTTTGCCCACTCTAAAATCAAAACATTAAAATGGTGTACAAGTAGGAAGAATGAAACTCCTCCTCCCCAAGCCAGGTGGTGTGTGTTTGTTATATTTGCATCCATTTTGGTTACGTTTGTTCATGTGGATGTTGTAAACTTTTGTGGACAGTTTTGTCTCCTGCCTTAACCATTTTCCTCCTTTTGAATCCTTGGTCATGATGACTTTTCTCTCTACCCTCACTCCCCATCCCCTACCAACCATTTTTCTACTCTATTTCTGTAGGTTTAACGTTTCTACATATAGGTAATACCAATGCTGTATTTGTCTTTCTCTGTCTGGCTTATTTCACTTAGCATAATGCCCTAAAGATCAATCCATGTTGTCAAAAAATTTGACAAAGGATTCCCTTTTTTCTTGTGGCTGAATAATCTTCCATTGTATAAATAGATGACGGCTTTTTTATCTGTTCATTCATTGATGGACACTTAGGCTGTCTCCATATCTTGGCTATTGTGGTTAATGCTGCCATGAATGTGGGAGGGCAGATATCTCTCTGAGATCCTGTTTTCATTTCATTTGGATATATGTCCTAGAAGTGGGGTTGCTGGATCTTTTGGTAGATCTATTTTTACTCTTGTGAGAAACTTCCATACTGTTTTCCATAGTAGCTGCGCCAATTTACAAGCCCACCAACAGTGCACAAGGGTTCCCTTTTCTCCACATTCTTGCCAACACTTTTTTTTATGCTTTCAAGTTTTTATTTTTTTAATTGTTTTTTATTGCTTAAAGTATTTCAAAGAGTATTATATATGTCTCCTTTTTTTCCCCTCCCCTTGACCCTCCCCTAGCCTCCCATACCCCTACCCCCCAGTGTCTTGTGTCCATTGGTTATGCTCATATGCATGCATACAAGTCCTTCGGTTGATCTCTTACCCACCCCCGCAACCCTCCCCAGCCTTCCCGCTATAGTTTGACAGTCTGTTCGATGTTGCTCTGCGTCTATATCTATTTTTGCTCATCAGTTTATAATGGTCTTAATTATCCATAAATGAGTGAGATAATTTGGTATTTTTCTTTCATTGACTGGCTTATTTCACTTCACATAATGCTCTCCAGTTCCATCCATGCTGTTGCAAATGGTAAGAGTTCCTTCTTTTTTACAGCAGCATAGTATTCCATCGTGTAGATGTACCACTGTTTTTTAATCCACTCATCTGCTGATAGGCACTTACGCTGTTTCCAGATCTTAGCTATGGTGAATTGTGCTGCTATGAACATAGGGGTGCATATATCCTTTCTGATTGGTATTTCTGTTTTCTTGGGATATATTCCTAGAAGTGGGATCACAGGGTCAAATGGGAGTTCCATTTTTAGTTTTTTGAGGAAACTCCATACTGTCTTCCATAGTGGCTGCACCAGTCTGCATTCCCACCAGCAGTGCACAAGTGTTCCTTTTTCTCCACATCCTCTTCAGCACTTGTCGTTTGTTGATTTGTTGATGATAGCCAGTCTGACAGGTGTGAGATGGTACCTCACTGTTGTTTTGATTTGCATTTCTCGGATGATTAGTGACTTTGAGCATGTTTTCATATGTCTCTTGGCTTTCTGAATGTCCTTTTTTGAAAAGTGTCTATTTAGGTCCTTTGCCCATTTTTTGATTGGATTGTTTATCTTCCTTTTGTTAAGTTGTATGAGTTCCCTATAAATGTTGGAGATTTGCCCTAACCGGTTTGGCTCAGTGGATAGAGCGACGGCCTGCGGACTGAAGGGTCCCAGGTTCGATTCCAGTCAAGGGCATGTACCTTGGTTGCGGGCACATCCCCAGTAGCGGGTGTGCAGGAGGTAGCTGATCGATGTTTCTCTCTCATCGATGTTTCTAACTCTCTATCTCTCTCCCTTCCCCTCTGTAAAAAATCAATAAAATATATTTTTAAAAAAATGTTGGAGATTAAACCCTTATTGGTGATAACATTGGCAAATATGTTCTCCCATGCAGTAGGCTTTCTTGTTGTTTTGTTGATGGTTTCTTTTGCTGTGCAGAAGCTTTTTATTTTGATGTAGTCCCATTTGTTTACTTTCTTTTTAGTTTCCAATGCCCTAGGAGCTGTATCGGTGAAGACTGCCAACACTTCTTATCTCTTGTCTTTCTTATAATAGCCATTGTAGCAGGTATGAGGTAATATCTCATAGTGGTTGTGAGGTGTATTTTCCTGATGATTAATGATGCTGAGCACCTTTTCATGTGCTGTTGGCCATTTGTATGTCCTCTTTGGAAAAATGTCTGTTCAGTTCCTGTGCCTGGTTTTGAATCAGGTCATTTGCTGTTTGGATGTGCATGATGGTGTTTTATGGCTTTTTAGTTGGAAGGCTCTGGCTTGGCCATGACCAACCTGTGATGTGTCTGCCCCTTGCCCTTGCAGGCATTCGCCCCTACAAATGTGACGTCTGCAACAAAGCCTTCACCCAGCGCTGCTCCTTAGAGTCCCACCTGAAGAAAATCCACGGGGTGCAGCAGCAGTATGCCTACAAGCAACGCCGGGACAAGCTCTACGTCTGTGAGGATTGTGGCTACACAGGCCCCACCCAGGAGGACCTGTACCTGCACGTGAACAGTGCCCACCCGGGCAGCGCGTTTCTCAAAAAGACATCCAAAAAACTGGCAGCCCTGTTGCAAAACAAGCTGACATCCGCACTCCAGGGGAATGCCAACCTGAGCGAGGAGGAAGAGAAGTGAGGAGGAGGAAGGGGGAGACGCCAATGCTGACACGTTTACATGGACTTTTGGTTTTGAGGGTTCCCCTGGCTCTTTCTAATTACAAGTGTTCAGTTTATCTCTCTGTCCTTTTGGGGCCTCGGCAGGGGGATCTGCTCCAAGGCTGTCAGTTGTAATGAGTGTGGTCAGGTCCCCCGTCACCCATGCTCTGTTGAACACACTCAAGTTAAGGAAAGTTGATCGGTAGGTGGCTGTGATCATCGTGCAGAACTTTTTGTGTGTTTTTTAGGATTTTCATACATGGAAGCAGATGTGTTCTTAGAGAGACCATCATATTATGGTGCCTTGAAATAAAAGTACTTCCACTTGAAATGCTACTAAGTGAGAAAAATGAATTTTATTATCCTGAAAGAGTTTATAGGAATTATTTTAATACATGAAATGTCCTCTTGAAACTTTTCTTATAATAACCAAACAGGAGAGCGTTGAGCTATGTCGCTCCTTGCTTCAGGCTTACTGTGTGACCTTCAACTTCAAGTTATTTGGGGGTTGATCATTTTGTGTCAATGGGTGGGTTTGAAGAGGCAAATCTTATTAAGAGTACTGAACCTCTGACTCCCTCACTGGTGGCCAGAGGTGCCTGGGGTCCAATCAGTAGGTAACTGACTTTGGTCACTTTTTGTGGCTGTGGGGCTACTGACTTTCTGAGCCTCTGACTTTCTGGGACTGGGATTGTTGGATGAAGGCACTTCTCCCTTCCTTGAATCCAGCACTGGGGACAATGTGTGGCAAGCACGGAGTGTGAGGCAGGCTCACTGGCAGGCACAGTGCTCTTGTGGGAGGGGCAGCAGCAGCAGCAGCAGGTGACTGCTAAGGGCAGCGACCTTTAGCTCCCTGCATCCGCTCCCCTAGGAGGCCTGGGAGGTTAACAATAAACCAATTTGAGACCATTATAGGGCAAAAGGGCGGCACCAGGCCAAGGGGAGGTAATTACCCCAGTTCCCTGCACTGAGGGACGTGTTCAGAAGCTGCACCATGCTGTCCTGCTCCTGTCCTGGGCTGAATGCCTCAGGTCCATTTCCACCCTGGAAGATCAAGAAAACCTTGCTGGGGACCAGGTCGCTCCATGGCCTAGGGCCGTGGTCGGCAAACCGGCTCGCGAGCCACATGCGGCTCTTTGGCCCCTTGAGTGTGGCTCTTCCTAAGCCTTAGGAGTACCCTAATTAAGTTAATAACAATGTACCTACCTGTATAGTTTAAGTTTTAAAAATTTGGCTCTCAAAAGAAATTTCAATCGTTGTACTGTTGATATTTGGCTCTGTTGACTAATGAGTTTGCCGACCACTGGCCTAGGGAAACATTTGGATGATGAGACCATTTTCTTATTTCCTCCCTCTTCCATTGTCCCCCTTCCTCTCTTCTTCCCTTCCTTTTCCTCTCCCTCCTTTTTTTCCACCTTCCCTCACCTTTTCCTCTTCCACACTGTGGGCCAGCCATTATGCCAATATCTGGACGGTATTAGTAGCATATCCCATGACACTTCTCTCCCAAATCAGCACTTTTCTTTCAGAAGGAAGGAAATTTGCCCTTTTGCAGGGCACCTACGGCCTGCGTGTCGCCGCACATGTTCTCTGGAGCCATCCTCGGAGCACAACTGGGGGCCAGCTCTCTGTACCTGTGAGCAGATGAGGTGACAGCAGAGGCCAGCAACTGGTGGCCATTGGAAGGGACCCACAGCAGCACCATGGGATGAAGTGCAACCTCCAGGGTCAGCCTGCACTGAGGCTCAACCCTGGCTCCAGTGGGCAAATTGTTAGCATTGTGTTGTGTCTCCTAACACTTGATACAGAGGAGAGAGAGGCTAGAATTGGTTTGCTTTCCTCAGTTTTCTGGGTCATTAGACAACAGAAGGAACATTCCTGCCTGGCGGCGGTGGCTCAGTGTTTGAGTGTCAATCTATGAGCCAGGAGGTCACGGTTCGATTCCAGGTCAGGGCACATGCCCAAGTTGCAGGCTTGATCTCCAGTGTGGGGTGTGCAGGAGGCAGCCAATTCTCTCTCATTATCGATGTTTCTATCTCCCTCTCTCTTCCTCTCTGAAATCAATAAAAAAATATATATTTTAAAAACCAAAACGAACATTCCTGTAAGGAAATATCTAAATTGCTCTGGCTGGAAGAACGGCCTGTGGCCTGTTTTGCACAGGAATTGTGAACTAGCTGATGTGATGTTCTCTTTGGGGTCAGATTTTTACTAAGCAGAACTCTTTTGGTTGCAGGTGATAGAAATTCAGCTTAAAAGGTCTTTGACAGGAATGCTGATCTATTAGCTAAGTCTAGGGTTGTTCCTGCTTCAGGGATGGTAAGTACAAGTGCTTAAATCAAGTCATCGTCCTTCATCTTTCTTTTACCCAGTTTCCCCACAGGTGGCTTCTTTCTCAGGCAGGCTCAAGTGGAAGCTAGATGACCACCCACCCTTGGACTTCTATCCCACAGTGCAGCAGCCCACTGAAAGGAGGGTTCGTCTTTTAGCCAACATTCTTGGGCTGATGCTTCTTGTCTCTGATTGGCCTGGTTTGGCTCTTGGGCCTGCCCCTGAGCCAGTCATCCTGCTGGGGGAGATAGGGGCTCTTTTCCCCCAGGCCCGAGTCTTATGCCCCTGCCTCCCCTGAAGCAGGGGTAGAGAGAGCAGGTCAGCTATACCTCTGGCCTGGGAGTGGTTCCCCAGCAGAAAAGCAGGGTGCAGTGACCAGAGAGGAAATGGATATTGAGTAGGTGTACTAGCTAAGACACCTACGGCTGTAGTAACAAAGATTCCTAAGAAGTGCTGTGGCTTAAAGAAGAGAGAAAGTCACTTTATTTTTTTTTTCTTAAGAGGTCATTTCTCACCCAGCAGTCCTGGATTGATGGGTGGCTCTCCTCCATGCTATCACTCAGGGACCCAAACTTCTTTCCTTCGTTGCTCTGCCATGCCCTAGGACAGTGGTCGGCAAACTCATTAGTCAACAGAGCCAAATATCAACAGTACGATTGAAATTTCTTTTGAGAGCCAAATTTTTTAAACTTAAACTATATAGGTAGGTACATTGTTATTAACTTAATTAGGGTATTCCTAAGCTGGCCTTTGCTAAAAACGTCCTCAATCTGATTGAGGTACGTTCACTGAGGTCGACCCCTTCCAACTCTCCCATCCACACTCGTCTTGTATACTTGTTTCGTCTGTCTCCTTTCGTTCATCCTCTCTATATGTCCAAACCATCTCAACATACCTTTCTCAATCCTCGACACTACATCTTCTTTCACTCCACAACGTTCCCTAAAATTAACTTAATAAACTTTACTTAAAGTTTTAAGTCAACTTCGCATTGTACGTGCGCGCCTGCACGTGGTATTTTGTGGAAGAGCCACACTCAAGGGGCCAAAGAGCCGCATGTGGCTCGCGAGCCACGGTTTGCTGACCACTGCCTAGGACATTGTCAGCATAGGCATGGTTGAACTGGGTCTCTGAGTTTCAGCCAGTAGGAGAGTTGTCTTGGTTTGAGTTCCTCCAAGGCAAGGTTTCAAGTTCTCAATCGCTTTGGAGAGTGATCCCAGGAAGCTTCTGCGGGGCAGTGGGGAAGTGTGACAGGGAAGGGAAGACAGCCAACAAAGGGAAGATAATCAAGGAAGTTACTGCTGTGGACAACTGGAGCTTAATCACTGCAGGGATCTCTGGGAGACAGTACAGACCTGCCTCAGAGTAACCCCACTTGAGGGGCATAGGAAACCATTTGTCTACTACCTCCCCATCCTTGAGGATTTAGTTGAGGTGCTGGCACTGGGGACATTCATTTCTGGTCCCTTCCAGCTTTCCCTGTGCACTGGCCTAGCATGTTTCTTGTGCCAGGAAAAGCTCTCGGGCAGCGTGACGGGTGGGCCATACGCAGCCTTCAGCACATAGAACCAAATGCTCTGGAGACCTGGGTAGGGTGGCACCAGGTCTGGTACAGGTGTGGAAAGGTCACTCACTCTGAAGCTGCTGGCCTGGATGTGGCACAGGGGTGGGGTAGGAAAATGCAGCCTTCTCACCTTAATGCTCTTTTATGCCAGAATGTGGGAATGGATTATGGTGGACAACTCGCAGTCTCTGCTATGGCAAGCCAAACCAATGACGTCCACCCTAGTTTTGTCTCCCTCCTCCTCCCAACCCTGTCTGCTTGTCCTGCTCTCAGTCCATTGTCAGAAGAGTCAGCTACCATGTGCAGGGTCACGTCTTAGGGCACTGGTTCTCAGGCTGGCAGCTCTGGAACCATAGGCCTCTAGATGGTAGGGTGTAGATGGATGAGCTCTTGTCCATACTAGGTCAACACTGTGGAAATTTGTTCATGGTTTTAGAAGTACCTACTGGTGATTCATTTTGGAGAGAGGGGTCTGTTATCAATCAATGTGGTTTATTTGGTGATGTCTTTTTTAAAATTATTTTTTTTATTTTCCAATTACAATTGACATACATTATTATATTAGTTTCAGGTGTACACCCAGTGATTAGACATTACATAACTTACTAGGTGATCATCCTGATAAATCTCGAACCTATTTGACATCATACATAGTTATTAGAATATTATTGATTACATTCCCTGTGCTGTACTTTACATCCCCATGACTATTCTGCAATAACCAATTTGTACTTCTTTTTTTAAAAAAATATATTTTATTGATTTTTTACAGAGAGGAAGGGAGAGGGACAGAGAGTCAGAAACATCGATGAGAGAGAAACATCGATCAGCTGCCTCCTGCACACCTCCCACTGGGGATGTGCCTGCAACCAAGGTACATGCCCTTGATCAGAATCGAACCTGGGACCTTTCAGTCTGCAGGCTGACGCTCTATCCACTGAGCCAAACCGGTCAGGGCCAATTTGTACTTTTTAATCCCTTCACTTTTTCACCCATCTCCTTCCCTACTCCCATCTGGCAAATGTCAAAATGTTCTCTGCGTCTATGAGTCTGTTTCTGTTCTGCTTGTTTGTTTATTTTGTTTTTTAGATTTAATTGTTGATAGATATGTATTTATTGCCATTTTATTGTTCATATTTTTTATCTTTTTCCCCTTCTTCTTAAAGAAGACCCTTTAACATTTCATGTAATAATGGTTTAGTGCAGTGGTCGGCAAACTGCAGCTCTCGAGCCACATTCGGCTCTTTGGCCCCTTGAGTGTGGCTCTTCCTAAGCCTTAGGAGTACCCTAATTAAGTTAATAACAATGTACCTACCTATATTGTTTAAGTTTAAAAAATTTGGCTCTCAAAAGAAATTTCAATCGTTGTACTGTTGATACTTGGCTCTGTTGACTAATGAGTTTGCCGACCACTGGTTTAGTGGTGCTGAACTCCTTTAGCTTTTTCTTGTCTCTATCCTTCAATTCTAAAGGATAGCTTTGCAGAATAGAGTAATTTTGGTTTAGTTCTTGCTTTTCATCATTTTGAATATTTCTTGCCACCCACTTCTGGCCTGTAAAGGTTTTATTGAGAAATCAGCTCACAGTGTTATGGAAGCTTCCTTGTAGGTAACTAAGTGCTTATCTCTTGCTGCTTTTAAGATTCTCTCTTTGTCTTTGAACTTTTGCCTTTTAATTATGATGTGGCTTAGTGTGGGCCTCTTTGAGTTCATGTTGCATGGGAGTCTGTGCTTCCTGGACTTATATGTCTATTTCCTTCACTAAGTTAGGGAAGTTTTCTGACATTATTTTTTCAAATAGATTTTCAATTCTTTCTCTCTTCTGGCACCCCCATTATGTGAATGTTGTTACACTTGAAATTGTCAGAGAGGATCCCTACACTGGCCTCATTTATTGGGATTTTTTATTTTCTGTTTTGATTTTTTTCCTTTTTTTTTATTCCAAATTGCTGATTTGATTCTCCACTTCATCTATTCTACTGTTGATTTGCTAAAAATTATTCTTCATTTCACTTAGTGTGTCCTTCATTTCTGATTAGTCCTTTTTTATGCTGTTGAAGTTCTCACTAAGTTCACTGAGCATACTTATAACCAGTGTTTTGAACTCTGCATCTAGTAGATTGCTTGTCTCCATTCTGTTTAGATCTTTTTCTAGAGTTTTTTCTGTTATTTTATTTGGGACATGTTTCTTTGTTTTCTAATTTTGACAGTCTCCCTGTGTTTTTTTCTATGTATTAGGTAGAGCTGCTACATCTCTCAGGCTCGGTAGAGTGGCCTAATGTAGTAGGTGTGTGTCCCACTTTCCTCCCACCCCATGTGGGCTGTGCACACCCTCCTCTTGTAGTTGAGCCTTCATTGCTGTTGGCATGTCAATGGAAGGGATTTATACCCAGGCTGATCAACTGTAAGGACTGGCTGCCACCACTGACCACCATGAAGGAACAGCTGTGCAGGGGCCCACCACATAGAGCAGGATTTATGGTCTCTGGTGTCTGCTGAGTCCACCCCTAGATTGTGTCGTTTGTGGAGGTGGTTGGGAGGTGGTGCTTCCACATGGTCTCAAGCTATCCACTGGGTGCCCTCACTCTGGGGCCTCCCAGGAGGTGCAGTCCAAGGTCAGCTGCTGTCTGTGTTTTGCCCAGGGCCACCTGGAGTGATCTACAGAGCAATCTGCAGATGGCTGGTACTTGTGCTGGGCTTTGAGGTACCCAAGCAAGGCCAAGCTGTGAACCAAGGCGAGCTGCTGCTGGTGTCGGGCCTAGGGCCATTTAGCGAGAAGTACAGGCACACTGAAGCCAGATATTGCTTGTTTGAGAGACTTTAGGAAAGTCCAAAGCCTGAGGCAAGAGGGGCCATTTGTATGAAAAGCCACTAGAAATGGTTTGGGTGGGCCTATAAGTTGGGAGGGCAGGACCTCAGGGAATCACCAGGGTAGGGTGAACTATGTGAGCCAAGTTGATTGAGTCTCAGCTATGGTGCCCACCTGCTGGCTCGGGGCTCATCAAAGGAACAATGGCCTCTGCCCGCACTTCTGTCTGGGAGAAAGCTGCCACTGCAACTCTCATCCTGATGCCAGGTAATTTAGTTGTTCCTGTATGTCTGTGGTGCCTTTAGTTGTTGTTGTCTTCACCCGAGGATATTTTTTCCATTGAGTGGAAGGGAGTGAGGGAAAGGGAGAGAGAGAGAGAGGGAGAGAGAAACATCAATGTGAGAGAAACACATCAATTGGTTGTCTCCTGCATGCCCTGGACTGGGGCGGGGGATCAAACCTACAACCCAGGTACTTGCCCTTGACCTGGAATCAAACCTGTAACCCTTCGTTACACAGGCTGACACTCTAACCACTTAGCACACTGGCCAGGGCTCTGGTGCCTTTTAAGTTGCTGCCCCAGCACTGGAGCTCACAGGCCCTTTAAGAGAAACTGCTTTGGACTCCAGGAGTCCTCTATCTCACAGCCTCAATCCCCACTGTTTTTTTGTTTGTTTGTTTGTTTTTTTTACACATCAAATATATTATTATTTTTTCTTTCTTTTTTAAATTTTGTTTTATTGCTTAAAGTATTACAAAGAGAATTACATATGTCTCCTCCCGCCCCCCCTTGACATTCCCCCGGCCTCCCGTACCCCCCAGTGTCTTATGTCCATTGGTTATTCTTATATGCATGCATACAAGTCCTTCGGTTGATCTCTTACCACCCCCACCCCCCCACCCCACACTGGTTTTTACAGCCAGAAATTATGGGTACTTCTCTTCTTGCCACTGAAACCCTGGGCTGGGCGACCTCTGCAGGCGAGATATTCCTCCCAAATTTTATCTGCTACATGTGTGTGTGGGACCAGCCCATTCAGCATCTCTGCCCTTCCTACCAGTCTCCATGTGTCTTCTTTAAGTCCCTAGTTGTAGGACTTCCATTCAGCCAGATTTCAGATGGTTCTGAATGATGATTGTTCTGTAATTTTGATGTGGTTGTGGCAGGAGGTGAGTACCGCATTTACCTTCACCGCCATCTTGACTGGAAGTTTTGGTTGATGTTTTAGGTTGAGTTCCTACAAGCAGAGCCTGAGAGAGTCTGAGGTAAGTGATTTATTGGGGGAGGCTCTAGGGATAAACCAATAAGGAGGTAAGAGGAACAAGGCACAATAGAGGAAGAAACTCGGCAAAGCTGTGGGTTCAGTTGCAGTCTAACCTCGGCCTGATCTTAGGGAAAGCTCTGCAGTGTGAATGGCATCATAGACACTGACTCACCTTGAGGCCAGAGGCAAGTCATTGGCTGCTGTGGTTACCCCTGGGAGGGAGGGGAAAAGGCATGACCACCAATCTGTTTAGCAGCCAATGTTCTAAGCAGCTGGGGGCTGATTCACTTGGAGGTTTCCGAGGTAAGGGAGAGGAATCACAGGGATGGGTTCTTAAGGGTGAAAAAGATTGAGGTCCATCAGCTCTGGCTACTTCTCCATGGAATATTTACATTTTGAGAGAGGACCGCTTTTGATGCTAAAGGAGTGAATCACTTATTGCAAATTATGTGGTATTTGTGGGAGAGGTAAAAAAAAAATTAAAATGTATACAGAAAAAAATCTTCCCTCCAAATCTGTTTCTCATCTGCCAAGCCCCTCTTCTCTGTAATAGTCAACAACTGTTAGCTTCTTATAGAACTTTCTTGAGTTTCTTTACTCATATGTAAGCAAATACGAATATATCTATCCTTGTTCTCTACTGTTTTTATTTTCAATTAGCAGATAGCATTATGCATATTATTTGGAGCCTTGCATTTTTCTTTAAAAAATATATTTAGTAGTTCTTTTCATAATAAAACAAAAAAGTGTTCTCATTCTTCTTTATAGCAATCTGGTATTGTGTTGTATGAATATACCATAATTGAGACTATCTGTCTTCTACTTATGGATGTTTATGTTATTTCCAATGTTTTGCTACTATGAAGAATGCTACAGTGAGTAACTTTATACATGCCGTTTCACATATGTGCAAACATGTCTGTGGGGTAAATTCCCAGAAGTGCAATTGTGAGGCTAAGGGTATGCCCACCACAGTGTTGATTGATTTGGCCCATTTTTTTGGCACAGAAATGTGCCACTTTGCAGTCCCACTGGCAATGGGAGAGAGTGCTCCTCTCCTCACCTCTCTGCCGGTGTTGTACTGTCATGGTTTGGGACTTGGGCCAATCTGATAGGGGAAAAATCTTTCCCCGGGGGAGGGTTTTTTTTATTTCCTTCCCCCCCCCCCCCCCCCCCGCCCGCATTGATTTTTAGAGAGACTGGAAGGCAGAGAGAGAGGGAGAGAGAGAATCATCGATGTGAAAGAGACACACATCGATTGGTTGCCTCCAACCAGGTACATGCCCTTGATTGGGAATCAAACCCAGACCCGTTGGTCTTGTAGGCTGACACTCTAACCATTGAGCAACCGGCCAGGGCTCAGGATAGTTTTATTATACATTCTCTTACTATGTGTGAGAGAAAGAGGTTGTATGTCTCTGCTATGATCAAGGACCATTTGTAGTTCCCTGTTCTGAGAACTGCCTGAATGCCCATGTGTCTACTGGGTTGTTGGCCTTTTTGTTTCCTGCCCAACTTCTAGGAGTTTATTTATTTAATTAAATGTATTAGGAAGTTTAGCTCCCAGATGATCATTATCTTTTTCCCCCCTTCCCAGATTATCTTTCAATTTTGCTCATGCTGGTTTGTTTTTGGCCAAGCAGAAGTTTTGTGATTTTTTATGACCTTTGAATTGATTCATCTTTTTCTTTGATGGCTGCTGGAGATCGAGTTGCAGTTAGAAAGGCCTTCTCGCTCCAACGTTATATCTGAATTCAGTCATGCCTTCTTCTAGGGCTTTAATGGTTTCATTTGATCATGTATAAATCTTTGATCCATTTGAACTACTTCCTGGTATATAGTGGGAGGTATGGCTCCAACTTTGTCATTTTCCAGATGGTTGCCAAGAGATATTTTTTAACGGGAAGCAGGTCCAAAAAACACCAGAGAATGCTTTCTTTAGGAAAAGTTCACGTGCCGCAGCAGGTGTTGTGAATTGCAGTGAGAAGCAGTTTTCTTTAATTAGCGAAGATTTATTTGTTCAACGAATATCTGCTGAGCGCCCACTGTGTGGCATGTACTTCCCCAGATACCGAGGCTGGGAAAAAGCAGACCCAAGTCCCTGCTCACCAGGACTCCCATTCTCTTGGGGGAGAGACAGACAAGAAATAAACAAGTAAACATAGACTGTGTTAGCTACTATAGAGAGAAATCACATCAGTTTCCACTGACTATGACTGTAACAAATCGTGCCAAAGCTCAGGGGGTCTGTGGGTCAGGAATTCGGACAGGTCACAACACAGAGGCCCAGGGCATGGCTTTCCTCTTCTCCATGATGTCTGGGGCCTCAGCTAGAAGAATTGAAGGCTGGGGCTTTCTAACCATCTGAAGGCTTGTTCACTCATGCATTTGGTGGTTAATGCTGGCTGTTGGCTGGAGTCTAGACAAGTGATGGCGAACCTTTTGAGCTCGGCGTGTCAGCATTTTGAAAAACCCTAACTTAACTCTGGTGCCGTGTCACATATAGAAATTTTTTGATATTTGCAACCATAGTAAAACGAAGACCTATATTTTTAATATTTATTTTATATATTTAAATGCCATTTAACAAAGAACAATCAACCAAAAAAATGAGTTCAAGTGTCACCTCTGACACGCGTGTCATAGGTTCGCCATCACTGGTCTAGACTCTTCTCCACATGGGGCTCCCGGTATGGTCTCTCTGTGCGAGCTAGTCTGGGCTTCCTCTGATGTGATGTGTTCCAAGGGAGAATGTCCTAGGAGAGTCAGGTGGAGGCTGTATCACCAATAGGGCCAGGCAAATTGCTATGGCCAGTTTTAGAAAATAGAATCTTTCACCTAAGCCAAGGAGGGCAGGGATGAGGATGGATATGTGAAGTCAGTGGAAATTGTGAGCATTTGTATAGGGAGTCAGGGATGTAAGGCCCGAAGGAAGTGAGGGACTAAGTCCTGTGGTTATCTGGGGAAGTGTCCCAGGCAGAGGGAACAGCAAAGGCAAAGGCCAGGAAGTAGGGGTATATTGGACTATAAAGAGCAGGAGGACCAGTGTAGCTTTAGCGGAGTGAGAAGAGAAGGGGAGAGTGTAGATGAGGCCAGAGGTCCTGGGGAGCAGGTCGCCAGTGCAGGCTATTCTTCTGAATGAATTGGAAAACCATTGAGAGTTTTGAGCAGAGGAGTAACAAGATCTCACTTCCGTTTTAATGGACTTGTTGCTGCTGCTGCGAGAACAGATTTGGGTGGAATCGGGGAGACCAGCTAGGAAGCCATTGCAAAAATACAGAGAATCGTCGAGGCTTGGCCAGGGCA
>NW_005871090.1:7757036-7833168 GCF_000147115.1 Myotis lucifugus | reverse complement strand
TATATTTTTTTATTTTAATGATTTTTTACAGAGAGGAAGGGAGAGGGATAGAAAGTTAGAAACATCGATGAGAAACATTGATCAGCTGCCTCTTGCACACCCCCTACTGGGAATGTGCCCGCAACCAAGGTACATACCCTTGACTGGAATCGAACCTGGGACCCCTCAGTCTGCAGGCCAACGCTCTATCCACTGAGCCAAACCAGTTAAGGCTGGATATATTTTTTAAAAAAATAGCTCTGTTTTTTGTTGATGAACTGGATGTGGGTTAGTGGACAGACCATACATCCTTATTTGTTTGGGACAGTTGCAGTTTGTATAATGAATGACATGGTCACCTGGTTATGAGAAAAAGAGAGGAGTCAAGAATGGCTCCATATAGGGGAAATAAATGGTAATAGAAAAATCAATAAATAAATAAAATAAAGAGGAAAAAAAATGGCTCCAAAGCTTTTGGACTGAGCAACTGGAAGAGTTGCTCTGCCAGAGGAGCTGGGTTGGGGGAAGGATGGGAGCAGGAGTTGTAGTTTGAATCTTTCAAGTCCATTAAAAGACTTCCAAGTGTCTGGTAAGCACAAGGACCACTGACTGGGAGGGGGGAGTTCCGGGACAGGGTGTGAGGTAGAGAAGTCCAGTGGTTGCTGAACCACAGAAAGCATGAAGCTATGAGGCTGGGGCCTACATGAAGAATGGAAGGCGCTGCCATAGGAAAGGAGGTACGGGGTAGGGGATGGAGGTGAGGGCTAGCACCCTTTGAGAGGTGTTTTCTGTCCCTCGCTGGGTGCCTGCTCTTTGCTGTGAATGAAAATCTTTCTTGTATATGTGTACTTCCTCATCTTAAACAGAGGACAATAAATCCCATCTGCTGTTAAAAGTGACTTAGTCATCATCGTAAATATTGCCTGTGGTCACACCCATTTGTAGGCATGGCTTCTGCAAGGCCCTGTGGCCCGCAGGCCAGCTTGTCCCTGTGTCCTGCAGCCCAATGTGTTCTGCACCTTCCACTTGCATTTCAATTTCCAGTCACTTTCCTCCTTATTTTATCGCAGCCCCTCCTCTTTTAATGCAGGGTTTTAAAGGAGCACACTAGGACTGCAAGCGAAGGGAGGGCCTGTCCTGTGACCATTAGTCACTACTTTCTGCTTTGAAGGCTTGTTTCTTTCTTTCTTCATTTTCCCTGGATAACTGCTTACTGGAAGGTCACTTGTGGGTAAGAGAAATGGAACTATAAAAGTTATTTTGTTGCCAATTTAATCAGTCGTGCAGTATTTACTAGGCACACCCTCCCATGTGTCCCAAGCATTGTGCGAGACCCAGCAGGGGCTACAGTGACTGATTAGCTCATTCCTACAACAAATATTAGTTGTGGGCCTACAGACAAAACAGACAAAAATCCCTGCCAGTTTTGAGTGTATCTTCTAGAGCAGTGGTTCTCAACCTTCCTAATGCCGCAACCCTTTAATACAGTTCCTCATGTTGTGGTGACCCCCAACCATAAAATTATTTTCGTTGCTACTTCATAACTGTAATTTTGCTACTGTTGTGAATCATAATGTAAATATCTGATATGCAGGATGTATTTTCATTGTTACAAATTGAACATAATTAAAGCATAGTGATTAACCACAAAAACAATATGTAATTATATATGTGTTTTCCGATGGTCTTAGGCGACCCCTGTGAAAGGGTCGTTCGACCCCCAAAGGGGTCGTGACCCACAAGTTGAGAACCGCTGTTCTAGAGGGAGAAGGTAGACAATAGATAAGAAAACCTAGTAAAATATGAGAATGTGAGTGGTGCTAAGAACTGTGGGAAATCATTAAGCAGAGAAGGTGCATGGAGAGTTCAAAGGAGAGGAAGATGCAAACAGAGTGGTCCTGGAGGCCTTAATGAGAACAGGAGGGGGTGTCTCCACCTCAGGCTCAGGATCCAGCAGCACCCAGGTCAGGTGGCTATTATGAATCCTGGCAAATCCAGGGCTGCCCATCGCACTAAGAATAACTCCTGGATCCTTCCTTTCCGTGGCCTGCAGCACTGAGGGGATGTGGCCCTGGCTGCCTCCTGACCTCACCACTCACTACTCAGCTCCAGCCTCAGTGAGCTCTGCTTTCCTCACACATCCCAAGCGCATTCCTGTCTCAGGGCCTTTGCATGCCCTCTTTTTTAAAAAAAAATATTTTTATTGATTTCAGAGAGGAAGGGAGAGGGAGAGAAAGAAACATTAATGATGAGAGAGAATCATTGATTGGCTGCCTCCTACATGCACCCCAATGGGAATCTAGCCCACAACCCAGGCATGTGCCCTGACTGGGAATTGAACTGTGACCTCCTGGGTCATGGGCCGATGCTCAACCACTGAGCCATGCTGGTTTGGCTGAGAGGGCATTTATTAAAGCGGGGGACAGTGAAACAAGAAAGAGCTGGGGAAATGAGCCTAGGCTGGTCTGCTTTAGCTCCCTAAGAAATCAAAGGAAAAGGGGCCTTGGGGGACAGGCTCAAGGGGTTTGCCTGGGATGAACTATCATTGCCCATTGCTGTCCTGGTTGCAAACCTTGTGGGGTCCCTTAGAGTTTAGGAGATGCATGCCTGTCGGGGAGGGAAGTATGGGGTGGGAGGAGCCTGGGTGCACTCCTGGGAGGGAGAGGGTGCCTTTGACCTTCATTTTGAGGGATTTTAAAGGCTGGGCATTGCCCTAGCCAGTTTGTCTCAGTGGATAGAGCTTCTGCCCATGGACTGAAGGGTCCCAGGGTGTGTGTATAAGGCAACCAGCCAATATGTGTCTTTCACATCCATGTGTCCTCTCTGTCTTTCCCTCTCTCTAAAAATCAATGGAAAAATATCTTTGGGTGAGGATTAATAATAATAATAATAAAGAGTAAATAAAATAAAGGCTGGGCATTTAGGGGGATCTTGGGGGAGGATATCAATAGAATATTCATCAGTGTTATGCTGATGTATCAAAATGGGGGTTATTCTCTTATCTGTCCTTGGGTGTGGTTGGCAAATGGCACTAATTGGATTTCTGCTGTCTCCCTGAGTAGGGTGATTTAAGCTATTTACCCTCTGGTTGGGGAGGGGAAGTGCAAACCATTTATTCTTAAGTGTCCCTGGTTTAGGGAAGATGGCTGAACCTGCTTGACATCTTGATTTTCTATTTGGCTGCAAGCTGCTGTTTAACTATTTGGTCTCAGTTTCCCAATTCCGCTTTTCCTGGCTTACTGGCCTGTCTCAGTCTGACTGCTCTGCTGGAAAGGCCATGGGAGAAGCCACATGGACAGGCCACCTGGAGAGGGAAAGGTCCCGGGACTACTTGGAGAGAGGAGCCCAGCCTCCTCACCCTCCCTGCCAGCACACCAGGCATGTGGATGAGTCATCCTGGACACTCGGGCCTAGTCAGGCTTCGGGACCCTGCAGCCCCGAAGAAATCTGTGAAGAGCAGAAGAACCACCTAGATGAGCCCAGACAGTACTGGAATTTGAGAGACAATAAAGCAATTGTTTTAATCAACTAGTTTTGAGGTGTTTTCTCATGCAGCAGTACATCACTGGAATGCTTTCCCTGACCACCGCAGCGCAGACTATACCCTCTTCTCTGTTTTCTTTGCTTTGTTTTGTCTTTCTTCACATAACTTAAACTTCCCTGACATTTAACATGCATGTGTTTACTGTCCATCTCTCCCACTGGACTGTGATCTCTGTGAGATGAGGAAATTTATTGGTTCTGCTCACTGCTTTATTCCCGGATCTTAGGACAGTGCCTAATAAACACTCAATGAGCAAATATAGAAATATCCACTCTTCTAAGATCAAAATAGCCTTGGTGATAGAATGATCCTTTCCCTCTGAGAAAAGTAATCTAATCCCCAGCTCTCAGGGACACACACTGTTCTTTTTGTAAGGAACATCCTGCAACTGACCGTAGGCATCAACATCCACACACTTTAATTGAACTCCTGCTACATGGAAGACTGATTGGAGAACTAACAGATAAACATTTGAAAATAACTGGCAACTTTAAACAAATCCAGCTCTGTGTTTGGAGAATCGCCTGTGTTCCCAAAGAGGGGGCAAGAAGAAGTAGCTGATGCAAAGCCAGCTGGAAGAAGGGGTGAAGAGCACCACGTACCAGGGAGGACATGATGGAGGGCACTGGCCCAGCTTCTAATGACTCCCAGGCTTGCCCTGCACCCCCGGCTATCTACTAATTCCTTTAGAGAGGCCTCCTGGGCTCCAAGAGTCCTGCTTTCTATGTAAAGGGGCAGATTGGCATGGCCACCACCATGGTCCACACAGTTGCTATCTGGGTTCTCTCCTGTTCTCTAGGCCTGACGTTTTCTCAACTAATTCCAAGCCCAGTGTACCATTTTAGCTCATGTGGGCGAGTGTTTCGTGGGGACAGCAGATGGATAGGATGACAAATAGCAGGATGGTGAGGACAGCTAGGAAGTGCTTTTTCCTGTGTCAGAACTGTTGGCTATGCACGTGCTCCAATATAGTCTAGACTCACTGGGGAAGCAACAGCATGTACCAGGGGATAGCAGACAAACTGGCTTCCATTTCTTTCTTTGCTGCTAAACAACCTCATCCATACATCCAATGAACCATCTCACCAACTGTCCCAGAAGTAGACCCTGAGACAGTGGCTTATTACTGACATTGTCCTGGGGAAGTGAAACAGGGAAGAGAAGAAAGCCAATACAGCAGGTTGCTGCTGGGGAGCTCTGGGCAGCTATATAGTAGAATATGCCCTAGAGCTGTACCACCTGAGGGGTGAGTAAACTGGGTTATTCAGCCACTAATTCCTGTGTTTCATTGGCCAAGGGTTGCCTCCAAGGGAATTAACTCCATGGAACTTTGGCCTGCCCTGCAGCCAGATAAAAGCTTCATGCAGTTCTAAGGTTTTTTATAAGAAGCCATCTGTCTTAGCTTGGCTGCTGTAACTAAGTACCATTGACTGGGAAGCTTGTAAACAATAGAAATTTCTTTCTCACAGGCTGGAAGTCTGAGATCAGAGAGCCAGCATGGTTGGGTTCTAGCAAGGGCCCTCTTCCGGGTTGCAGACTACCGCTGACTTCTCTTTGTGTCCCCACATGTGGTGGAAAGAGCACAAGGTCTCTGGCTTCTTCCTATACGGGCTCTAATCCCATTCCCAAGGGCTCCAACCTCATGACCTAATCACCTCCCAAAGGCCCCACCTCCAAATACCATCACATTGGGATTGGGGCTTCAACCTATGAATTTGGGGGGGGATGTAAACTTCATTGCACCATCATGTGGAACAGTGAGTGCTGAGGGGATATGGACAGGGCAAGATGGCGTTGCTACATGGACCAGCATGGCCTGTCTGCCACAAGTCAGCCCTGTGCTAGCACTGGGTGCAGAGGAAATAAAAAACCAGATCCTTGTTCATTGTCTAGTGAGGGAGATGGATGTACAAGTAGAAGTGACCACTAACACAGAGGCCCATGTCAAATGCTGTGGGAGGTAGATCACCACTGAAGGGGCCAGGAAGCTCACAGAACAGGGAACAAAAGCTGAGTCTTGAGAGCCAGATACCAGTTGAAGGTCACATATGTGTCATTAACAGCTCAGAGTCTCGCCCTGGCCGGGTAGCTCAGTTGGTTAGACTGTCCTGATACGCCAAGGTTTTGGGTTCCATCCCCAGTCAGAGCACATACAAGAATCAACCAATGAATGTATAATAAGTGGAACAAGTTGATGTCTCTCAAATCAATCAATTAAAAAACATATTAAAAAAAAAACAACAGTTCAGAGTCTCTGCACTCATGTGGTAGCTGTCGTCTGTTCTGTTGTTGGACAGCTAGAATTCCTAACCACGATAATGATCCCAGGCATTCAGAAAGCAAGCTACACCAGAAGGGGGTGGAGACTACTCAGTCAATTCCATGTGACACGTGAAAACAATTCTTAGCACACGGACTGTGCTAAAGTAGGCAGCAGACTGGATTTGGTCTGTGGGCCACGGTTCACTGACTCATGAGCAAGACTATTGCAATAGCTGTCCAGCTGGTCTCTGACTCAACTCCTGTCCCTGTTTTCCACTCTCCAAATAAGACTGATCTTTTTGAAAGGGGATGGGATGACTTTATTCCCCTGCTTAGCCTGCCTTTCCATCTTCCTTAGAATTACTCCAATGTCCTTTCATGGCCTATTGAACCTGGCATCGCCTGGATGCCCACCTGTCCCTGGTCTGCAATTCCTTCCCTTTCTTCACTGCTTCCTGACCACCCCTGTCTTCAGATGTCCCTCCTCCAGGCTGTAAGCTCTCTTTCTTACTTCTAGGCTTTGAGGATACTCTTCCTGTGGCTCTTTTTTATTTTTTTAAATATATTTTTATTGATTTCAGAGAGGAAGGGAAAGGGAGAGATAGAAACATTAATGATGAGATAGAATCATTGATTGGCTGCCTCCTGCACGCCCCTGACTGGGGATAGAGCCCGCAACCCGGGCATGTGCCCTTGGCTGGAATTGAACCTGGGACCCTGGGACCCTTTAGTCCGCAGGCCGACGCTCTATCCACTGAGCCAAACCGGCTAGGGCTCCTGTGGCTCTTTACATTGGCCAGTTTTCATCTTTCAGGTTTCATCTTAGGTCATCCTTCAGAGGAGCCCTCTCTGACCACCCAATCCAAACTTTCAATCCGCTTGCTGGCTCAGTGATTCTGGTTCTTCATGCCTCTCAATCTGTAATTTTCATACTACTTTTTTCACTTGTTAATTGCCCGCCCTTCCTCTAGATTATAAACTCCATGTCTGTCTTGATCCTCAGTGTCTTGCACAAGCTGGCACAAAACAAACACTCAATTTGTGGGGTGAAGGGATGAATTAACCTCTAACTTGCAACCCTGTGCTTTCTGTCCCACCCTGTCCATCTCTGTACTGCTGCACACATCCCATTTTACAACTCTGATTTCACCGTCTGGCTCCTCTAGTTCCGCATCTACTTTCAAATCACTGAGCTCACAGAACCCACAGCCTCTTAGCAACGGGCTGCCTAGAACTAACCACAATGTCTCTGGTGGGCCAGTCTGGTCCCAGCTCTTTTTCTGTTGTTCTGGGGCAGGCCACTTTCCTTTTGTTGTTTGTCCCCTCACTTAATCTCTCTTAAAACTGTTCCGTGTGTCTTTTGTCTACTTCTTTCACTTTCCTGATTTTGAATTCAAGATGCACCAGATCTCCTAACCTGTGACCATCTGAAGCCTGAATCATGTTCTGTAGTTATTACCCAAGTCTTGTTTTTTTTTTAAAAAAACAAAACAAAACCGCACCCACTCCTTATGTGTAACTGCTGATTAGGGTAATGGAAAGTAGGACCGTTTGTGCAACAAGCAGAATAAATGTAGTGAATTTGTCCAGCACATTTGTCCAGTGCTGTTGATGTGTCCCAATGACTGGGGAGATGATATACACATCTGAAATGGTTAAGTGACAGAAAAAGGCAGAATACAAACAAGAATCAACGCAAGTGGTAAAAATAATGGCCCCTTAGGAGTTCAGTGAAGGGTGCAGTCATCACGTGCTGTTTGGAGTCATTCCAAGGAGGAAGGAACAAGTATTTGCCCAGTGCCTGCTCCGACAACACTGGGGTCAGTGCTATCTCCAAATTACTGATGAGGAAGTAGGTAAAGTGATTCACCTAACGCCGTGGGGCTGGGATTTGAACCCTTGTCTGCCTGATTCTGAGGCTCCTACTTTCTGCACATGCACCATCTTCTTTCCTGCAGAGTTAGGAAGACTTGCGCTGGACCTCAGGTAGGACTGGGGTTCAGGTCCAAACACTAAGAAAATTAAGATTTGGCTGAACAAAGGGATGAAGGGAAATTATTTTAGGCAAAAGTATCATCACAAACACGAGCTTAGAAATGGGTGTGAGCCTGGGGCTGTGGGACAGTCGAGATCTGTCTGAATGGATATTTCTAATCACAGCTGACCTTTGCTTGTTGTTTGGACTCTGTTTCCTTTTCTTAACTTTTAACATCCCATTAATTTAGTGATTGTACTTATTTAAAGACATGTAATATAACAGTTTAGTAATTTTTGAAAAACTTTTTAAAATATATTTTTTATTATTGATTTCAGAGAGGAAGGGAGAGGGAGAGATAGAAACATCAATGATGAGAGAGAATCATTGATTGGCTGCCTCCTGCACACTCCACACTGGGGATTGAGTCCACAACTCGGGCATGTGCCCTGACTGGGAATCGAACCATGACCTCCTGGTTCATAGGTCGATGCTCAACCACTGAGCAACACACCAGCCAGGCTCAGCAACTTTTTTTTTACACCCTTGCTTTCATGGAACATTTTTGTATAGATCCTTTAAAATGTATTTTATCTCTTTGATAATTAATAGCTAACATTTCCATGCACCCTGAAATCTCTTTAGATTATGACTTTAGGAGTCTTTGCAGTAGACAGGACCAGCCCCTGATTTGGAAAGAAGTTAACGGAGACTCTCAGCTCAGCCCTGAGGCGGTTTGAGGGAGCAGCCCCGATGCCTGCATTTGGCCATCTCTCCATGAAAATCCTGCCCTGCTTAGAGCCACAGTCTCCTGCCAGTTTGTAAATAGCCTTGTTCCTAATTTATCTCACTTCTCTTTTCGGAGCCAGTGACCCAGATTCATTCAGCTGTAGGAAGCCTCACAGGGCTGTGCAGACAGGTCTCCATGTCGCCATACTAGGAAAAGTGAGAAGGAAATCATGAAGCTGCCTAAAAACGGAGAGAAAACCTCTCACACAGTTACTTTAAATCAAACCAGACCTGTGTTAGGAACTGAGATGCCCCAGTTCCTCCAGATCGGTCCATCCCTACGGTATTTGGCTTCTGCCCGCTAAGTGCAGTCTACTTCTCCCACCACTAGGTGGCAATCCCGTTTTCATGCAGATTTCATTCAAGCGATAATGCTGTTCAAAAAGTAAAAACGAACTGTTTTCACCCCATCATGTTGGCAAACAAAAGTCTTAAACTTCTTGTTAATGAATGTGTGGGAAAGCAGGAAATTTCAGACATCACTGGTGGGAACATGAAGATGATTTGGGTGGGGAACCGGGCAGTAACGTGTAAGCTGCGTTCAGGTGGGTTCATTTGATGATGATGGCGGTTAACATTTATTTTGTTCCCATGATGTGCCAGGCGCTTACATGACTGTACTGCTGTATTATAATAGTAGGTACCGGTATTTCTCCCCAATTTACAAATGAGGAAATCAGGCACAGAACGGTCGGATAACTTGCCATAAAGTCACAGAGCTATTAACTGGCAGAGCCACAATGGACATCCTGCTTCCACCACATTGCACCTGCCTCCTGTGTGCCAGGAAACACGCACAGGAGGGTGCTGTTCACTGCACCACTGTCTATAGTAACAAAACGTTGTTAGTTAGCCTATCAGCCCAGTGGTGAGACAATGAAGCATGAGGAAATATAGATCTGGAAGTGGTCACCTGGAGAGATCTCAAAAATAAGTGGAGACAAAGCAAGTGAGACCAAAAACACAGAAAACACAACCATGTATTTTTCATGGAGACCAGCACAAGTCGTAAAACTGTAAAAGGATATACTGGAAAGATACCCTCCAAATTTATGATGGTGTTTATTTCAGGGGAGAGAAATGGGATTAGGGAAACAAAGGCAAGGACTTGTTTATCTGTGATGATCTATTAAAAACTCCCCCCCCCCCACTTGTTTTTAATTTTTTTAAATTGATTTCAGACAGAAAGGGAGAAGGAGAGGGATAGAAACATCAATGATGAGAATCATTGATAGGCTGCCTCCTGCATGCCTCCTACTGGGGATGGAGCCAGCAACCCTGGCATGTGCCCTTGACCGGACTCGAACCCGGGACTCTTCTGTCTGCAGGCCAACACTCTACCCACTGAGCCAAACCCGCTAGAGTTGACCCCCCTCCCCCAATCTTGATTATAAAGGAATCTCTAACCCAGAACATCATTTTATGATTGGATTTACATGTGCATTACTCAAACCTGACCACTGTTATTGTCAAGGCAATAATCAGGGAGATCTCCCCAAAGAGATTCTCTCAAGCTCCCTTCTATAGTATAACTTTAAGGTTCACAGGTTCCGCCTCCAGCAACAGCACATCTCTTTGCTTAACCTGCAGGCCTCAGAGGCTGGAAGGAAGGGAGGGAGGCAAGGAGAATCAGTTCTGCTCTGTACTTAGTAATTGATTGGTTTAAGACAGTGTTTCTCTTTAGGATACAAGCTCCAAACAATTGAAGCATTTATTTAAAAAAAAATAGTTTCAACTATTTCCTTGCTTCACTTTTGTGTGTGTCTGGGAGAACGTAGGGTATAGGATATAATAAAATGTTTAATTGCTCAGGTGGAAAGACACAGCGATTACAACAAATTACCCCTCTCTAACCCTTTTAAAGCTGGTAGGCAAATTGGTTACTTGGAAACACATTGACCTATGACTAAACCCTCTTCCTGTGTTTACCAGAGTCAACAAATATAAAACCATAGGTCATATGTTCACTCATTTTCCTAGAACTATAATGAGTTTATAGAAAGAAGTTAATATTCTCAGATTAACGGGTATTAATGGCTCTGAGCAAGAGGCCAGGTCTGAGGGGAAAATTAAAAAAAAACGTATTTTTATTGATTTCAGAGAGGGAGGGATAGAAATATCAATGATAAGAGAGAATCATGGGTCGACCGCCTCCTCCATGCCCCATACAGAAGATTGAGCCTGTAACCCGGGCATGTGTCCTGACTGGGAATTGAAATATGTCCTCCTGGTTCATAGTCAATGCTCAACCACTGAGCCACACAGGTCAGACTGGAAAAAAATTGGCTCTTAGTACCAGCTTGGAGCTTTGGCAGCTTCATTAAATGCAGTCTTATTAAATGCATTAAGGAAGTGTAGAATTGCAGAATGAAATGCAGCTTTAAATCTAATGGACTATCTCAAAGCTCAAATCTATAAGGTTACCTTTTGTACTTCTGAAGTAACCCCTTCAGAAAGAATGAATCTTTGAAAATTTTTTAATTACAGTGGGGCCTTGACTTACGAGTGTCCCGACTAACGAGTTTTTCGAGATACCAGCCGTCTCTCGGCCGATTTTTTGCTTTGAGTTGCGAGCTAAAATTCGGGTTACTGGCCAGCATCAGATACCCCACCGCTAGTTGGCGCAGCGAACGTCACAGTGAACACAACATCAGCCCAGCATCACGTGTCTCACTTGTTCACTTTTTGATTTGACATACGAGTAATTTGAGTTACGAGCTCCGTCACGGAACGAATTAAACTCGTAAGTCAAGGCCCCACTGTACCTCAATTTGGAGACTCTCTCATTACAAATCTTGTTTCATTTCACAATTTCTTAGGGGAACAGGTAGCAACCAAAAACTAGTAATATACATGTTGATTCTTTTTTTAAAAATATATTTTGATTCTTTACAGAGAGGAAGGGAGAGGGATAGAGTGTTAGAAACATGGATCAGCTGCTTCCTACACAGCCCCAACTGGGGATGTGCCTGCAACCAAGGTAAATGCCCTTGACTGGGACCCTTCAGTCTGCAGGTCGATGCTCTATTCACTGAGCCAAACCGGTTAGGGCTACATGTTAATTCTTATTAAAAAGTTATGACTCGTTTAGAAACTCAGATTTGGTTTTCTCCTCTTATACCTTAGTAGTGAAAATAACTTTTTTTCCTTATCAACATTTCCTTCCCAAAGGATTGAGATTTCTTTAATTGGTGAGATGTGAAATTTACCGGTGTAGTGAGAAATTGGGGTGCCCTTATGTGGTTCAGGGAAACCTACCTAGGGATTTACCTTCACTGTTCTACCAACCATATCTTCTTGATTAGACTCTAAGGATATTTATGGATCTTTTCACACCACCATTAGTTTGGGTCAAAGGGAATTTACGTTAACCCAACAGAACTGTATTAAAATGAAGGCTTGTTGGCTCTGGTTTCCTAAATCCAGGGTGAAACTTATTAGAGCAGCGTGGAAAAAAAAAATCTGCTGGTACAATTTTTAATTTTCTCACTTGATTCCTGACTTTGGATATTACAGGTTACAGGAATATATGCTATTTTAAAAAATGTAGATGTGTATAGAGTCAATAAACGGTCACCCACAAGCCTCCTCTCTCCCAACTGAACCTTACTTTCCTTGACAGGTGACTGATTCAGGACACCTCCTTGTATTCATTTACATAAAACACATACCAAAGCTACTGGGTCAGTGGTATAATTCTGAATATAAAAACAAAGTCTAACATTTTCCAGGTTTGTGAAATTAATCTATAAACACAGAAATTAAAAAACCAAAAACCTCATTATTTTACTCACATCTTGTATTTTATTTATAATTATGGCTAATGAAAGAAACAAATTAATTGTAGCATCCTATGATTTTAAAATAGTAACTGTAACTTAAATGCTAACCCACTCCATAAAATAGGGACCCATCCCCCAAGGCTATAGTGGGGATTTACTTGTTTCCCAAACCCAGTGACAACTAATAGTTTTATTACTTATCAAACACCCCCTAAAAATATATTGTTTCCCATAGCTGAAAAATTCCACAAATGATACATTTTCTCTATGGACATGATTCCATTACTCAAAGCAGAATATAACTACTAAAATACCTACAATTACTTCTCGGGGTTATTTGGTGGTATGCCAAGGGGCAATGCCAATGATATGGTGAATATGCTCCATCTTTCTCCAGAGCAATTATTTATTCGAGGCTAAGGAGTCACATATTTCTTTTTCAAAAATGTTAAATGAAAATTTTCCTTCTCAAAGAAATATATAGAGAATCCCAATATATAAAACAAGTTGTAGGAAACTGTGTTGGCAGTAGTAGTTGGCTGATGTGAGTTCCCCCTCCACACACCCTGGGACTGCCGTGCCCCTTCCCTTGTGGTGTAACCCTGGGGAAATGCTTGGCACACCAAGCCTCATTGCCCTCCAATTTTAGTTCAAAGACTGGGCAGGCTGCCCAGGACACAGAGAGGTTCCATGGGGTCCAAGAGCCACCAACACTGCCAATCCTGCTTGACCTTTTTTCAAGTAAATCATAGTCAGAGGTAGCATGGCTGATCTTTTGTATGCTGAAGTCCAGTTTTTTATATCTAAACTTTTCTGGCTTTTCGGTCTTTTTCTTTTTTATTGCAATAAATTTTAACAAATTAATATTTCTGTTTTGTGTTAAAGCAGCTCTCAGATCCTGTGGGACCTCCACCTTAGGTCACAGTAAACAGCAATATATTTTCCCAAACTGTGAGAAAGAGCTGAATCCTTCCAAATAGCATCCTGCCCCTAATCTGGTTTCTGAATATTCTGGTTCTTTTCCTTTTTTGTATATTCTTCTAGTCGAAGAAGCCACTTTGTCCAGTACTGGGAACACAGCTCTGTGTCCATGAAATGTGGGTGGGCAGGGGATCCATCTTTGTAGGCCACCACAATTAAACCACACTGAACCTAGAAGAAACACAGTAGGATGAGTGAGTTTAGGTTAATTTCCTTCTTACTCCAGGGCAAACTCAGAACAAAACAATCTAATAACTCAATTTCTAAGATGGGCTGATGAAAGACTGCTTCAGGATACACAAGAACACAAAGATGACAGATAATACTTTGAAGAATGGACTGTCATCATTTAAGAACTATTAGCAACAACAGCAAAAAGCCGAAGGGGAAAAGTGCTTTTTAAAGTGGCAGATAGACAAGGAACAAAGTAAGCAGTGGGCTACAAACAGAATAAGAACCATAATGAGTTAAATAGCTTTAAACAAGTGTTGAGCAAAGCTTTGAGCAGAGGCTCAGTGTCCTGACCTGAAAGCTATAGTTGGCATCATGGTTTATGGCACCCATGTATGCCACAACCTGCAGCGGATTGTCAAATGTATTTCGGATAAGAGGTTTCGGTTTTTCCGATGTTTTCCAATCAATCACACACAGGTTGCCTCTAAAGAGAAACCAAAGGAAAATCTTTGTAGGTAATAGTTAAAACCAAAAAGCTCTATTAGGTTAACCCTCTTACGTGTAATTTACTACTGTCACTCAATGACTGCTGCTTCTATTCTCCACTTGCCAAAAAGACAGCTCCTCTGAGCTTTACCTCTTAGGATTAGAAAGATCTGACCTTCTCTGCTTTGAGCCCTTTATTCAGTAAATGAGCCTGTCAGGAGTTTGATGAAAATATTTCCTAAATTGCACTGGTGAGACCTACAGGTGCAGACCCATGGTGGGAGTGCTGGGAAACAACGTTTCCACAGTTCAAGTTCCTATACATTCTCGAAATGCCTTGGAACATCCAAGGCCTCCTTTCCTTTAACAAGTGACAGGGGAATTGAAGCTACACCTATTATTACCTTAGTTGATTTTGCTTCAAATGTCTATCAGAATGAACCACCATAGACCAGTAGCAAAGTCCTCATCATAAAAGACTAAACATCCTGGAGCTTTAGAAATGCTCTTGCTCATAAACCAAGGCTGGGGTTCAAATCCATCAACACTTAAAAAAAAAAATAAAAAAAAATCCTGGCCGTAGCCTGTTTGGCTCAGGGGATAGAGCGTTGGCCTGTGGACTAAAGGGTTTCAGGTTTGATTCTGGCCAAGGGCATGTGCCTGGATTTTGGGCTCGATCCCCTCCAGTAGGGGGCATGCAGGAGGCAGCCCATCAATGATCCTTTCATCATTGATGTTTCTCTCTCCCTTCCTCTCTGAGAAAAAAAAAAAAAAATCCTGCCCTAGCAGGTTTGGCTCAGTGGATAGAGCGTCAGCCTGTGGATTGAAGGATCCTGGGTTCGATTCCAGTCAAGGGCACATGCCTGGGTTTCGGGCTCCATCCCCAGTAGGGGGCGTGCAGGAGGCAGCCGATGAATGATTCTCTCTCATCATTTATGTTTTTATCTCTTTTCCCCACTCCCTTCCTCTCTGAAATCAATACAAATATATTTTTAAAAAATCCTCCCACTTTTTTTTTTGGCCCAGCTGGCGTGGCTAACAGATCAAGATGCTATTTTTAGGGTAACAGGAAATAAAATCCAGGAATCAAATTTGATCACATGGCTGGTACCTGGCTTGGGGGGAGGGGAGGAGAACATGCTGGAAAACAGGCCATCCTAGGGATATTGAAAAGTTATCTTCAAAAAAAAATAAAGAGGAAAAAGAGTTATCTTTTCTCCACCAAACATTTTGATTTTGGAAAACAGATTTACAAGGATTATGTGGCTCTTCCATCTGTATCCATCCTTACCCAATTCTCTTACCTATCACACAGGTTTTGACTTAACAGAGGCTGTACCTTGAAGTAGGAGTTAAGAGGAAAAAGTAGGCACCATCTGTCCCACCCTGCATTAATGCACCTACATACTTTCATAAAAACAATCTAATACTTACTGATACTCAGCCACACAGTCCAGCAGACCTACATACTTTAAGGTCTCATGTTGCACAGCACTTTCAAGAGCTTGAACTCCACTGACATCTTTCAGAATATGCTGGATGCTTTCGATGTAGCCAGATTCCAGATTTTCATCTCCCTCTTTTAAGTTCCCCTGAGGTGAAAGTATGCTTTCCAAGGCTTCATGGAACTGTTTCCCTTGTAAAAATAAGTCTAAAAAAAAAAAAAAATCAAGGGAAAAGAAAAAACAAAACAAAAAACAGATCAAACTAGTACTAAAAAACAAATACTCTAAAAAACTCTGAATTAAATTAAAAATTACACAAGATTAACTTTTCTTTAAAACACATGTAACTACTTGTTTAACATGTGTGCACACTTTTTTTCTAAGATGCTTCAAAATAACTGCATTACTCTTAAAAAAGTGCTTGTGTACCACCACTTGGGGTAGATATACTGCTCTCTGGGAAGCATAGTTTAAGGCAGAGGTTGGCAACCGGTGGTCTGCGGACCACTGGTGGTCAGTGAGGTCTGAAAGGTTGGCAACCACTGGTCTAAGGAATGATCAATGTAAAATTTAGCTTTAAGAAAAGACAACTACACAGTCTTGATGATTCACCTGTGCAATGGTCTTTCTTTTTATCTTGCTTTTGAATGGAATCTGTTTAAAGGAAGTTAGTCTCTTCACTTGTCTAGTAACTTAGGAGTTGAAGGCTAAACTTTATTTATTCTCAGTTCCTAATCAAGAGCATCTGATTATCTCAATTTACCAAGATCTAAATACAGATGACGTGTTCTGGCTTATTGTTTTAATTCCATTAGTCTGGCTTGTCAGTCTACGTTGATAAGTAGAACAAGGGTTATGTACTAGATTCTGAACAGAATGCCTAGCAAACAACTATAATTCCATTATCAGGTGATTGACTCTTTTCCATAATCAAAGAAAACAGGCAATTCTAATACTTAAGTTTGTAGCTTATAAAATAAATAAATTTTACACATCATTTAGTCAAAATACTTGATCTCTACGCTTGTTTCTTTTGTGAAATGGGGACAATAGTATCTATGCTTTATAGAGTTGTCATGAGGATTAAGTGAGTTAAACACTCAGTGCTATTTAAAGCTAGTTATTATCTGAAAGTAATTCCTCGCTAAAGTTTAAAAAAAGAACTTAAAAGACTGACACTAGTGCTGTATATTCTACAAAACACAGTAACAATATAGAACCAGGATTAAGAAAATTACTTGAAGTATATTCTGCAAAGCCATCCTCTCCCAGTTCCAGAATCATCCGCTGCTTCCATCTCTCCAAATAGAAAATCTGTTCTGATGTCATGGTCTGCTGAAGGACTTTGGTCACACTTGGTATCTTATTCCTTTGCAAAGGGATTTTCAAAGGGGCTGTCGCAGCACTTGTTGCATTTGGTTTGCAGCTTCTCTCTGGATTGAAGAGAGGAAACCAGTTTCCTGGAACCCTTGCTTCCTCATCTTGCTTTGGGGGTTTACACTTACTCACAGGTCCATAGAGTAAAGAATCTTCCTCGAACAACGATTCTGGAGTCTGAGCAGGGCCTCTGAATGACAAGACAGACTGTACTAAATCAGAGTACTTTTCTTGGTTCACCTCTTCATAAGGGTTCACTTTTTTCTTCCGGCCACATGAATAAGAGGACGTGGAGAAACCCAGATGTGGGGATAGTTCTACAGAAAATCGCTTTGAACTTTTAAGCTGCCTGCAGATGGTCTGAAATGCCTTCATCTTTAGACTTTTCACTTCCCTCTAGTCTCCTTGCAATGCAGAGGGTCTTTTTAGTTTTTGCATTCCTAATAAAGAGAAAAGTGGTGTTAGGTGCCAAATGTGTTAAATTATTTTAACTATCAATGGGAAAGCTGCATCAGTATGATATTGCACATTTAAAGCCTATTCAAGAAGCTTTTGCAACATGCTCGGACACAGCTATTTCCAAAGAAAGGCCCTGGTCAATACCAGAAGGACCAGCACCTACTAAATTCGAAATAGCAGCTTGGGCAACACGTCCCCCGATATTCTCTCTGAAGAAATGTGATGCCAGGAACAGAAGGAGGAGTGTGAGACTAGAGGAAAAAACAACTCTAGAATCCATCCTGTAATAGCCAGGAGTCACAGTTAACAATTAACCACGGATCCTTAAATACCAGGTTGTTTGCTAAGTATTCTGTGTGGAGATTTCTCATTCAACCCTCACACCCTGTACTTAACCGTTTTACAGATGTGGACATCAAGCTCCTGAAGGACATGTCAGGTCCCAGCTGGCAAGCAGGGCAGTCAGCAGGGAGCACCACTGTGACCCCCATAAGTCAGCCCCAGGCACCTACAGTAAGGGATAGTTGATTGTAGGTTCCTCGCCCCCAGGGTGACTTTCCTTCCCCTAGCAAAAAGCTGGTGGAGCGTTTTGACCCTCTGACCTTTCCTCCCTAGAGATAACATCTGTGCCTCAATTGTATTTCAGCTCCAGGTCCAGAAAAGCAGCAAAACCAGGCCAGCGACCTCTCTGCCCCTCCTTGTCCTCAGGACCAGCTGCATTGCAGAATGACCCCCGCCCTGAGACTGGCCAATCGACCAGTGAAGACCACAACCCTGAAAGGACACACCTAGAAAACTGATGAATATCTATTGAGATCTTCCCTTAAAATCTCCACCTTAAAACCATGAGCAGACTTGGCTCAGTGGATGGAGCATTGGCCTGCGGACTGAAGGGTCCCAGGTTCGATTCCGGTCAAGAGCATATACCTTGGTTGCAGGCTCATCCCCAGTAGGGGGTGTGCAGGAGGCAGCTGATCGATGTTTCTAACTCTCTATCCCTCTCTGTAAAAAATCAATAAAGTATTTTAAAAAATAACAAAAAACCAGGAGCAGGAGGACCCAGTGTGCTCTCCCTCCCAGAAACGCCCCCCCCCTCCCCCCCGCACCTTGCCATTAGTTCCCTCACTCCCAAGGGTCCTTCCTTTTTATTTTTTTGTTTTGTTAATCCTCACCCGAGGATATTTTCCCACTGATTTTTAGGGCGAGTGGAAGAGGGAGGGAAAGACCATGTGAGATTGGTTGCCTCCTGCCTGAGCCCCAGTCAGAGCTCCGTGGGGGAGGAGCCTGCAATGAGGTACTGCCCTTGACGGGAATCGAACCGGTCGACCGCAGGCCAAAGCTATCCACTGAGCAAAACCCGCTAGGGCCAAAGGCCCTTCCTTTACCTCCACAACAAATTCCCTAGAGACCATCTCTTCTACCAAGTACTCTTCTGACCGCTGTGATTTACCAAGTAAAAATCCTCTTACAGTTTGGGTCTTGGCTCCGAATTCTTTCTAGCCAGAATCCAAGTACCCAGGTTGCTGAAGGAGGGTCGGCATGACCCCATGGGTCAGACTCCTGGTACCATTACAGCCGTCAACAACAGAACCATGTTGGCGGTCAGAATGCAAGGGCCCTTACGGTGAGAGTCAGGACTAGGGAGGAGACGGCTTAAGGAGAAGCCTAGCCCGGGGCAGGGGTAGGTACCTCAGCAGCCACCACCCCGCGCTTAACTCCCGCGTAGCTAACAACCTCTTCGGGCGCGTAAGCTCAGCGTTCCCGCGCTTTGGTCTCGAATTAGGCTTCCGCCCAGGCAAGGCGGTCCCAGCATGCACTGCGCTCCGCGGCGCGCACGCCCCGCCCCTAGCCCTTGGTTCACCTCCGTAGACACTCACGCGATCCTCGGAGAGTCCCGCCCCGCCGGCAGATGCGCGGGCGCCTGCAAATCGCGCCCTTCCGCTCTCACGAGATCTCGCTGACGTCACAGCTCGTGGCCATCTTGGACCCTGGCTAGGTAATAAATTTCGCCGCGCGACAGCACGCTCTTCCTTGAGACGCGCCTGGCGGGGAGTGTTTCTGCCTTCGCGTCCCTCTCGCTACCCTGTGGTCTGCGGCTCCCGCGTGGCCCGGAGCGAGGGTAGGCCCCGCGTAGCTTCTTTGCCCGGCTCCAAGATGGACGGGGGAGGCAGCTGTGGGGGAGCACGTGGCGTGCCGCTCGCCTTTCCTGGGGCTTCTGGGATGGTGGCGGAGTCCCGTGGCCTCCTGCCGCCGTGGGGCAGGGAGGCTAGCGGAGGCGGGGCCGCGGCCGCCCCTCTAGGCGCCCCGGCGGCGGCGGCCCAGCCTCTTCTTTCCTCGCACAGCCCGGCAGCCCGCGCTCGAGACCCGCGTCGCCATGGCCGCGGTTCCCGAGGTGCTGCAGCAGCAGGACGAGGACCGAAGCAAGGTGAGGCCTTACACTTGCAGGCGCCCGGCGGGAGGCCCGCCGGCCTCGCGGGGCCCCAGATTTCTTCCCTCGTCGCAAGGGGGCTTTGGGGCCGCTCGCGTGCCCACGCGGGACGCACCTGCCGGGCCCCGAGCGCCCTTTGTTCTTCCTGAGGCTGAGAACAGACGCGGCACCGTGTCCAGCGGCCCGGTGTCGGGGCCGAGCGGGCGCGGCGAGCCTCTGGAGCCCCGAGAATGGGTTTTTACGTAAAAAAGTTTTTTAAAACTGAACTTGGCTTCACGAAGACTGGACGGGGGACTTGAAATCCACTTAATATGCAACTAAATGCTTCCAAACTGCTCCCCCCCCTCCAGCTTGGTAAAACTCTTTTTTTTTGGCCTAAAATTTAGGCCCTAAATACTGAGGAAATTTCATCAAGTCAGAAATCTGAAGCCTGTATCTTACAACTTTATAAACGCTAAAGGCGTCGCTGCGGGAGTTGTGTGATTGTTCGTAGGTGCTCTAATAGTTGTTGAACTCGGCTTTTATTTTTAAAATGTGGGTGTTTATGTAAATTACCCCCATGCCACTTAAAGCTTGAGGTCTGGTAGGTAACGTGCAGTAAAATTAGTTTGCCGTAGCCAATTAAAGATTTAGAAACAAGCCTCTGCTCTTTTTATTGATCCTTTACATTTGAATTAGTGTCGCACAATTCGTATAAGTTGGTAATGAACCACAGTGTTATGTGCAGAATCGTTAACACAAGTTTTTCTGACAGAAAGGGGGGAAACTTTAAAGATACAAAGCATTCTTGGATTTAACCCGGAAGACGTCTTAAAATGTCCCGTCTATGTTAGCCGTCTTTGGGGAGAGACTATCATCCAGTCTACGTCCCACATTGTTCCAACGAGGGCCTCATGCTGTGTTAGTTACTCAAGTGCAACTTGGTGATGGGGGTAGTCAAGTCTTCCTGGGAGTATTTTTACTTGAAAGTTGAAAGAAGGAACTTGTTCTTTTTACTAAAACTGAAAGTGGGAACTTGAGACTACGATTCTTACCAGAACATTCCAAAGGTAGATTTCTTCCTACAAGTTTAGATGCTGAATAGGAATTTTGATAGCAATTTGATACACACACACACACACACACACACACACACACTTCTTCGTTGACCCACAGTGTTTGAGAGTCTAAAACATTAGCTGTTTAAAAGTGCTCGACTGCTTCAGCGGGCCTTCCTGTTTGTTAGTATGGTATATGGTAGCTGGAATTTAAAGTGCCCATCATTCTAACCCTCCAGCAAAATTGGAGGATTATGAAGGCTATTTCCTGCCCCCCCCCCCCTTGTAGTGGCTACAGGAAAAGGATTTATGTAGAATCATTTTCCTTCTATTTTTTTTTAAATGAAATAAGGAAATAATAAAACTTACTAAAATATAGCCCTAACACGTGGCTTCATTTTGCTTCCTGATCTAATTTTCGTCCTGTGCTGTGTATCTTTAGATGGTTTTTACTGTTAACTTAAAGGACGATTTTTATAGAGGAAGGGAGAGAAACCTGATCAGCTGCCTCCTGCATGCCCCCTATGGTGAATGGAACCACCGACCTTTTGGTCCATGGGAGACTGCTCAACCCACAGCCAGGGCCGGGGCAAGCCTCATAGATATGCCCTGACTGGGAATCGAATTATGACCTGGTTCAACTCGGTTCTCTACTGATGGAAAAGATTGTATTTTGATCTTTAAATTTGGAAAAATGGGATTTTTACCAAGTGTCATCCCTGAAAAAGTTAAGGCATTAACACCAGTGGCTCCATCGTTATAGTTACCTAGTACTGTGCCACTGTCCATGGGACGTTCTCGGGTGTCTGGAGTTTTTAATGGGTAGGGGGGAAATGAGATCACGCAGAACCTCGTTCCCATAAAATAAGTTACCCTGGTCTCTAGTCATTTTGCACCTTACAGGTTCTCCAGGCCTTCTGTTTGCCAAAAAGCCACTTAAATAGTTGGCATCATGGTTAGGTTCCCACTCCCAGATTCAGTTTGTATCCATCTGTGGTGATGAATCTCAATATTCCAGCAAACCCACCGCAAAGAGTATGGGTCCTGATTGCCTACCAAGACTTTTTTTTAAAATGATTCTTAAATTGCTAATAGACTGAAGTAAGTTTAGCAAGTAGGAAAAGTTTTGCAAGGACTAGATGGTAGCCCTTCCCAGCCTGGTGGATGATGTCACCTCGGAGCCACATTAATGTTTATGCTGCTGCTCTGGTTTGCAGTTTTTTTAACTTGTGTGGAAATTGTCTCTAGGGACACTTGACTCCCAGCTTGAGTGGAAAAATGTCCTAAAGTTTGTTAGTGTAGGAACAGTACTAAACTTTGACAACTACTATGACAATTTCAAAATTATTAATTTTTGTGGAGTTTCTTAATTTAATGGCTTGACTTCGTTTTTCTTTTTTAAACTCTGGAAGTGTAGGACTTATCAGAACTGCCCACATCTTAGTTCTGGATCAGTAACTTGTACACAGTGTCTTAAGATGCCCATAATCTCACATTTTTGGGGCTGTAGGAAGAAATGGCCAAGGGAGACTATTACAGAATTTTCTAGGTCCTGAGATCTAAATTCTCATTTGGTGTGAGACCTGGTAAATAACCAACATCTGATGTAGAGCTTGAGTTTAAACCAGGGTTTTACAGCCTGAGCATTACTGACATTTTTGGCTTGATAATCTTCTGTGGTGGGGAATTGTCTTGTGCATTGTAGGGGTTTAGCAGTATACCAGGCTTCTGGGTGACAGGAGCTCCCTTTCCTCCAGTAGTGATAGTCAAAAATATATGCAGCCATTGTTAAATGTTCCTTGGGTGGGAATCACTGGTTTAAACTTTCCTTTCAAAAATGATGTGTATGAGTGGGTGAAGGTTGTGTTACAGAGGCTGATCTTCAGTGTGCCAGTTTTTACATTTTTTGCAAATCTATGATTGATAAATTATAAGAAAATACATGCTGTATCGTTGACTTTGGGGGAATTAGCTCTCCCCACCCCAATATTGAGGAACCTCATCAAAAGATGGTAAAAGGGTTTCTTCAGTGGGTTCGGGGGGCAATTTAGGATTGCAGAGAGGCAGCTGTGTGTTCACTCTGTTGAAATGTAGTGCCTGCTTTGTATTGTGGAAACCTGAAGCTCTGATGTTACAGCACTCAAAACGTTGTGGACTAGAATTGAAGTTCACTAGCAGAGTAGAACTTAGTTTAAAATCTTTTTTTTTTAAATATATTTTATTGATTTCTTACAGAAAGGAAGGGAGAGGGATAGAGAGTTAGAAACATCGATGAGAGAGAAACATCGATCAGCTGCCTCCTGCACACTCCCCACTGGGGATGTGCCCGCAACCAAGGTACATGCCCTTGACAGGAATCGAACCTGGGACCCTTGAGTCCGCAGGCCAACGCTCTATCCACTGAGCCAAACCGGTCAGGGCTAGTTTAAAATCTTAAAAACATTTTGCTCTATTTATTGTCAGGGCCTGGTTGTTGGAGGAGATAAGGCAAAAATATTTCTGTAGCTTAGTACCCTTGAGATAGCCATAGCCATTGATGAAAGGGCATGAGTGAAGTGAGGTGATAGGGAAACAACCCTTTAATGAACCCAATTTGAGGACAGTTTTAAGTTCTGCCTTTTAGAAGCAGTGAAGGAAGATGGCTGTGGAGGACATCTTGTCTCATGCATGTGGCAAACTTTACAAGTATAAATGGAAAGTTTCTCTGCCTGATCTCGCTTTCTAAAAAGCCTCACCTCCGACATCGGTTTATTTTCTGATTGGCCACTGAGTTAACTCTTAGGAGATAGCCCTTCTAAAAGAGGGACATGAAATTCATCAACTGTTTCATAACCAGAAGGCAAAAGCCAAGAGGGAGGAGAGTGTAAGTGCAGTTAGAGGCACAGAGGAAGGACTGCACTTCCTCAGTTCAGATACGGGATTGTTGGCTTGACTCTCCCCTCCTTCCTTCCCTTTTACAAATTTGGTGTAACTTTTTCAGGCACTGCTATGTGGTCTGGAGAGAAAAGTGTAATGTTCTCAGAATAGCTGCTTGTGGTATGCATTTTCTGCTTGAAGAGTATAGTTTACTTGTTTTTGAGGGGCAGGCCTCTAACCATTCTAGTCACTGTTAATGGTGAGTACAAATGCAGAAGCCAACTTCTTGGGCTTTCACTTTATATTTCTTTTTAAAAAAAATATATTTTTATTGATTTTTTACAGAGAGGAAGGGAGAGGGATAGAGAGAGAAACATTGATCAGCTGCCTCCTGCACACCTCCCCACTGGGGATGTGCCTGCAACCAAGGTACATGCCCTTGACCGGAACCGAGCCTGGGACCCTTGAGTCCGCAGGCCAACGCTCTATCCGCTGAGCCAAACCGGTTAGGGCTCACTTTATATTGAAGAGCAGTACAAAGCTACTGGTGAGTGATGAAATTAGGGTAATGGAATATTTACATCTAAATGACTTGGGGAAATATGTGGTACCTTTGACTCAAAGCAGAGAGAATCTCATCAGGAAGCAGGCAGCCTTCTCTTTTCTCCATGCTGCCATTTGTGTCTCAAACTTATATAAGCGTAAGCTCAGATAGCTCTCTTGTGTTGCTGAATAATCTGGTGGTGGTGAAGGTAAATTTGTGTATTAAACCTATTTCTATTCATCTTGGTTTGATCATAAAGGTCAGGCAATGAATGTTCTTAAATATCCTCATCGACATGTGTACTAGTAGTATGTAACATGTCAGGGTTGTAGCAGAGGGCTGTGGACTTGATATATCAAGGAACTTTGGGGAGGGAGCCTTGATAGAATTGGGTAGTAGTAAAGGGCTTTAGCTTTCAATGGAAGAAAATTAATTTTTTATTTGTTCAGCTGCTTCCTCCGTAGCACCGCTGTGTTGATTCCAAGTAGAATTTCTGTGCTAGGAGTTCCTTAGATCATACAGTGTAACCCTTTCATTTTTGTGAGCTCATTTGAAAATAATCCAGGTATCTAGTAATTAGTTAGATTTCTTGTAATGAATGTTAGTTAAGCCAATAATTCAACTTAATCTTTCTGGTTCCATGTTGGGATTTGACTAGTTCATGGGCTTTGCAGCCTTGTGAAATGATGATTGAGTTTATCCATTCGCTGAGTACGCTGCACTGACCTTCTTCCAAGCCTTGGTTCCTGTTCTAGGAACTCAGGGTTCAGTAGCCTCCAAATGCCCTGCAGTCTGTGGTGTTCTACCATGGACAGCTTGTGTGTTGGTGGACTACCTGTAAGAATGGTTGGTGTCAGCAGGGATGGGTCCCTCTTGGGCTCATCTCACCAAGATGAGTGGTGGAAATCTGATCACTTGCTGTGGCCCTTTATCTAGTTTTTTTTTTTTTTTTTTAAAGCTTATGGCTAACTTCCATAACTTTTATCTATATTAGTATACTGAGATCTAGAAGACTGGTTCTGTTATGATTGATACTGGTAGACCAAAGTTATATGAAGAAGGGAAGAATCTATTGTAGATTGGGGAGAGGGGCAGGAAATGAGAAACAAATAGGTTTAAAAGCAGAGCTCATTGCTTATAGTCAGTTCAGTTGTTTTCATGCACCAGTGCTATAAGGAAAAGCTGGGATAGAACAGATAAGCAGGTTTTGGAAGAAAATGGTAACAAAAAATTTGAGTACCAGTACTTGGAACCATAAAGGAGGGATTTGGAGAAGGATATGGCATTAGAATTTCTTATGGAGCACTTCTTTCCTGTGAGTTGAAACAGTAACAAAGTAATATATATATCTGCTGAATGTATCTTCTCTGTTCTCCCTTGTAGTTTCTGAATTTCAGAATCTAGCCTTCCATGTCCAATCACATAGCTGCCCTTTGCCATCTGTGAACCATTAAATCTTTTGAAGAGTGAGCTTTGTAGATGGTGGTAAGCCTTGCACCAAAGTGAGTCAAAGTGAGATTTGGATCACAAGTGGTCTTTAGCTCAAAAGTCTGCAAAGTTGTCCTGCAGCCAGTAGTATCATGTTCCCCAGCTGGGTTGGCTGATGAATGGGTGAGGAAGTGCATAGGGATTCTGTATCAGGTTTTCTCCTTTTCAGGCTCTTACCAAGTATTTAGAGTTTTTAAAACAGTTAAAATTTTGCTTTCTAAATAAAGCAGTGCTGTTTATCTTGCCCTCCCCTTCCGCCCCCCCCCTTTTTTTCTTGTCACAAGATCATTGTAATCCTTACTATAAGGATTAATCGGGAAGGAAAGTACATTGGGGGCTGAAACTCCATCTAAAACTTTTGGGTATATCATGCACTGGTTTCTATAGAAATATACAAAAGAAAGTCAGTTTTAAAACTTACATTTTGTTGTTTGAGGATAGGTGTTTAAATTTGATTCTCAAGTGACCTAAGGGAACTGGGAAATTGAAAAAGTAACATGACTTGGTTCTGAAGCCTGCTTTTCTCCACTGATTTAAACAGCCATTCTTGGCATTTTGACATCAGTAGCCCAACTTGGTATTGGCCACCAGTGCTAAGCAGTACTCTGGATGCTTATTTAGGGTAGGGGATAGAGCTGGGTGAATGGGGTACAACCCAGTTCTTATACTCTACATCCTGCTGATTTATTTAGCAAGTACTGTGGCGGAAGGCTGTGGGGTTTGGGTTTTGTTGACTAAGCAGGAGAAAGAATGCTGAACTTTTAATCATACTTGATGCTTCCGGAGTAAGGATTCTGTGCTGACTTAGAAGTTTTAAGCATTTCACAACTTTTTGTTGATTTATTTGCTTCATTTTCTGGAGGGTTATATGCTCACTGTAGGTTATGTGTGTCTTCATTGCATTCATACCAAAAACCATATTCCTATGGTAACAAGAAAGGAAGATAGTAATATAGTAAATAATCTAGGCTATTAATTATATGGTTAGAGTTGTGGGAAAAGAGATGAAACCAGAAGATAATTGTTTGGTGGGATAAAAGCAGCTGGTAAAGTTCATTTTAGCTTTGACTGATGCTTAAATAAACTATTTCTCTATTACATTCACCTTGGTCCTTCAGTACCTAATTCTAAAGCTAGTCCATGTGGAGATCACGGGCTCATTAAGTTTGTTTGTCTTATAGTGAGCTAAAATGGAATTGTCAGCCTGTTTAGAAATTGAGAGATGGCTAGAAACCAGGATTTGAGACTTCTTTAGGAAATGGAATCTCAGGAAGCATCACAGTTGTTGCTGAGCTCAGGGAAATGTACCTTAAACCTGCCCCGTCTTTCTACCAAGGTCTGTTGGCCCTTTTACACCTGCCCACTTTGTTCCTATTCTGATTGACAGATACAAACATAAAATAGTATTCTCTGCAGTCAAATTTTAGTGTATATTTTGAGGTCTTTTGAATTTTGTATTTGCCCAGGGGTAAGTTATCGGAAGGAAGGAAGCTTTTATCAGAAATATGTCAGGAAAGTCACAGTTAAGACAAAATGAAGTACCCCTGACCTTGAGTCTTATCTTTGTTTGTAGAGATCTCATAAATGGACATAGGAAAATTAAGTCAAAATAAGCAAGTATTTCATAGGAGTCATCAGGAATTAATTTGGGAGAAGTATTTAGGTTGAAATGTCAGGGACTTAAACATATTGTGATCTTACTAATATAATATACCTCATGTTAAAATCAAGTTCTGGCAGAACTTGAAGCTTGTTTCTTATTAGAAAGCCATTGTTACAGGACTAACTCTGGTTTTTGCAATTTAAATTTTTTCTTAGTGCTTAAGGGAAAATGGGAGGTAACTGACAATTTCTAAGATGTAGAAATAGAAGTTATGCATTTTTTTAGTGGATATATTTAGTCTTTTTATACGTGATTGAACCCGTTTTTCTGGTTTCAAAAGTTAAGTTTATCAGTCTTAGGTCTTGAACTTTTTATTTTGAAGAAAAGAATTCAAAATGAAATTTAGGGGGAAATATCTCAATATTCCTTGTTCCCTCATTCTCTTAACTCCAGTCTTCACTTGGCATTCTTCCTGTGTGCAATAATCGAGCGTTATGACATCTTTACTTTAGCTCTGGGGGGTGGAGGCGGGAAGACATGAGATGCTTATTTCATGCAGTTTAATGCCTTGTTTGTGTCAGACCTTCACATTGACCTTTACTCAGCTTGTCTGCTTTAAGAATTAGGGAATTTATCATACTTTAAATTCAGTACAAACACCATTTTAACCACTTTTTTTTCTTAACAGTCCATTTCTTCCAAATTTTTTTTTAAACGGACAGACATGGAGTTGGGTGTTATTTTCCTCTGAATTCCTCTCACAAAATCTGTTGCTCTTGCTTCCAGGGCAGTGCTCACACTTGTCCCCTATGTGTAGCTAACGATGAGATTCTGCTAAGTAGGGCCTTTGTTAGTTTTTCAGTTCATTTCTCGGTGTCTAGATGAAACAATCCCTGGTAAATAGCTCTACTCTTGAGCCAGGTTTTTCTTATCTTTTTGACCTAGGATCCCATACCACATAACTGTTCTGTTTTACTAGTCTCGTCTTTCATATGAATGATCTGGTTAATGCCACTTGAGTATTCCTTGTAGTTTAGGCATTTATGTGAGAAGTTCACGATTTCATCCTGTCTAGTTCAAGCCTTCTTAATAATGGTTCTCTAGGTGTTTGATTAAAGAAATTTTTCATGCTGATATAAAATGAGTAATGCACATGATATTAAAATTATAGTTGCTTTTTCAGATCACAGGAATACTTTGTACCCATCCATATATTTAAGATTTCCCTACAGTGTCAGATAAACTTAGATTTATCTCAGCTGACTTTGTTCTAAATGATCTCGTACAGGCTGCTTTTTAATTACTAGCTCCCATTTTTGGAAGGATACTTTTTAGGACTAAGATGAATTTGAAACTAATGACCAAAAAATGTATTTCAGCTGAGATCTGTATCTGTGGACTTGAATGTTGATCCCTCGCTTCAGATTGACATACCTGATGCACTCAGTGAAAGAGATAAGGTCAAGTTTACAGTACACACCAAGGTAAGTGGTGGAATGGCTTCAATAATACAAACAGTGCTAGTTTGCAGCCTTGTTTTTTACAGTGGCTGTGAGAAGAGACTTCCTGAACTGAAATGGTTGCCATTTGTTTGCAATGTAGCACCACTGCTAAGTGAGCACCTCCCTCATCTTGTAGTGAGCCTCTAAATAAGTGTAATTGCTGCAGTATTTTCCACTATGGTGGAACCCTAGGGCATTGCTGATGTTAAATGTGGCTTGTACGCTGCTCTATGAGGAAGGTAAATCAAGCAAAGTGAAGTAGGCTGAACCATCTTCCTACACAGCTGAAGTCTTCCACCTTTGTTTTTTGTTTTTTAATTTGATTTTTTATTGATTTCAGAGAGGAAGGAAGAGGGAGAGAGATAGAAACATCAATGAGTGAGAATCATTGATTGGCTGCCTCCTGCACACCCCCTACTGGGGATTGAGCCAGCAACCCGGGCATGTGCCCTTGATTGGAATCGAACCTGGGACCCTTCAGTCCTCAGGCTGATGCTCTATCCACTGAGCAAAACCAGCTAAGGCCACCTTTGTTTTTAATTTGCATGTGTGGGAAGTGCTTTCTCATGTTTACCAAGTTCTTGGCCTTTGCCCCACTTATTTCTTGTGATTCAAAAGAGCTTTTTTTATTTTTTTGCCGCCAAATTTTTGTTTTTATAAATTTTAATTTTTTAAATTGATCTTAGAGAAAGGGAAAGAGAAACATCAATTTGTTCCACTTATTTATGCATTCTTTGTTCCACTTATTTATTCCTGACCAGGGATCAAACAGTCTTTGGCATATAGGACAACCAGCTGACTACCAGGCCAGGCCTGTCTCCCATTTTTTTTTTTTTTTTTTAAATCCTCACTCGAGGATTTGTTTTACTTGTTTTAGAGAGAGAGGAGGGAAGAGGGAGGGAGAAATATCAATTAGTGGCCTCCCATACATGCCCCAACCAGGGATTGAACCCCAAACCTAGGTATATACCCTGACCAGCAATCAAAACCACCACCTTTTTGGTGAAAGGGAAAAGACTCCCAACTGAGTCATCTGGCCAGGCTTGTTTCCATATTTTTACTTTGACAAAAAGCAGTATCAGTTCTTTCAGGAACACTTCCAGCCTCCTTTTCTCCTTACCTAGTAGTTAAAATGTATTGAATACTTTTCCTGTCCCAGGCGCTGTTGTAAAAGGTTTACATGGATTTGTTTTTTTATAACAACCTTATCGTGGTGTTTTATTATCCCCACTTTACAGGGCAGGAAACAGGAACTGATTTTAATAAAGCAAATAAATATCTATAAGGTCTTTTCCCATGTCTTTTTTTCTCTTAATACCTTGGTAGCTTGATTGGCGTACCTCAGTTAATCAAAAGGCAGTGTGAAGACTGCATAATTATATCTGAGTTGTACAAGGTGGAAATTTTTGAAAAGAATTCCTTAAAGAACATGTTTCATCTTGGCTATGGCTTTTCATAGTGGTGGAGAGATTGTGTGTTGCTGCATTTTGTTCTTTAGTGGATCTCATTGTGATGTTTTATTTAGGATTTTCCCTTAGTGCAGCTCAGGAAATTCAAGCCACTCTATCTAAAATAAATGGTAGTTACCAGTTAACTTCTCTTTTATTTACAGACCACACTGCCCACGTTTCAGAGCCCAGAGTTTTCTGTTATAAGGCAGCATGAAGACTTTGTATGGCTACATGACACTCTTTCTGAAACTGCAGACTATGCTGGGCTTATTGTAAGTGCATTTTGGAAAATAAAATAATTACCGAAGCATGTTTCTTCTACCTTGCTGTTCATTCTATTTAAAGAGACTTTTACCCATTTTTCATCATGGATTGTGAAAGTCTGATTTCACCTGCCAACTAGAATATGTGCTAATCATTACTGTTAAAATCTAAAATATGAGAATAGTGTTGTAGCTATGAATGAATGGAAACATACAGTCTTATATTCTCAAATGTTGTAGTCTGCTTAAGGGATAAAGGAGGCAGTTCTTGTGTTCACCTCTTTAGAGTTAATGTATGGCTGCAGGAAGAGGCCTTCTGATTTTACAGGAGTGTGGTTTGTACTGTCAGGAAGACTGAAGAATCTGGCAAAATAATTAAAATTAGTACTGAAACTTATGTTTAAGAACGTTCTGTTCACTCAGTATTAGAATGTATTTGATTGTCCTCTGGAATTAAATTCTTTTTAAAGTCTATAGACTATTATCTTGATGTTTCCTCATCAGCTCTATTTTAGTACTGATTGTTAATGTTTAAATTTTAAACATAAACACTATTGTACCCTACCAATTGTTCATAATAGATAAACTGAACAAGTGAGTGCCCAGTTTTGGGGAGGACACTTTTAAACGGCCAAAACCAATAAGGTTAAAAGAAAGACAGGTTGACCACAGGACTGGTGGCCTGTGTACAGGCCCTAACTAGAGAATGTCACTGCTGGGACAAGAATGCTCACGAGTTACCTGCTCTGCTGCAGATTCCACCTGCTCCTACAAAGCCTGACTTTGATGGCCCTCGAGAGAAGATGCAGAAACTGGGGGAGGGCGAAGGGTCTATGACCAAAGAAGAATTTGCCAAGATGAAGCAAGAGTTGGAAGCGTAAGTGGATCTTCTTGATGGGACGAGTATAGTAGTTACTAGTGCTGTCCTTTAAAACTGCGTTTTTCAGAGTGTCGGGCATAGTCTGGAGCTTTAGACCTTGACTTCCTTGGGCCACAAGCACTGGTGAGAGTAGTTTTCCCCTATGTAGACCATACTTGTTATGGAATGCTGGTCTGGCATGGTGAAGTAAACCTTTGTGTTTTCATATATAATTTTTTCAAGCTGCTGATAGTGTACAGTTGTTCTCTGAAGTTTGATTACTGGAAACATAGTTGAAACTAGATTGCAGTGAGTGCTGTTACAGAGAAGCATTCTGAATGATAACCACATTGCAGGATCGGAAGAAGTTCACAGGAAGTTTATTTTTCTTTGATTGTAATTTAATTCAAACAAAAATAGTTTTTTAATTCTGTATCATAGTTGGAGATTTGCACTAAAGTTTCTTGTGAAACCATCCTTGGGCTTTATATTGACTACCTCCCCTCTTCTACCATCAGTGTATTGAACTTAGGTGCTCATTTCAGCACTTCCCATTAATGCTCTGCCCCAAGTCCATATTGTCTAGGGCCAGTGCTCCTAAACATCCAGGTCCTGAATTATTCATGCATTTCAGTGACTATCATGAGCATTGATGAGGGTAAAGCACTGAACACAGACTCAAGTTCCCCTTTGGGAAGTTTAGAGTGATCTTTAATGTCTAGATTGAGATAGATCCACTTGGTAATTTTTTGTGTATGTGATTTTGAGAGTATGTTTATTAAAGCTGGGGGACAGTGCTCTGGCAAGTGTGGTTCAGTCGGTAGGAGCATTGTCCTGTACACTAAAAAGTCACGGGTTCAGTTCTCGGTCAGGGCACATACCTGTCCCTTCCCCAAAAAACAAACAAACAAACAAACAAACCATGAAAATATCCTTGAGTGAGGATTTTTTTAAAAAGCTGGGGACAGCGAAACAGGGAGGGGCTTAGAAGAAACAACAGGAGAGAGCCAGAGCCTAGGTGGGGCTGCTCTGGCTCTAGAAATGTTATGGGAAAGAAATAAGCTTCTTTGGCTCACTGAGAAATAAGTCAGTGACAGAAGTGAGCCAAGGTGGGGCTGCTATTGGCTCACTGAAAAGTCAGAAGAGGGCCTTGGAGACAGGTTCAAGGGGTTAGCCTTGGACAAGCTGCTACTGCTAGTTGCTCCCCTGGTTGCAAGTCTCATGGACACCTTTATCTTAGTTTATTTTTTAGAGAGTGGAAACAGAGGGACAGGGAAAGAGACATCAATTGGTTGCCTCCCACAGGTGCCCTGGCTGGGGATCAAACCTGTAACCCTTTGGTGTGTGGGCTTACGCTCTAACCACTGAGTATACAAGCTAGGGCTCTCTGGGACCTTTAGATAGGAGAGATGCATGCCTTAGCGGGAAAGAAGGGTGGGAGTGTGTTGAGATGGGGAGAGTGCTGGGTCCTTTATCTTGGGCTTTTAAAGGCTGGGAGTTTAGGGGAGGATCTCAATAGTATATTCATCAGTTGTATTATGCTGATGCACCAAAATGAGATTTATTCCCTTAAACTTCATCTGTCCTTAGGTGTCGTATAATTTCTTATGATTCTGAGCCTTTTTAGTCTCTGTGCTGTCTATATAGCTGCCAAATTAAAGGTTTTTTTTGTGTGTGTGATTTTAAAGAAATCAATGTTCTGTTGGCTGCTAAATACCAGCAGTGTTTGCATGTAGATTTCAGGCTTTGTAGACTTGCTCCATCAACCCCAGTTATAATACCACTTTCCCTCTTTTGTTCATTCCATAGATTTCAAAATGGCAACTATCTTATTACTGAATTAGACATAAAGTTATATCAAAATGTTTAGGCCTTATTCAGATATTTTACTTAGTGGCATGAGCAGTAATTGGGTGGGGTAGTGCTTGCCAGTTGAGTGGTGCCAACTAAATGTCTTGTATGCTTCTCTTTTAGTGAATATCTTGCTGTCTTTAAGAAGACTGTATCCTCCCATGAAGTCTTTCTTCAGCGGCTTTCTTCTCACCCTGTTCTCAGTAAAGATCGCAACTTTCATGTTTTCCTGGAATACGATCAGGATGTAAGGCTTTTTTTTTTTTAAGATTTCATTTCCATGATCCAGGAAAATGTACAAGACTATTCTTTAAAGATATATCTGATGCCAGGCTGGTGTGGCTCTATGGTTGAGTGTCTACCCATCAACCAAGAGGTCACCAGTTGGATTCCCAATTGACACATGCCCAGATTGCAGGCTCCATCCCCAGTAGGGAGTGTGCAGGAGGTACCTGATCAATATTTCTCTCTCATTGATGTTTCTATCTCTCTGCTCCTCTCCCTCTTTATAAAATCAATAAAGACATATTTAAAACAAATAAGCTATAGACTTGTTAAAAATAAAACTACTTGATACATATTGTCCAAAATTGACTTTTAGTGTTCTGAATTTCTTTTTTTTTTTTTAAATATATTTTATTGATTTTCCACAGAGAAGAAGGGAGAGGGATAGAGAGCTAGAAACATGGATGAGAGAGATCGATCAGCTGCCTCCTGCACGCCCCACAGTGAGGATGTGCCCACAACCAAGATACATGCCCCCGACCGGAATCGAACCTGGGACCCTTCAGTCCGCAGGCCGACACTATCCACTGAGCCAAACCGGTTCGGCTGTTCTGAATTTCTTACCAACACAGTGGAAACCTTTAGTATATGCCAGTTCCTCTCCCTGGCAGATCAATTATGTAAGACATTTTTATAAAAGGCTAAAGATTATGACCTTTTTCCCCTTCTGAAGAATAGTTTTCTCTCTCAGTTAAGTTTGGGATTATTAGAAAGAACTTAAAATTGATCCAGATTTGTTTTTTTCTAGGCTACCCTTTTGTTGACAAAAGACTTGTGTATTTGTTTTTTTAATGTTTCTGTTAATATGTATGAAGCAAATCCCAACTTAGAAATTTCCTCAGTGTCTCCTAACCAGTGAAGTTTAATAAACATAGAACAAATTTTACCAAAAATTTAAAAGCCACTGGGATTTGGTGCCTGGCCAGTGGGTGCCTAGCTAACGTGGCTCAGTTGGTTGGAGTGTCATCCTGTACACAAAAGCAGCGGTCGCCCACCAGTGTTCCATGAGGTCCAAAAGGTTGGCGACCCCTGCACTAAAGGATCACAGTTCAACTCCCAGTGAGGACACATATCCAGTTGAGGGTTCTATCCCAGGTCAGGGTGCATGTGGGAGGCCACCGATTGATGTTTCTGTCTCTCCCTCTAAAATCAATAAAAAAGGTAAGGGGGAAAAAAATCCATCTTGTTTCCCAGATAGTTTTCAAAATATCTATTACATCATACTTTTAGAATTGTGACCTGGATTTAGGTTTAGCTATATATTCAATATCTTAGATCTGGTGGTTAAGATGGAATTTGTCTTAATGTCTTTATCTTATGCGTGTGCCTGTACTAGTAAACAGTCTTATTTGGAAAGTATTTAGGACTTACCCAGAAAAATATATTTACCATACACTTCCTTTGGCATTCTCTTTCTTCAGCTAAGTGTTAGGCGGAAAAATACCAAAGAGATGTTTGGTGGCTTTTTTAAAAGTGTGGTGAAAAGTGCTGATGAAGTCCTTTTTTCTGGAGTTAAGGTAAGTGGCTTTTTAGCTGTTTAAGAAAATTCCTGACTTTGCATAGATAGGTGACCTTTTATTTCTTTAGAAAAGATATTTGTGAAACATCTTCCAAAATATCCTGTTCTCTCCCTGGAGAAGGGATAAGAACCTTCTCACACTTAAGTCTTTATTTTCTCCTTTTTTTGTAAGGAAAGAAGTGAAATTATTTAAAAAAAGAGAATTAGCCACAAGGGCAGTCGTTCATGATGGTCTCCAGAACTACACAGCCCATTTTGGTAGCCCCAGACATTTGACATTTTTAATTTTATTTACATGCTGGATTCCAAGGACTTGATGTGAAGAAAAGAATGTATTATATCTCACTGATAGTTTTGTTGTAGATAATACTGAGTTAACTAAAATATTTAAAGTTAATTTCACCTGTGGCTACTAGAAAAATTTTAATGGCACTTATGGCTTACACATTTATACTATTAAGTACTATTCTAGAAAATCAAATTAATATACAAGTCTCTCATTAACCTCATAGGTGTGATTTATTCCTTTATTCCTCATCCCCCCTTTTAACTGTGTTACCTTAATAGCTACTATTTGGTATCTAACTTTGTCACTTGCGGGCTTGAGTAAGTAGCCTAGAATATAGGTGCTGAGTACCAGGGGCCTTGTTAGAAATTTGGAAGCTCTTTGGTGATCTCATTGGCACCGTTTAAGGTGTGTGGGACTTAATCTCTACCCACGTATTGCAGGGTGTTTAGTGTCCCTGGCTGGTGCCCACCAGATTCCAGTATTGCCTCTCAGTCTGAAAGCGACCAAATTCATCCCTCTACACACAGAGTATCTGAAGCTAGGTGGTAGCAAACCACTAAGCAGAACTATTGCTCTCGCAGAATTGCTAGATCTTAGGATACCAGAGTGTTACTGGGCTTTGTTAAATGGTTCTTCAAAATGGTTCTCTGTTGACATTTCCTGCCATCACTTGACTTTTGCTGGTCTTAAGTGTGAAATGGTATTTTATCAATTTGTATTTCCCTGGTCTGTAGAGCTTAAGCTTATGTATGAGTTTATTTCCTTAATGTTTCTTCTAATTCAAAACACATATTCATATTTTTAAGTTTTGCTTCTTAAATTTTTCCCCCCCTCTCCTTTCAGGAGGTAGATGACTTCTTTGAGCAAGAGAAGAATTTCCTCATTAACTATTATAATAGGATCAAGGATTCATGTGCAAAAGCTGACAAAATGACCAGATCTCATAAAAGTAAATATCATTCACCCACTAGCCACCTACCTTTGCTCATGTGCCAGCTCTGTTCATATAAACAAGGCTATTCTTGTTTCTACAGATGTTGCAGATGACTATATCCACACTGCAGCCTGCCTGCATAGCCTGGCTTTAGAGGAACCCACAGTCATCAAAAAGTAAGTTTTTGTTGGAAAAGCTTTTCCCTACATTCTCTAATCCAAAACTAGTAGGTGGTATGATTGAAAGTATAGTGAGTAGTGACTACATAATTTCAGTTTTCTTGAGTACAAGCTTATCAAAGGTAGATAAGATAGTTTCTAGTAGCTAAAATCTTACACACTCTCTGAACACACAGACACTTTGTATCGGACTCAGAGGGCACTTCTGTACCAAACGTGATTATTGAGTCTGTATTACATGTCTCTACTACTTTTTGTTTTCTTTTTTTTGAAGTTTGCCTTGTATGTTCTGTTCCACATAGTTCTTGGCACTTTACTTGACAATATCTTGGAAAGAGATTTGATGGAAGTGGTCATAAGGATAATGTAATGATCCCAATCTGATCTTGAGTTTTTTTAAAATTTATATTTTTCAGTTTCTTTAGCCCGGCCATTTTTGGTGTGATACAGTATTCTATTTAATACCTAGGCTTAGTGTAACAGGCGGCAGTATTTCTGATTTGAAAGTGGAAGTCAGCTAATGGCAGAACCAAGATGAAATAGTTTATACTTAATGGCTTTGGGGCACACCTGATGGTTCATTAGAACCTGACCTTGGTTAACACAGATTTAGCATTAGATAAAAATTGGGGACACACCCTGGCCAGTGTGACTCAGATGTTTGGGGTGTCATCATGTACACCAAAAGGTGGCGGCTTCGATTCCTGGTCACAGCTAGATTGTGGGTTTGATCCCTGATTGGGGCTCCTGGGAGACAACCAATTTGATGTTTCTCAATCTCTCTCTCTCTCTCTCTCTCTCTCTCTCTCTCTCTCTGTCGCACGCACACACATAATATCAATAAAAAATACTGATAATTAAAATTGGAGCACAGGTTCTTCATGGCAATATGGCTGAAGGGGGGGTAGTGTACCAACAGGTTAATACCCATGATTGCGACACTATAAATGTGTTGAACTTTATAGTCATCTTCTCTACTAGAATGGGCCAAGTCTAGTGATGAAAACAATACTTTGATATGTTAATTCTAAAGCACCAAAGGCTAAGACTCCTGAGTTTACCCATTCCTGTATATATTTTAGGTACCTGTTGAAGGTTGCTGAGCTGTTTGAAAAACTTAGGGTAAGGATTTTTATTTTGGTTTTCATTATATATTTTATAATCTGTTGATATCTACTCTGATGATGATCTTTATTTATTCTAAAAGAAAGTAGAGAGTCGAGTCTCCTCAGATGAAGATTTAAAGCTGACAGAGCTCCTTCGATACTATATGCTCAACATAGAGGCTGCTAAGGTAAGTTCTTTACGTCTGCCTTGCCATGACTTTTAAGAGGTGTGATGTTAGAGAGGTATTTTTGTTAAAAATGAAGGAAGATAGGAATTTGTCAGGATTGTTTATGTAAGTGATGAGGATCTAAATAGAGATGTAAATTGAGGCAAGCTTGAGTTATCAGAAATTGAGTTTATTGAGGAATGGCAATTTGGAAAAGGCATGCAACAATAGTAAGCTACATGTGAGGGTGTGGAGCGGATTTATGGGCAAGGAGGGTACAAAGAGTGGGAAGTCCATCCAGAGTTCAAGCAGTAAGTTCATGGGTGGATGTTCATTGGTCAGGAGATTCTTCTGTAAATCAGGCATTTACAGGAAAGTAGCCTGTTTGTTCTTAAGTTCTGTTCTGCGGGCACATGCATGAGGTTCTTCATTTCATGTCTTTCAGTCTCATTTTAGATTGAAATTTTCCCACAGTTATGTATCTTTTTGTGGCATTGTATCCTTACCTTGTATTACTTGAGATCAATAGCAGTTGTACTTGAGAAGACAGATACATAAATAGTTTGGGGGTTACGAGTTATTTGATGCAGTGCATAACTGAAGACTTTCTGAAGGGGCTATTTCTGAGGCAGAAAAGGTTTTAGGATTTCTGAGTTTTATTGAATTGCAGTTGTCATTAAGCATTATTTATTAAAAAAGCAAGACTAATTGGGAGCAGAATGACCTTTTAGAGTGAAACATGCATTCTCCACTGTCTTCTATACAGCCCTGAACAAAAATGTTTAAGTCATTTTTGTGTGAAATAATGAATCAGACATAAGATTAGATAGGGAAAATATGTAACAGAAAAATGCTGTCAGGATGTAGAAATTCATTATTTTCCCCTTAGTTTAGTTTTATTTAAATAAATTTGTCATTTGGCATGTTTCTTTAGTCTTACATTTGGATTTTTTTTTTTTACACATTCTTGACTATCTTTATACGAATTTAAGTGCTGATGATAAACAAGTTTTTTTGCATATATACAAAGAGGGACATAATTGAATCTTAGATGTCATACATGCATACCTTTCCATTTTATTATAATTATTTTTTAATATATTTTTATTTCAGAGAGGAAGGGAGAAGGAGAGAGATAGAAAGATCAATGATGAGAGAGAATCATTGATTGGCTGCTTCCTGCATGCCCCGCAATGGGAATTGAGCCCGCAACCTAGGCATGTGCCCTTGACTGGAATCGAACCTGGGACCCTTCAGTCTGCAGGCTAATCCACTGAGCCAAACCGGCTAGGGCATAACTTCCCATTTTAGATACTAAGGTAACTTACTTTGCTGCAACATTGCAAAGAATATTTCAGATTAGGTCTTCAGGGTAGACTTCCAGAGGCAGGGTTCTCTGGATAGAGTTATAAGAATGTTCTAACTACCTCATTGCCCACTTTGCATTCTATCTGCATCATTTGACTCACCTTGCAGTAATTGCACATGCTCAATACACAGTGATTAATTTTCTGAAATTACTTTCCTAGAAAAAGAAATCCTTCAGTTTTCACTTTTTTTTCTTTTGACTCACATGAACAATTCGGAAAAAATTCTCTGTAATGCCATAAGAGTTCTTCCAAGACTGATCTTGGAATTAAAAAAATAATGGGGCGGGGGGTCATGAAGTAGACTAGATGTTGACATTTCAGGTAGTGCATTGGCACTAGAGTACTTGGGATATTTTACCATGTTTTTATCTGTTAATTTTCTTCTCAGGATCTCTTATACAGGCGTACCAAAGCCCTCATTGACTATGAGAACTCAAACAAAGCGTTGGATAAGGCCCGGTTAAAAAGCAAAGATGTCAAGTTGGCTGAGGCACACCAGCAAGAATGCTGCCAGAAATTTGAACAGCTTTCTGAATCTGCAAAAGAAGGTAGAGCAGGGCCACTCTTTACCTTTACCTTTTACTTGTAAACTAGAGGCCCAATGCATGAAATTCATGCAAGAGTAGGCCTTCCCCCAGCTGCTAGCACCAGCTTCCCTCTGGCACCCAGGACCCGGGCTTCTCTTGCAGCCCCAGCTTCCAGAAGGATGTCTGGTCTAATTAGCATATTAGGCTTTTGTTATTATAGATAGATTATTTCAACCTCACTGAGAGAAGTTGCACAAATAGTGCAAAGAACACCATACATACATCCTTTAGTTGTGGACACCTACCTGTCCACAGTTTGTTCTTTCTGTTTTCTAACTTGGCACACTTGCTCCCATGTGTGTGTTTTTATAACTGCACTAGAGGCCCAGTACACGAAATCACGTGAGTTCCAGACCCAGCGTTCTGCGGGACCCATCAGTGCACCTCCTGGTGACTGGTCTTTGGGCGTTATGGCGTTTTGGCCACAGGCCAAATATAGATTGGTGCTTTTGTTTTTTTCAACCATTTGAGTTTGTGGTTAAGTTTTATGTATTATGGTCTTTTTTTCCTAAAAAAATGTTTGTGCATTTTTTATTTTATTTTTAAAAAAATATATTTTATTGATTTTTTACAGAGAGGAAGGGAGAGGGATAGAGAGTTAGAAACATCGATGAGAGAGAAACATGGATCAGCTGCCTCCTGCACACTCCCTACTGGGGATGTGCCCGCAACCAAGGTACATGCCCTTGACCGGACTCAAACCTGGGACCCTTGAGTCCGCAGGCTGATGCTCTGTCCACTGAGCCAAACCGGTTAGGGCTGTTCATTTTTTAAAAAGATAATTTGCCTTTTTGAAGACCATAGTCTCTTATTAAAAATAGAATGCTTCTTTTAGGTTGGTTTATTTCCTCGTTAGATTCCAGTTATCTATTTCCAACAGAAAACTATATAAATAATGTGCTTCTTAGGGTATGGTATCTGAGGGTATTAATTTTTATTACCTAGACATGTGTTGTTATATTTCTTCACTGTATAGTTGATATTTTTTTTTCTATGCCACTAATTACTAATTCATGGGGAGACAATTTAAGACCATGCATATATCTTATTCATCAAACTTTCCCCCTAAAAGCTTATGTTGGTTCTTGCCTGAACCAGCCTCTACCCTTGTGGTTGTATGAGATTTGGGAGGTGATTTCCCCCTCCCTCCAATTCTAGCATTCCCTTTCCAAATTAGCACTTGACATCAATTTTTTTTTTTCATTGCTAAATTGACATCAATTTTTAAAGTATAAGCCTGCCCCTTTTCCCTATTTCTTCTTTAGATGGACTCCTATATTCTAAAATAATTTTGAATTTTATTATACTAGCTATTTTGGTACTCATTGTTCAGCCAGCCAGTGAGGAAGTGCTTTTAAGCTGACATGTTCTTATGACATACCCCCCCATTCTTTTTTTAAAATTTTATTGATTTCATAGAAGAAGGAAGAGGGAGAGATAGATAGAAACATGAATGATGAGAGCGAGTCATTGATTGGCTGCCTCCTGCATGTCCCCTAGTAGGGATCGAACTGTGACTTCCTGGTTTATAGGTCAACACTCTACCAATGAACCATGCTGGCTGCCCTCCCCCCGCCCCCCATTCTTTTGAACAGTTAGATGTTCTATGTTAATCCTACATCTTTTCGTCTCCAGGCCTGGAAACTGCCATTTCTTTCAGAAGCCCAAGCTCTTGTTACTTAAGGAATTAGTAACAAGATTGGGTGCTAAATATGCTCATTGATTCTGGAGAATCTCTGCTTCGGGGCCCTTGTACTGACAGCGAGGAAATAATAGGGATGTGTGCACACATGTGCACGTGCATTTGGCTTCTTTCTCCCCTCAAAATTCATAAATCCATGTTGATGATGTAGTTCCAGTCCATGTCCACAGGGCTTTTCTTGCCTTCCCCCATTTTTGCTTTGAGGGGAGATGGTGCACCATGTCGTCTTTTCCTTAAGGGATCTCACTGCCCTGTAGTTCTTAGGGGCCATGGAACATGCCAAACCAAAAAGTAATGTGTCTTTTAGAACAAACTTAATTATAGTGAGTCTATACTTGACACAACCTCAAAACATGTTCCTACCCCCCTCAAAACTCAGGTTCCTTTGAGAAATCCAAATCTCATTTAAAGACTTTGTTTTCTCAAAACTTTTTTCCTTTCCTGTGGTTTAAAAAATCTAGGCATATTTGGAAGTGTCCTGATAGTAGCTATCCATGAACAGTAGTACAATTCTCCTTTGTCTTGGCTCATACGTATTCAAGACTGTAATGCCTTAACTATAAGGAGCAGAACTTCTCTGTACAAAAACTGCAGATGGCATGCAGACACACAAGTAGCTGTCTTTTAAATTCTTTCAAAAGGAAGCTCCTTTAAAAAAAGTTTCATTGATTTTAGAGAGAGAAACAGCACTGATGGGAGAGGATCATCAAACCTCCTCCTTATTGCCCTATTCTTCTTGCCCATTTTAGCAGCTATTTTAAATTTATAAGGAACACACTTTAAAATGACTTGAGTTGAAATCTTAGGTTATTATATAGGCCAGTGATGGTGAACCTATGACACACGTGTCAGAGGTGACACATGAACTCATTTTTTTGGTTGATTTTTCTTTGTTAAATGGCATTTAAATATATAAAATATCAAAAATAGAAGTCTTTGTTTTACTATGGTTGCAAATATCAAAAAATTTCTGTATGTGACACGGCACCAGAGTTAAGTTAGGGTTTTTCAAAATGCTGACACGCCGAGCTCAAAAGGTTCGCCATCACTGATATAGGCCAAAGTTTAGTGGCTCTGAGAGTTTTAGAGAAGGGGATTAAAGAAAAAAAGTTTTTAAATGGTGCCAATTTAGGCCTGTCCTTATTACCTAAGGTTGTTCCTGTGTTACAGATTTTATCCTCTTTATTCAAATTACTAGTGGCCTGGTGCACGAAATTTGTGCGGGGGTGGGGGGGGGGTGGGGGGGGGTTCCCCTCAGCCCAGCCTGCACCCTCTCCAATCACACCCTGTGGAATTGGGCCTAAACCAGTGGTCATACATCCTTCTCGCAATCTAGGATCGCTGGCTTCTAACCACTCACCTGCCTGATTGCCCCTAACTGCCTCTGCCTGCCTGCCTGATCTCGCCCCCAACTGTCCTCCCCTGCCATCCTGGTTGCCCCCAACGGCCCTCCCCTGCTGGCCTGATAGCCCCTAATGGCCTCTGCCTTGTCCCCCACCACCATGGCTTTGTCCGGAAGGAAGTCGGATGTCCAGAAGATGGCAGATAGACCCGGTCTAATTAGCATATTACCCTTTTAGTATTATAGGTAGATTATATAGGATAGGATTGCTTTAAAAGGGGGAAAGCCTTTAAAACCCTCAGCCCCCACTGCCTTTGCAATTCACTCAGATTTGGTTCTGGTTGTTCGGTTTCTATGCCAGTCAGCATCTCCAGGCATATCAACGGGCCTGATCAGAGAGGCGGAGCTGATTAGCAGCCCCAGCAGAGGCCTGAGAAAGAGGCTGCATGGCTGCTGGCCAGGCCTCGAGAGAAAGAGAGGCAAGGGCTGATCAACAGCTGCCACAGAGGCCTCTCTTTAGGCCTCTCTCTGGGCCTGATCCGCATTCCGCTCGGCAGTCAGTGCTGGGTTGCAGCAACCCAAGCAGCGCAGTCAGTACTGGGTCACCACGGCAACCCAGCACTGACTGCAGGACTGACTTCCAGTTGGTCGAGCCTTCAGTCATTTTGGCTGTTACTGACCCTTGATTTTTATATATTAGGATAAGCCTGGATGTATGATATTTAAAAGTACCATATTACCATTCAGAGATTAACGGGTCTTAACTTTGGTCCCAGTTCTTTGTAAGATTTGTGGCTGAACAGATTTGAGTTAGTTGAATGAGCATAGAGAAACAATGGTGTGGGGAGACAGAAGGGTTAGTGTGTAGAGTCTTGGTCCTGGGGAGCTTATCTTGACATCTGGGAAGACCCATTTAGCCAAGATGTGGCTATTAACACATCAGTATAAAAATTTTGTGTATGAGTTTTTAGTTTTTAATGTGGCTGCTTGCATTATATTTCCGTTGGACAGTGCTGTATAGACATGGTACGAGAGGATAAATTTGCTCCTAAGTACCCTACCGCACCAATTTGAGCAGGGAAGGGTTTTCAGAATTAAAAAAAAAATGTCCTTACGCCCTAACCGGTTTGGCTCAGTGGATAGAGCATCAGCCTGCGGACTCAAGGGTCCCAGGTTCGATTCTGGTCACGGGCATGTACCTTGGTTGCAGGCACATCCCCAGTGGGGAGTGTGCAGGAGGCAGCTGATCGATGTTTCTCTCTCATCGATGTTTCTAACTCTCTATCCCTCTCCCTTCCTACTCTGTAAAAAAATCAATAAAATATATTTTTTAAAATGTCCTTAAAAAAGCCATTGGTTCAAGTATGTGTGGCTCACCACCTCCCAACCCTCTGTCTACAAACTTTGGTTAAGGACAAAGCTACTCATCTCAGAGATTCTCCAATAGTCCTCTGAATTTTGATTCTTCAGTGATTGAGTGGTGTTGCTTATTTAAAGGTAATGGCAAGCATATTACAGTGTCCATAGAATGGGATGTGTACTAATTGCAGAGATAATAGAGATGTGAGAAAATATGGCAGTGCTTCAAAGCTTTGGAGATCATTTATTTGTAAGAATGATATTTGGAAGTTAAAGATGAAAATTGTTAACTTTTTTTGAAACTTTCTCTCTTGTAGAACTAAGCAATTTCAAACGAAAGAGAGTGGCAGCATTTAGAAAGAATTTAATTGAAATGTCTGAACTGGAAATAAAGCATGCTAGGGTAAGTATTCAGATTAAGCCAACAACTTTTTCGTTTTTGTTGTTGTTGTTTGTTTTTAATTATTTTCCAGTTATCCCAATATCATTAAGCAGGTGGGGTTTGCTTTGTGGCTTTAATCCCCTGTAGTGTAGGTGGGAGCCAGTTGTTACAGTATGTTTATTCTACTGCAAAACAAATTCATAATGTCTTGGTGAAACATTGCTTTTGAAAAGAGCATTCTTGATGGTGGCTACCCTGCCTCCTTCTCAAAGTTCTGTGTACCACACTTTGAAGAATCTGTTCTAATAATTTGTGAACACACCTATCATACCATTTTACAGCTCTTAATTATCTGGAGTTTTCATGGAAAACAATTTTTAAAATAAATTGTCATCTAGTTTTGCTAAATGTCTTCTGATACTCCTTTTTGGTTTAGAAAGGAAGAAAAATATATATTGATGTCTAGCTTAATTTGCACAGAAAAGTTGGAGAACAAAGGTTTTCAATGGTGGGTGCACATTAAACTTTACTAGGGAATTTTTAAGATTTTTTGCTGCCCAGGCCCATTCACTCAGACTTCTGGGTATGGTTTTCTTGGGAGGTTCCGGGGTACAGCTGAGATTGGCCCCCCAAAAGTGCTGTCTGGTCCAGGGCCCCTGGGTCAGCCCTTGGGGCAGTAGGGAATTGGAGGAGGGAATTGTCACTACAACATAGATGTGTTTATTCACTTGTTTATTCACTTGTCTATTAAGTCCAGGTCCTTTTAAATTGGAGTTTTAAAGTATCGTACATAAATTATACCTATAATGTTCTGGGTATTTTAAGTTTTCTGAATTCTTTAAAGTGAGAACTATGAGACAATTTGTGCGAAGTCCTATATAAATATTTATCATTTGTTATCTCATTTAAAATTCCACCCATAACTAATTTTTAGCAACTTTAAAAATATATATATATATATAATATATATTTTATTTAAAAATATTTTTAAAAAATATTTTTATTGATTTTAGAGAACAAGGGAGAGGGAGAGATAGAAGCATCAATGATGAGGGAGAATCATTGATCGGCTGCCCCCTGCATGCCCCCTAGTGGGGATCGAGCCCACAACCCAGGCGTGTGCTCTTGGCCAGAATCAAATCTGGGACCCTTTAGTCCACAGGCCTATGCTCTATCCACTGAGCCAAACCGGCTAGGGCTGCAACTTTTTATCTAGTCTTCTCAAGGCCTTTATCTTCAAAGAACAACTTATTTATGTAGTAGTTAGGTTAATTCACTTAAGCAGAATTGGCATGACTGCGTTTGGTGCAAACCTGGGGCTGGGATGGTGGAGGTGCTGGAACTGCATCCACTAGCTCTTTAGCTGTGATCAATCCCAGACCTAAGGGAGAGGATCTTACCAACATGAAATCGGGCGAGAAGGACTGTAGACTAATTCATTTGTGATTTTTTAATTTTTAAAAAAATTGATTTTAGAGAGAGGAAGGGACAGAAAAATTGATGTGAGAAAAATATCGATCAGTTACCTCCCACATGCACCCCAACTGGGAATTGAGCCCAGCACCTTTTGGTGTATAGGACTATGCTCCAACCGACTGAGCCACACCAACCAGGGCTGATTAAGTTGTGATTTAATGAAGTAAAACACCAACCAAGTTTGACTGGCTTTAAATCTTGTGAAAACCTAGGTCGGTGGGTTTGAGTTTAATTCTTACAGACGTGTAGGAAGTCTTGGATTCGATTGGCTCATTGGTCTACCTTGACTTGTTTTTCTTCCAGAACAATGTCTCCCTCTTACAGAGCTGCATTGACTTGTTCAAGAACAACTGATCTGCCTTTTCTCTGAATGAAGGATATGAATGTGAAAGCCAGCATCACTTGCACTTAAATCATTACCACAGAAGATTTATTACCTTTGACTTTACTTTAAAATTATGTTAATAAACATTTTGTTTTCTAAAAATCTTAACACTTAACCATGTTGGTTTAAAAATATTTCTGTTACTTGCTCCTTCAACATAACTGATCTTTTCTTTACGCAGTTAATAACTCAAAATGGGCAGAATCTAAAAGTGGGTTCTCTAATTTGTCTTTACTTATGAAGAAAGGGTGCAGGAAATATGTGCCTTCTGGAAACAAGTATAAGCAATTGCCTGGCACATGTAGTCTCACTATTTCATGTGCCCTTGTCCCTACAAACCAGTTATTTTAGGGTAGGTGCCAGTTACAACAAATAATTCAGCTATACTTGTCCTAGGTAACAAACATTCCATTCTTTAATTAGGTAACTTTCCCCCTTACTCAGTTCTTTAGTAGTCATGTTTGTGCTATAACCAGCAAGAATGCCTCATTTATCTTTCTGTACCCTTTGCAGCACCATTTTTGTAGTTGGGATATAAATATTTGAGAGAAATATCTTAAGGGTATAAAAATCAATTTGGTTTGCTTTAGAAAATGGCCAGATCATCTTGTTACGAAAGATGTGGGCGGTGGATGTTTGTGTTTGGACATTTTATAAAGTGTATAATAAAATAACAAACTATGATATATGGAGTGTTTTTGTGGAAAATAAAGCCCAAGATTGCAGTTGCAGCTCAGTCTTGGCAGTGGTGAGGGGCTTCCGTGTATGTCTAGTCCTCATGGCCTCCGTTCTAATCTTAATATCAACAGTTTTGAAGACTTAATGTGTCAGAAGGTCCCCAGATCTGGGTTTGCCTGCTTTTGGTTTGCAGTTTTGACAGGCTGTATATGATGCTGTGTCCTCAAAAAGGATATGCCTGTCTCATTGGTGGTGAATGAGCCCTAAAGGTGGTGCTTTCCAGGTTTTCTCTGATGTTTATTTTTTTGTTAATCCTCATCCTAGGGCATTTTCCAATTGATTTTTAAAGAGAGTGGGCAGGAGAGGGAGAGAGAAACATTGATGTGAGAAAGACACCAATTGGTTGCCTCCCACATGTGCCCTGACCAAAGCTGGGGATAGAGCCTGCAACTGCGGTATGTGCCCTTGACTGGAATCTATCCACTGAGCCAAATGGGCTAGGGCTCCTGGAGTTTTACCTCTTATCTGTCACTATTGGAAAGATACTTTGAGACAGTGTAAAAAATATCCACCCACCACTTTTAGCCTCTATTCTTCACTTTAATCAGTTGTAACTGGTTTGTAGGGTTTCAAAACATTGCTATTTGAATACCACAGGTAGCATTTTTTTCCCTAATGGTAAACTGCTTTGAAATCTTACCTCCCCAGCCAGTTGCTGAAATTTACTGAATGAGCTATACAGTAGCTCCTACTTTATTTACATATTTTTGGAAGCATGGTGCTGGAAATGAGTGGATTTAAATGGTGGTCTGGGTTCCTAACATTTCCGTCTTGCTTACCTGTCACCCCCCCCCCCCCCATACTATATAGTTGCACGAACATTATGTATGGTTGGACTGGGTAACTAGGTGGGTTGCAACTGGTCCAAGGAGCTCTGACTATTGGACCACCTTGCCTCAAGGCCTGATCGGCTTTGTTGCACCTTGTTCTAGGTGTGCTGTGTTCTGAGTCCTCTGCTTACTGCGTGGTCTAAACAGGCACCCCCCCTGAGTCAATTGCATCTGTAAGCTGCCACAATATTTCAGGTGTCCTTCAAATTATTTTAAGTAACTAGGTCTGACGGTCATTCATGAAATTTCATGTGGCTCTTGGTGAGGGAGGGATGTTTGTAGTCCTTTTCCTACTCATGCCAGTTAACAGCGATATATGTAGTCCTGTACTCTGTTCCTGAGAAACCATCAGAGGGGAGGCAGTGGGGGACTAGAAGCTGTGTTGTTCTACATGCCACCGAGCCTGTGGGGATTGTGGGGGGAAGATAAAAGGAAGGCAGCTTCCCTGTGGGCTTCAGCAGGAGGAAAGCCAAGCTGCTGGGCAACTTTGCAAGAGTGCAGGTGGGCTTGGGTAGAGCATTTTGAAATGTTTTCTCTAAAGCCAGTCGGTGAATATGGGCCATCTCAGAACGATATGGGAGCTTTTGTAGGGGTGTCTGTTTTAAACCTTAGAGTGCTGTTAAGTGGATTGCTTTGAGAGACTTGACAGCTCTCTTAGGAAAGGTGCATTGTAGCACAGAACCACAGTTAGTAGGTAAGGCATTTTACCTAAAGGAAGATAAGGGGATGCAAATCAGCAAGGATTGCCACCTCTGATCTGTAAAGCTTTGGTGGAAAGTGAAGGTTAGTGGTGGCAGCCATGCAGTGGGCCAGCATTTGCCTTGCCTACCTTTGAGGTTGTGAGGTTTGAGATAATGCCTAGACACAGCTCTCTTGAGTTGTGATTTCCATTTGGGAGCTATTTCTAGCAGACAAGTGCCTTGCACCATCAGCCTTCCACCTATAGGTGGCAGAGGCACCAAGGGAAGCTACAGGCACTCAGCTTGTGGAGCCTCTTCAGGAACAACGGAGAGGGTAAGCCTGGCATTCTTGCAGGGTTGCTCAAACGATCATCTCGTAACAGAAATGTCCTGGGATCTAAGATTCCAAGTGTTTTTTTCTGGATGGTGTCTTCCCATTCCAGCAGCGCTCTCCAGGATTCATGAGGGCCTCCGATGCTTGGTGACCCAAGATAACCTGTGTTGCTGAGGCTGCACCTTCTGTTCTGGGAACTTAACCTTTTCTGGCACTTAAATAGCTAGCTGCAAGGTCCTGGGGGTTCAGACCAGGGCCATGCAGCATGTCTGGAAGGAATGTGGGGAGGACCTTCCCAGCCCTGCCTGGGTGGGCAGAGCAAAGATTCCTCATTGTCATTTGGTTTGTTGTCATTCAAGGACATTTTAAAAAATCTTTATTTCTGACTCTAAAAGCAGTACATTTAAGGAGTTGAAACAATGCCGATTTATAAACTAGAAAATAAAAGTCCTACCACATTCCATAAAAATCAGTTATTAGAAAACTTTTAAAGGGAAAAAATAAAATCAGTTATTAAGTGTTTCTTTTTCCTATCCTTATGTGTAGTGTATTTTACAGAAAACTTCAGGACGCCAGAGTTGGGGGTGGTATCAATTTCTGGAGGTTCTTAGTTCTTGAGTGTCTCTCCTTCTGGAATGGTCTCCATGATCCAGGGGCTCGGACACTTCTGCACCTTGTTCTTCCACTGCCCATCCCACTGGAAAGGGCAGAAGACGAGGGAGGCGGGAGGCCCTCCCAGCCTTGTCTTCCCTTCAGCAAATCTGGCCACCTGCAAAGGTTTCATTAGTTTGAATGACTTACATAGTTCTTTTAGGAGGATTTTATTTACAATATACAAATTAAATCTACTACCAGATTGTAGATACAAAATAGTTAGCCATTTACATGCAATAAACATTAATATTTCAAGAAAAGATTTTAAACATTACCAAAACACTACTACCATAGTATATCACAAAAGTTGTAGGAAATAAAAATCTGCAAATAACTGGATTACTTCTAAAATATTTTTTCCCTCTGGCTCTTTTTGTTCATCAGTTTATGTTCTTTACATTCCACAAATGAGTGAGGTCGTGTGATACTTCTCTTTCTCTGAGTGACTCATTTAACATAATGCTCTCCAGCTCCATCCATGCTGTTGCGAATGGTAAGAGTTCCTTTTTTACAGCAGTATAGTATTCCATTGTGCAGATGTACCACAGCATTTTTATTTCTGATGGTTGCCTTTCAGCTCTAGCCCACAAGCATTAATTCATCTGGTACAACTCAGCTAACGGGGAGTTTGGGGTTCAGGGTGTAGGATTTCCACTGAACCTTGCTGCAAAGGTTACACAGTGTAAGTCTCGCCAGCTGCTTATGTTTCAAGAACTGTTTATTACTGGCCTTATTTTTTAACTGCCACATTGTAGATCCTTTCCTGTCATTTTGGTGTAGTTTGGAGATGGAATGGAGATCATATGTGTGTTCTTTGCCATGTTGCCTCCAAACCAAAGCACAGGAGGGGACTATTCATGCCTCAAAGATCAACCTAAGACAAGGCAAGATTCGTGAACAGCAAGTAAAAACAGTGCTGCTGGGGTATGAGGCTAGTACTAATTACTCTGGATTTGGGCCTGATACTCATGGTAATTTTGGGCCTAGTTGATGGAAGTCCCAACTCCCCGTTGCCCTGTCCTGCCAGAGTAAGGTTTCTGCAGAGCCGTTGAGCTGTTGAAACTTCAAGCTAGAATCAGCCTTTGAGACTCCAGTTGGTTACAGCTGTGGCTCCCAGGCCTCTCTGCTCCTGTTTTTATTTTATTTTTTAATGCTTTGATTTTTAAAAAAATGTTTCTATTGATTTTTAGAAAGAAAGGAGGGAGGGGGAGAGTTAAAAACATTGATGAAAGAGAAAATATTGATTGGCTGCTCCTGCATGCCATACTTATCTGGGGACCGAGCCCACAACCCAGGCATGTGCCCAGACTCAGAATCAAACCTTTGACCTCTTGGTGCATGGGATGATGCTCAACCAACAGCCACACCAGCCAGGTTCCTTGGAATTGATTGCATCATGAGCCCGCAGTTGTGCTAGGAGGTCGTGTGGGGAGGCAGGCAGCCTGCCCCGGCATGTATTTGGGGGCAGAAAAAGTGGCAGAATGAAGGGTACAGAAAAAGGACCCTTGGGATGAGAAGAGGAGGAGCCAGTGAGCAAATAGGTGATGCAGGAAGCCCCACTCCCTTTTGTGAAGCTGACCTGGGCCTGCTCAGCAAACGCCCTGACCCAGAAGAAATCCCAACTGGGTGTTCAAGAGGGAAACGGTCTGCTGGGAAGGCAGAGGCCTGGGGCTGAGCCCCCTGGGCTTTGGGAGGGGCGCTCTGTCTCCCAGGAGACACTGTCCGCAGGGCCTCTTACCATAGCTCATCAGGCTAATGAGAGCTCTGGCCTCTCCCACTCCACCTCTGTAATTTGCTCACTGCCTTTCCCCTCTAATTTTATTGCCACCTCAGCAGTTTCCCAAGACCTGGGGGCTCATTTTCAGTGGAAGTCCCCTCCCTGGGTTAATGAAAGGGGCTGCTTTCCTGCAGCTAGCCAGCTCTCCTGGGGGTGGGGAGGGAGAACAGCTTTGCAGAGCCCTACAAGGGGTGGGACAATCTGTTGGCAAATGTTTTAGAGTAGGAGGCAAACCCTTTTTTTCACCAAGTGCCACTCGGTACTTTTTCAGACACTTTTAGAAACTTCACAGTAAAGAGGCAGAGGACAGACCACAAGAGGAGGAGCGGGCAGGACACCTGGGTGCCCAATGTCCAGCTCGAGGTGGTAGCCTCTCCGGTGTCACTGCCTTGTGTGGAGTTAATGTCTCTGTTCAAGTTCCTCTGGCCTTGTTTCCCCATGGACTGTGGCTCCTGTAGGAAAGGCCATGTTTTGGAATCACCCAGGGCTTGCAGGTGCTGGCTCCTATCTCAGTCCATGGACAGATTCCTGAAGCTCACGCATTCCCACATTTGTAGAGTTGGCCGGGGAGGGGGAGTACCCTGAACACAAAAGGAGGGTGTAGTTGGTGATGCTTTCGCCCCCCTGCACTTAAGAGGCATTTGGAATAGCAGTCCCACCAAGATGAGAACAGTTCAGACTGCTTCTAGGGGCTGTGAGGACCAAGGGAAGCAGTCCATGCAAAGCCTTCATGCTCACCACAGAGTAAGTCCTCAATAAAGTGTCACATCATTGGTCCCTGCCTCTCTCTGGGCTGTGCACACTGTAGACTTAATGTTTGTTCCATTGGGTTGGAGCCATTTACCTAAGGGCTAATTCTAGGAGTTCCATCTCTGCCAAAGAGTTCATATCTCAAGTGTCTACAGCGTGACCGGAGGTGATAGGTTGTGGCTTTATATGGCAGGCAGGCAGGCTGATCCTGCAGCAGCCTGGACCTTGCTCCCCCTGAACCTGGAGCTGTCCTCCAAAAGACCGCATTTGCACAGGTGCCTTTGCCGCAGCCCTTAGCCAGGTGGGCTGGGAAATTCAGTGCCCGGCCTAAAAGTGAGTCAACAACACAAGTCCTCTCACTCAGAGCCACTCTTTGATCTCTGTCCCCTGTAGATTCCTTGGTTTACACAATGCTTTATCAGTTGTCCCTAGGGCCCTGGCCACTAAGGCCACCTGCTGCTCCTTCCCAAACACACACACACTGACCCTACCCCAGGACCTGCCTCTGGCCCAGGGCATGTCTGCCTGTAGGGGCCACTGCCAGCCCAGGAATACTCTCAGGTAGTGTCCAGCAAGGACAGGAGCTGGAGGGATGAATAGAGGTGGGTTACACACAGCCTGTTTAATGACCCCATCTCACTCCCACACCCCCTGCTCCTGCTTCTTGGGGCCACCTCCCAAATAAAACCCTTACGCCCAAATCCTCAAATTGGTTCGCGCTTGGAGGAGCTTTAACTAAGGCAAACATTACTGAGCAGTCAGCAGTGGACTCCAGAGACTTGCACTCTGTGTTTTCTCCCAAATTATCAAAAATCTCCCCAGCGTCCCTGGAAGGGAGGGAGGGCAGCAGGGAGGTGGAGGTGCAGATGGGAGCACCTTTTTGCCCACACCCTGAGTCTCCTGATTCCCTATGCAAGACACAGCCTCTGACTTCACATCTGAAAAATAGCGGTGGGAGTATCCCCACTGGTGGATCCAGGGAAAGGAGGATTCAGTAGATAAGTGTGAAAGTCCCTTTTACATTTTAAAGGGATTATTCAAATGTAAGGACCACCAGGATTCAGGGGAGTGAGGGCCCAGAGCAAGGCAGGCAGATGGTGGGATGCCTGGAATGAATCTATCAAGTGGTGGTCCATGACCAGCTGGCCAGGGATCACTAGGGTGTTAAATGAACTCATTTATTCATTCCACAAACGGCTAAACCCCTCTAGGTGCCAGGCACCGGGGAAAGCAGTAAACAGAATGGGCAGTCCTTGCTCTCATGGAGCTTATTCTGTGGGACAAGAGAGACAATAAACAAATTAGTAGATACATAAAGAGGTAAGGTGAGGAATGCTTTGGGGAGATGTATATCACAAGAGCAAATGGGAGTGGAGGTGTTATTTTTATATAGACCATCCAGGGATGGCCTGACTGAGCAGAGACCTGGGAGCAGTGAGGGAGAAAGGCATATGGATATTTGGGGGAAGAGGGTTCCAGGCTGAGGAAAGAGTGAGGACAAAGGTCGTGAGGTAGGAACATTTTAGTGTGTGTATTAGTTCCATAACAAATTACCCCAACACTTAGTAGGTTAAAATATCAGTTATTTATTTAAAAATATTTTTATTGATTTCAGAGAGAAAGGGAGAGTGAGAGTGAAATAGAAACATCAATGATGATCGGCTGCCTCCTGTATGCCCCACACTGGCAATTGAGCCCGGAACCTGGGCATATGCCCTGACCAGAAATTGAACCATGACCTCCTCCTGGTTCATAGGTCAACGTTCAACCACCGAGCCATGCCAAATAGGCATCAGCTATTTATTTATTTATTTTTATTATTTTATTTTTTAAAAATATATCTTTTTATTGATTTCAGAGAGGGAGGGAGAGGGAGAGGAAGAGAGAGATAGAAACATAAATGATGAGAGAGAATCATTGATTGGCTGCCTTCTGCATGCCCCACACGGGATAGAGCCCAAAATTCAGACATGTGCCCTGATGGGGAATTGAACTGTGACCTCCAGGTTCATAGGTCGATGCTCAACCACTAAGCCACGCCAGCCGGGCCAGCTGAACAGTTCTGGTAGCTGGGCTCACTCAATTGTCTGAGGTCAACTGCCAGGTTGTCTGGGGCTGGTGGCTTAGAATGGCCTCAACTGGGATTGTTGTTCCATGTGATCACTCATCCCCCTGCAGGCTAGACCAGGATGATGCTTATGGTGGCCAGGCAAGCATCCAAGGGAGCAAGGGAATCTGCAGGTCCACGCTGGGCACTGGCACACCATCACATCTGCCACATTCTATTAGCCAAAACACCTTACAAGGCCGGCCTAGGTTCCATCTTTTTTTTTTTTTTTAAGCTAATAAACCCTATTTTTATTTTATATTTTATTTTTTAATCCTCACCTGAGGATATTTTTCCATTGATTTTTAGAGAGAGTGGAAGAGAGAGGGAAAGACAGCGAGAAATATCATGTGAGAGAAACACATCGGTTGATTGCCTCCTGCACGAGCCCTGACCAGGGACTGGGCCAGGGAGGAGCCTGCAACCGAGGTACATGCCCTGGATCGGAATCGAACCCAGGACACTTCAGTCCGCAGGCTGACACTCTATCCACTGAGCCAAACCAGCTAGGGCCCAACTCCGTCTTTTGATGGGAGGAGCTGCAAAGACTGCAGCCACTTTTGCAACTTTCTATAATCTCCCATGTAGCAGGTGAGAAACCAGAGCTCAGAGAGATAAAGGCCACACAACCCCTGAGATTCAAACTCATGCCTGTTTAACTTCAGGGTTGGTGCCTTTTCTAATATAAACTGTCTCTTGTCCATTGGTTTTCTTAAATTGATTGATTAGTTTTTCCTAATGACATGGTAAGGTAGAAAATACAAAAACAACAGGACCAGTTTGGCCCTAACCAGTTTGGCTCAGTGGATAGAACATCGGCCTTCGGACTGAAGGGTCCCAGGTTCGATTCCAGTCAAGGGCATGTACCTTGGTTGCGGGCACATCCCCAGTAGGGGGTGTGCAGGAGGCGGCTCATCGATGTTTCTCTCTCATCCATGTTTCTAACTTCCTATGCCTCTCCCTTCCTCTCTGTAAAAAAATCAATAAAATATATTAAACAAACAAACAAAAAAGAACCGACAGGACCTGCCCGGCTGGTGTGCCTCAGTGGTTGAGTGTCGACCTATGAACCAGGAGGTCACACTTCGAGTCCCGGTCAGGGCACATGCCGGGTTTCGGGCTCACTCCCCAGGGTGGGGGCATGCAGGAGGCAGCTGATAGATGAATCTCATCATTGATGCTTCTATCCCTCTCTCCCTTATAAATAAAATATATATAAAAATATATATATAAAAATATATTTCAAACCAAACCAAAAGACAGGACCCAGAGGTGATAATGCTGAAATTTCCTTCTAGCCTTTTTTCCTGCACATTAACTGTGAACCTCTCTACCTCCCACCCCAAATCTCTATTTGTCAAATACTTTTTTTCAGGTGGTTTCTTCTTTTTTTTTTTTAAGACATTTTTTAAGAGTAGTTTTAGGTTCACAGCAAATGTAAGGGGAAGGTACGGTTGATGGTATCTTCTTTATCCCCCAGGGGAATAATGTAGAAGAACGAATTGTTCATAAGTAGGTCAGCTTTATTGTTTAAAGTATTACATTTTCCCCCAATGACCTCCACCCTGCACCCACCCCTCCCCAGGCCTTCATCGCACTGTTGTCTGTGTCCATGGGTTATGCATATATGCATACAAGTTCTTTGGTTAATCTCTTCCGGGGGTCAGATTTTGATGGACCTAAACACCAGAGTGAGGATTCTTTTTTAAAATTCTATTTTTATTGATTTCAGAGAGGAAGGGAGAAGGAGAGAGATAGAAACATGAATGATGAGAGAGAATCATTGATTGGCTGCCTCCTGCACACCCCACACTGGGGACTGAGCCTGCAACCTGGGCATGTGCCTTGACTGGGAACCGAACCGTGACCTCCTCCTTCACAGGCCGACGCTCAACCACTGAGCTATGCCGACTGGACCAGAGTGAGGATTCTGAGGCAGGTGATGGGGAACTCTGGAGGGTTTGAATAGAGGAGTGGGCCACGTGTGATAAATAACAGGTATCCATGCTGGGCAGGTAGCTGGCAAGGGAGAAGTTGGGGAAATTACCTGAGCTGTACCGGAACCACCGTCCAAGAGACCGGAAGAAGAGGCTGACAACTCCAGGATTAGAATTTATTCTGTTCAAAGGGGAACTTTTGGACAGAAGCTGAGTCTTGGGCAGCAGCAAGACAGTGAATCCCTGAACAAAAAGTGGAAGAGGCTTGATATACTGGTATACAGCCTCCAGGAACACGGGCAGCTTGCAACCATGCGGTACGTGCTTGTTAAGAACTATATGTCCCAAGTGGTAAACAATGTAATGGGCCTACTTCTCTATGCAAGAACATTCCTTTCAGGTGATATGGACCCACCCCTCCCAGGTGAACTGGTGGACACTGAGAGCAGCCTGCTTCTTTTTTTTTCAAATATATTTTTATTGATTTCAGAGAGAAAGGGAGAAGGATAGTAAGATAGAAACATTAATGATGAGAGAGAATCATTTATCGGCTGCCTCCTGATTGCACCCTACTGGGGATCGAGCCTGCAACCTGGGCATGTGCCCTTGACTGGAATCAAACCTGGGACCCTTCAGTCCACAGGCTGACGCTTTACCCACTGAGCCAAACCATCTAGGGCGAGAAGCCTGCTTCTTAAGATGGTGTTGGTCCCGCCAAGCACTAGAAACCATTTTGGCTAACAGGGGCCTGAAATTCTGGGCAAAGGGAGTGGCAGTCCTGGGCCAGGGATGTGCCGACTGAGGGAAGTGGAGCTTGAGTGGTTCTGGGGGGATGTGAATGCCGTCTGCAAACCCTTTAAGGGCCCTCAGGCGAACAAAGGGCAGGGTTGTGATGGGTAGGAGAGACAGGGGGACAGGATTGGCAGCCCTCGGGAGGGGTGAGCCCCTTGTGAGGTGGAGTGGGCTGGTTGGACATGTGCTAGGTTTTGCTGACTCAGCTACTCTCCCTCCTTTGGGTAGAACCCCTGATATTTCTGTGGGCACCTCTCTCCCAGCCCTGCCCTTCTGGGGTTGCTGACCCCACCCTCTGCTTTCAGGTGTGGGTGGCCAGAACTCTGAGGTCTGGCCCAGGAAAGCCTTCTCCCGCTCAGGAACATGGCTCCATCAGGGACTTCTGCTGGGGCCATTGGTTTGGGAACACACTCCCAGGCTGTTAGAGCTGCCAGGGGGTGACGTGGTGCTGCCGAGAACCCAGATGGCATTGCTCCAGCACCTGAGTCCACGTGCCAGGCACCATGCTGCTGTGGGGCACTTGAGGGTCGGTGGGTAGTCACAATCCAGTGGGGCCAGTGCCAGGAGAGAGAGAGGCCCAGGGGCCGGACTGGAGGTGGGGGCCAGGGAAGCCTTCCTGTAGGAAGGAATTGAGACTCCAAGTGTGGCCCAGAGGGGTGATCTGGAGGGAAGAGTGTTCCCATCCACAGGCACAGAGGCAGGTCTGCCGGCAGCGTTCTGCGAGACTGGAGAGGCGGAAGCCAGGACACTGGAGCTCTCCTCACTCCCTGTGTAGCCAAAGAAAGGCGCACGCCCTCGCTGGGCCTCAGCTTATTCTCGTTTGTCTAATGGGCCTCACACCTGGACAGAATCACCGGAAGGTGCTAAAAATGCACATTTTGGGGCTTCCTTCCTGATTGTCTCAAGTGGGATATGTGATGTGTGTGGCCCAGAAATGTACATATTTACCCAGCACGTCAGGGGCCTCTGATGAGAGCCCTGTACCCACATTTTGAGAAGCTCTCCCCGAGAATGCCAGCAGGCGTCTGGACCAGGAGATCCACCAGGCACCTGCTGAAGCAGGAGTTACCCCAGGACCTCCCAACCTGGCACTGGTCAGACTGAGGGTGCTGCCTTTGGGCCACACCTTTGCCAAACACAAGGTGCTGAGCCCCTGGCGTTGCTCACCATCCTGGTGGCTTGACTCCAAGTGCCCCAGGGTCCGTGAGAGAGGCCTCTCCAAGGCCCCTGAAGAGGCGATTCCCTGGAACCGGTTCTAGGCCATGCTCTCTCTCTGGCCTCCGCCACCTGGCCTTGTGCTACTCCTCACCTTTGTCAATATTTATTTCTTGCCTGGCCTCAGTCTGGTATTTGCTTGAAAAAGCAGGAACAGACGTGGCAGCCTTGCCTCCTTGTTTTGCACTCTGCTTCCTGGCATTTCTGCGCAGGCTGCCTTGTTTTCTGCAAGTGGGCTCACCCTACAGCCCTGCCTCTGCCCGGCTCCAGCACAGAGCCCAAGGCCTGAGAGCTTTCTCGTGTCACTCTTGACTCCACTTTCCCTCAGAGGCACCTTGAACCTGTCCTCTGGCTCCGCACACAGCTTATCTGGCCTCCAGGCCTAGAATTGAGGTCCTGAGTTAGAATCAGAACATTCTAAATGTTCCAAAGATACTCCTGGCTACTGAGCAGCACTGGCTCCTGATCCAATTTTGAATAAGCCACCAGGAGGTTGTGGTGAAAGGTCATGTTGTTTGAAACAGATGTGCACATCATTTTCTTTCTTTTTAAAAAAATTATTTTACTTTTTCTATCACCATTTATCCCTTCTATGGCCTCTGACTATCATTCTTTATGAAGTCAGACCCTGGCGTTGGCTGATGCAACAGAATGGGCCTGGGAGACCCGACTCAGGCAGGGAGCTATTAATGCTGCTGGTAAATGTGATCAGCCTCAGGTCACTGGACATTTTTTCTGCCAAATCTATCCAGATGGGACCTTGTAATTTTTGCCTCCTTCGAACCTCAGCAGCACGTTTCAGAGAGAGAGAAGGCCTCGGCCCTGGCCTCCCCATTCCCACATTTCAAAGTATTTTGAGATCAGTTGTCTGAGTTTTGAGCATTGCTCAGGCCAGTGCAAGTGTGGTGAGTGTTCCTGTTCTAATAAAGACACTGCTAACAAAGTTGGACGTTTGCTGCTGTTTCTTTTCTTTTAAAAAAATATGTTTTATTGATTTTTTACAGAGAGGAAGGGAGAGCGATAGAGAGTTAGAAACATCAATGAGAGAGAAACATCATCCATCAGCTGCCTCCTGCACACTCCCTGCCAGGGATGTGCCCACAACCCAGGTACATGCCCTTGACCGGAATCGAACCCAGGACCCCTCAGTCCGCAGGCCGACGCTCTATCCACTGAGCCAAACCGGTTAGGGCTGCTGCTGTTTCTTTAACTTTTTATTTTGAACTACAGTTAGAAAAGTAGTGGCAAAAAGAATTAGTAAGCGTAGTAGGAAAGTTGGAAGAATAGTACAGTTTCCCTATATCCCTCCCCTACCTCCCCAACCTCACAAAACCATAGCACCATGATGAAAGCCAGGGCATTAGCCTCAATACAACACCCGTAATCCAACTAAAGACCCTGTGAGAACCTCAGTGCTTTCCCAGGAATGTCCTTCTCCTGCTCCAGGAAGGCATTCAGGATCCCACATTCGCATTCACTTGTTTTTCTCTCTCTGGTGTCCAGCTGTCTGCAATAGTTCCTGGGTCATTCCTAGCCTTCAGGACCTGGATACACACGAAGAGTGTTGATCAGTGACTTTGCTGAACATTCCCCAGTTCAGGCCTGTCTGGGTCTCCTCATGACCGGTGGAGGTCGTGCATCCCAGGCAAGGACATCACAGATGTGGATATCTACCCTCCACGCTAACATCTTCGGAGAGATAACTTAAGGGTAAGCCACTCCCTTTTCTCCTCAAACCTTCCATAGATTCTAGCATCTGTCAGCAGATCTTGCCTGCAACAGTCACCTCTGTGCTGTTTGCCTAAAGCTGATTTTTCCCTTCCCTCCTTCCTTCCATATTTATTGACTGGATTCCCATTGCAAGAAAGAGCTGTCACTTCTGCTCCATTAATTTATTTAATCAAGTAGTTATATCAATATGGACTCATGTATATTTTATTATATAGGTTATAATCTAATACTATTATTAATTTATTTTACTGTTCAAATTATTTTAACCCTGGTCATTAGGAGGTTCTGTGTTCGTTGTTTCTTTTTTGTTTGTTTGTTAATCCTCACCTGAGGATATTTTTTCCATTAATTTTTTTTTTTTTTTTTTTTTTAGATAAAGTGGGAAGGGGAGAGAAACATCGATGTGAGAGAGACACATCTATTGGTTGCCTCCTGCATGCACCCCAACTGGGGTGGGGGATTGAACCTGCAACTCAGGTATGTGCCCCTGACCAGGAATAGAACTGGTGACCCTTCAGTGCACGGACCAATGTTCTAACCGCTGAGCCACACCAGTGGGCTACTCTGTTCTTTCAATAAGCCCCCATCTTTTTCTGCTTTCACACAAATTCCAGAATTTGCCGCTGGCCTCACTCAGCTAATTGTTAGATATCCTTTTTGAGTTCTGCATAGATTATGAATTCCTGAGGCCACAGACCACCTCTTCAGTATGCCAGATTAGGCCCCAAACATATTCCTTAGTTGATTGGTGTGCTGGCAGAGCTGGTTCTTTGGGAGAAATTTCCACTATTTGGAGGTTAGAAGTTGTGATTGTTGTGCTGGGAGCTGGTAAGACCAGGTAGAACCCAAGTAGGCACCAACGCTACTATCTTTTACAGGTTATGTTCCTTCTACCTGAAAGTCTCCACAGTGAACACCTGGAGTTCAAAAGCTCCAGAATACCCAACTCCTATTGACCTGTAGCTCCCTTTGCCTGGCACACAGAAGGGTGCCAAGATTTCATGATGATAACCTTGACCTTTGACCAAGCTTTACCTGATTTTACCAACAACTGAGAAAGTTGGGACATTTCTTAGTTTGGGTTCCCCCAGAAACTGACCTTATTATAAGTCTACTAGAGGCCCAATGCACGAAGGTTTGTGCAAGAATGGGCCTTCCTTCCCCTGGCTGCTGGCACTGCCTTCGCTCCGGCCTGGAGCTGCCTTTCTGCCTTCATTCTGGCCTGGAGTCGCCTTTCCGCCTTCCCACGCTGCCCAGAGGCCCGGAGCGCCTGGGTTGGTGTGGAACGCCTGCATTGTCGCCGTGGTTATGACGCAAGTGTCTCGCCCTGCCCCGGCCACTGGGCGCCTGTGTATGCAAATTAACCTGCCATCTTTGTTGGGTTAATTTGCATACACACGCCTGATTGGCTGGTGGGCATAGCCAAGGTACGGTCAATTTGCATCTTTCTCTTTTATTAGTGTAGACAAGTGCAAGTACTTTCTATAGGAAGTGATCTCAGTGGGGAACGGAGAAGTGAGACAGAGGATGGAGGGCAGCCATGATTGCGTTATTATACTATCAAGCACATCATACCTATGTACACTTGGAGCCTGGTCCTGCTGGAGAACCCTGGGCGAGAGTGTGGAACATGTGCCTAAGAGTTCTGCCCCTCAGGAGCTGGGGTGTTTATGTACCAACTCCCATTAGTTTGTGGTTGAGGGCTGCTCCTGGGCATGTTAATTCTCTAGCTCTTCTAAGCACACAGGCAGGGTGGGCTCTTGCCGCTAGAGCAAGGGGCTCAGAAATAGGGAGGGTCTACAGGATATAGGGAAAGGCATATCTGCATTTTACAGATGAAGAAACTGAGGTTCAGAGAAGCTACGTGACTCTCCTGAGGTCTAGAAATGGTACTGAGGGCTGGTACTTGAGGCGATGAATTTGAGGAAGGACTGTGTTAGATGGTCCTCTGAAATCTTCTCCCTTTGCCTCTGCATCTTATGGCAGGTTCTTCCTCCGTTGCCTGCTCGCTGGCCTGAAAATGACCTCCAGGCTTGGCAGGGAGTGTATTTGCACAAGGCACACCCCAGCAAAATGAGTGATGGTTTGGCCTAATGTCTTGTAGTTGCAAGTTCATTGTTTGAGTTGGATGGGGCCAAGCCCCTGTATTATTTCAGGAGGCTTGAGTTATGTCAACCCCACCAACAAGCAGTGTTGAAAGATTAGGCAAATAGGTGGAAGAAACTCCTGGCTTCTTGTTTGCTTACACTGTTGGGCTGACAGAGAATTTGTTTATCTCCGACACCAGGTTCCTCTGGGCTGCATGTGGTATATCCCAGTATCTCACTGAGCCCTGTCCTCTCCTGAACTTCCAGACCTAGTTGTTGGTTCTTTTTCTGACTACCCCCTCCCCGCAGCCTCTCACACATTCCCAGCCTGCTCCCCTGGTTAGCCTTTGGACCTGGGCTATCCTTAGGAGTCTGGAGAGGGAATCTTGTGCCAGGAGACCTGGGCTCTGCCAACAAGTAAATGGGTGTGTGGGACAGATGTACTTGCCCAGCCTCAGTTTCCCACAGAAGGAATGGAATATTTAAAGAGGAAATTCCTTTTGCCTGGTCATCTCCCCAGACAGCCTGGAATGCCAAAGCAGATGAAATTACCAAAGGAATGTCACATCCCAGGGCCTGACTGACTTCCTGGGCTCCAAGAAACATTAAAACAGTTTGCAAGCATGTAAAAAAGAAGTTCCACCTCACCGGTGTTCAGGAATATGTGAATTCAAACAAGATACTAGTGGGGGTGGGGACAGGGGAGTGTCTAGCCCCCGTGGGGGCAAATTGACACTATCTGTCACAACAAAAAAGCCCATGTCCTATACCCCAGAGAATCACTTCTTTTTCTTCTTTTTTAAATATATATTTTCATTGATTTCAGAGAGGACAGGAGAGGGAAAGAGATAGAAACATTAATGATGAGAGAGGCTGCCTCCTGCACACCCCCTCCTGGGTATTGAGCCCTGACCAGGAATCGAGCCGTGACCTCCTGGTTCATAGGGCAATGCTCATCCTCTGAGCCACACCGGCCGGGTGAGAATCACTGCTTTAAATCTGCGGCAGAGAGTGCCTGGCACAGATGCACAAGCACGCAGGTCCGCGTGAGGCTGTTCACCAGAGCAGCGCTTCTCCACACCCGGCAGGCTCAGTCTTGATTTCCAATCTGTTGCAAACCTGTACATTCTTACTAAAATTCATTACTAGAGAAATGAAAATTTTAAAACCGAAACTTTCAAAACACAAGCCCCCGATTTTTATTGTGAAATCTGACAAAACATTGCTCTGGCCAGTTGCTGTAAAGGGTCCTCAGTGTTCACCCCAGTGTCTGTTCTCCTCTCATCATGGGCTGCTGACAGCTCACGGGCCGCACTAGGCGTGCAACCACTACTGTGCTGTGTTGCTTGCAAAACAAAACACTGGAAAGAGCCTAAATATTTACCAATCGGAGAATGTGCACGTAGACATATCATGTCCATACTATAAAATCCGTGTACTAGTGAAGAATCAAATGGGAGGTTTGTAAATCCTGACCTAGAAGGGTGGCTGAGAGACATTGAGTGGGAGAAAAGAACAAAAACATACAAGCTGCTAAAGGATACAGTTTTCTCGTGTGTTAAAGGTGAAAAAAAAATCCACAAAACATTATATATTTCCTATCTATATATATAAAAGCCTAAGCGACCAAACAACTGAACGACCAGAATGACCGGAATGACTGGTCAACCAGTCACTATGACGCGCACTGACCACCAGGGGGCAGATGCTCAACGCAGGAGCTGCCCCCTGGTGGTCAGTGTGCGCCCACAGCGGGAGTGCTGCTCAGCTGACTGACTGGTCCCGGCGGCCCACCAGCCCAGCAGTAGCCACCCACTCCATCGGTAGTCCTGCAGGTCCAATCTCTGGAGAATGGGCCAGGCACTGATGGACCAGCACCACGGGCATGATCTGAAAACGCCCCCAGCCTCTTGGAAATCGGCCTCGGGCATTGCAGCTGCTTCCCCTCCCTAGACCCTCTGCAAGGAAGAAAGGATATAAAAGTGGCCGCCAGGTGGCTCCTGACAACTGGCACGAACCTCAGCAGGACGGATCTGGATCCCGAGCCAGCAAGGGCATTGCACAGCCCACCTGGAGGGCTGATCGTGTTCTGCACCCCGCCCCCCTTGGGACCCCACCCATGCACGAATTCATGCACAGGGCCTCTAGTCTGTGTATAAATATGTATAAACATATGTAGAAAAGATACTGGAAATGCTATTGAGAATGGCAATAGTTTCATTTTTTTATGGAAAGACGGCATTCAAATAATACTTGTATAATAAAAAAAAACCCCACACTAACATCTAAGCAAGGTTGATCTAAGTCAGGTAAAGCCTCTCCCTAGTTCTCAGGTTTCATTGGAAACCGAATTTTTGCTGCCTCCCAACCAAGGGACACACCACACACTGCCACGTAGGTGAAATATGGATTAGACGAACAATCTGTATCAAGGACAAACTCACAGGAAAAAGGAAGACACCCTGGCCCCAGTTGTGGCCTGAGAGGCTGGGAGGGGGCCTGGCTGGTTGGTTGATAGCATATGAGCCCCCCATGAGGTGGCCAGAGGCAGAATAATGAATTTGGATTTTAGATTCAACCACAGAGTAAAATTCTAGGACCTGAGTTCTGAGGTGAAGGTAGATTGAACACAGGTATTTAGTCTTGGCTCCTTCCTGAATCCTGGCTCAAGTGATGGTCAAGGGAGACAGAACCCTACAAAGATGAAGAGAACGAGGCTGGAAGACAGGTGAAGGAATGTTAATGAACTTAGCAGAAGAAACACTGGCATCCTCAGTGGGTAGTGAGAAGGGGAAGCTGCAGGACTTTCACGACAAAGCCCCCAAAGCCCTTTTGTTCTCTCCTCTCTGGGTTCTTTGACTCTACAGTTCTGACATTCATGCTGATTTACCTTGATATGAATCTTGTAATATGGAAAGTTACTTCCTTTGATTCTGTTAGGTTTATTGTATAATTTCCTTGATCTTTTTCTCTGTTCTTTTTCTGGAACTCTTTCTAGCTGGATGTCAGACCACCTGAATTCATACTGTATTTTTCTTTCCTAGTTTCCATGTTATCATTTTTTGTTGCTCATCTACTTTTGAACAATGTCATTGTCTTTATCTTCTGAATGCTTCTATTGGATTTTTAAAAATTAAACTTTTAATTTTGTAGATGCACATATAAGAAACAATACAGAGAGATCCTATTTATCCTTTACCCTCCTCCTAGTTGTAACATCTTGCAAAGCTATAGGACAATATTACAGTCAGGATATTGACATGGATGCAGTTAAGATACAGACACTTTGGTCACCACAGGGATCTTTCACGGTGCCCTATCACAGTCATACTTGCTTGCTTCCTGAGCGGTTCCCTCTCACTTCTTTCTTTTTTTTTTTTTTCGGAATTGAATTTATTGGGGGAGACATCGGTGAATAAAATGAAATGGAATGCAATAGGATAAAATGAAAGGTGTAAATCCATAAGAAGCTTTGCATTGTGGATGAAAAGGGGCCACATGTTGCCCTGCCCGGCTTGACTCAGTGGATAGAGCATCAGCCTTAACTGTACGATAAATGAATATTTATCTTTTTTATATATATTTTATTGATTTTTTACAGAGAGGAAGGGAGAGGGACAGAGAGTTAGAAACATCGATGAGAGAGAACCATTGATCAGCTGCCTCCTGCACATCTCCTACTGAGGATGTGCCCACAACCAAGGTACATGCCCTTGACCGGAATCGAACCTGGGACCTTTCAGTCCGCAGGCCCGCAGGCCAACGCTCTATCCACTCTCACTTATTTCTATAATTTTGTCATTTCAACAATGGACTCAGAAATGGAATCACACAGTATGTGACCTTTTGTGATTAGCTTTTTTTCACTCAGCATAATTCTTCGAGATTCATACAGGTTTTTGCTTGTATTGATAGTTCATTCCTGTTTATTGCTGAGAAGTATATTCCATGTTACTGATGTACTACCATTTCTTTAACTATTTGCCACTTAGAGAAATTTAGTTTGTTTCCAGTTTTTTGGCTATCTATATATATAAAAGCCTAATATGCAAAGTGTCCCCCTCAGGAGTTCAACCAACTGGGAGATCGATTGACCGGGAGATTGATATGCACTGATCACTGGGAGTGGTGTGGAATGAAGGGAGGCTCTGGCTGGCAGCCAGGGAAGGGAGGCCCCAGCTGGCAGCCAGCAGCTGCTAGGGACCCTACCTGAGCACGAATTTTGTACACTGGGCCTCTAGTTACAAATAAAGCTGCTATAAACATTCATGTACAAGTTTGAATGTAAGTTCTCATATACTGAGATAATTGCCCAGGAGTGCAATTGCTAGGTCATATGGGAGTTGCATGTTTAGTTTTTTTTTAAAAATATATTTTATTGATTTTTTACAGAGAGGAAGGGAGAGGGATAGAGAGTCAGAAACACCGATGAGAGAGAAACATCGATCAGCTGCCTCCTGCACACCCCCTACTGGGGATATGCCCGCAACCAAGGTACATGCCCTTGACCGGAATCGAACCTGGGACCCTTCAGTCTGCAGGTCGATGCTCTATCTACCGAGCCACACCGGTTAGGGCATGTTTAGTTTTTTTTAAGACCCTGCCAAACCAATGTATGAGGGATTCATTGTCTCCAGACCCTTGCCAGCATTTGGTATTACCAGTTATGTATTTTAGAAATTCTGATAATCATCTCATAGTGGTTTCAATTTGTATTCTCCTGATGACCAATAATGTTGAGCATCTTTTCATATGATTATGTATTATTGGTATATCCTCTTCAGAAATGACTCTTCGTGTCTTTTGCCATTTTCTAATTGGATTGTTTGTTTTCCTACTGTTGAGTTTATGTATATATTGATTTCGGAGAGGAAGGGAGAGGGACATAAAAACATCAATGATGAGAGAAAATAATTGATTGGCTGCCTCCTGCATGCCCCCCACTGGGGGTCGAGTCCACAACCCGGGCATGTGCCCTTGACCAGAATCAAACCTGGGACCCTTCAGTCCACAGGATGACGCTCTATCTACTGAGCCAAACCAGCTAGGTCCCTACTGTTGAGTTTTGAGGGTTCATTATATAGTCTAGATACTAGTTCTTTGTTGGATAAATGGTTTGCAAATATTTTCTCCCAGACTATAGCTCATCTTTTCATCCGCTTAAGAGGGCCTTCCACAGAGCAAAAGTTTTTAATTTTGATGAATACAGTTTACTAGTACTGATACTCCTTTTATGCATAATGCTTTTGGTATCAAGTATAAACCCTAGACCCCAGAGATTTTCTTCTCTGCTTATGTGGGGGCTAAAAAAATTAATACTTTTCCTTCTGTCTTCTAAATTTTTCTAGCTGGTTTAATAATTAAATTTACAGAGACAGATTAACAGGAGAAAATTAAAGTTTTAGTTCATACACATGGGGAGTTCACAGAAGCATGAAATTCCAAAGACAGTGAAGCAACATTGGGTATATTTGTTATTTGTGGACAAAGGAGAAGGGATGAATGGGGCATTAGATTTCAGAAGTGAGAATGGGCGATTTACAGGTAGTTGAGGAAGAACAGAACATACATGGCAGGAAAATTCTTTCTAGGCAACTCAGAAACAATGAGACGTAGGGGGTATCCAGCTAACAGACCTCTGACTGAAGCCCTCTTATTTACATACTTAATTCAAATTAGGTGAAGAATATCCTAAAATTTCCTTCCTGAAGCAGGTTTGTCTGTCTGAGTCCCTTGGGCAGGAAAGGGAGGAGGGTCGAAGGTTCTTCTGAGTCTTGTTTCTTAATAAACAACTTAAAACCAATATCCCAAAGAGGCAGCTTCGGGGTGGCAAAACTTCAGTTCCCTTCACTTATTTTTTAATGTTTTGTAGTTTTACATTTAAGTTCATGATCTATTTAGAGTTAAATTTTATATTAAGTCTGAGGTTTAGGTTGATGTTCATTTTTTTTTTTTTTTGGTCTATGGATGTCCAATTTCTCCAGTACCACTTGCTTGAAAAGGCTCTCTTTCCTTCCTTAGATCAACTTGGCACCATTGTAAAAAATCAGTCTGGCCCAGCTGGTGTGGCTCAGTTGGTTGAGCATTACCCCATGTACCAAGAGGTTGCCGGTTAGATTCCCAGTCAGGGCACATGCCTGGGGTGCAGGCTAGATCCCCAGTAGGGGGCGTGCAGGAGGCAGCCAATTGATGTTTTTATCTCTCCCTTCCTCTTTCTCTAACGTCAATAAAAACGTATTTTTATAAATTAGTCTGATCAGTCTTTGTGCACCTATTTTTGAGTTCTCTATTCTGTTCCATTGACCAATAATCCATCCCTCCACCAATACCACCCAGCCTTGGTTATTCTAGTGTTATAGTAAGTTTTGAAATCTGATAGGCTAATTTCTCCCTCTTTCTCTTTCTCAAAATTATTTTAGATATTCTATATCAATTTGTGGAGAATTGACATCTTTACTATGGGGTCTTCTAATCCATGAACATATTATATCTCTACATTTGTTTAGATCAGCTTTGATTTCTTTCATCAGCATTTTGTAGTTTCAGCATACAGATCTTGTACAGCTATGCATATGCCTGCTTTATTTTATTTTATTTTATTTTTTATATTTTATTGGTTTTTTACAGAGAGGAAGGGAGAGGGATAGAGAGTCAGAAACATCGATGAGAAAGAAACATTGATCAGCTGCCTCTTGCACACCCACTACTGGGGATGTGCCTGCAACCAAGGTACATGCCCTTGACTGGAATTGAACCCGGGACCCTTCAGTCCACAGGCCAACGCTCTAAACACTGAGCCAAACCGGTCAGGGCTATTTTTTTGTGTCCAATTGTAACTATTGATTTTTAATTTTGGTGTCCACTGTTCATTACTAATTATAGAAATACAATGGATTTTTATATGTTTAACTGGTATCCTGAGACCTTGTTGAACTCACTTATTAGTTCTTGGATTTTTCAGATCCCTTGGGATTTCCTACATAGACAATTATGTCATCTGCAAATAGAGACAGTTGTATTTCTTCCTTTCCAGTCATATGCTTTTATTCCTTTCTTTTTTGATTGTTTGTTTTTGCCTTATTGCACTGGTTAGAACTTATTAAATTAAGAGCCATGAGAGCCTTGACTTGTCTTTTTCCTGATTGTGTTATTGTTGTAATTAGCTAGTTATTAATAACAGAAAAGGAGCAAAGAAAAGGCTGGACATTATAAACATGGCCATTTGAGCAGCTTCACCAGGAAGCTACAACTTTACAGTCCTCAGGGAACCACTAGCCCAACAAAGGGGAGATGGACACATGTGCGGTGAAGTTGGGGTAAAGTAAAAAAGGTGCCTGTCAGTCTAGCCTGAAATAAAGATAATTGGCTAAAGAAGGCAGAACCATTGCAAACTCATAAAAATTTAGAAATACATAATCCCCCAGACAAAGGAGTTTGCTCTTGGTGCTTTCGGCTCTCTGTTCCTCTGGTTTTGTTTCTGCTTTCTTATGTTTGCCTGTGTTCCCTCCATAGCTATGTGTTTGTAGAAGCTGCATGGCTCATGGTCATGTGGACCCCATATGCAATGGACTGATGGACTACAGCTCGGAACACAAACTAAGCTAGCCCGATGCTGGACTGAAGGGTGCAAATGTGGAGCAGAAACTCTGGGAAATGGCTTTAATCCTAGCTCTGCTGAAAGCAATGGGCCTTTTCCTTGGCAGAATGTAGAAAAATGGGACCTTGGAAACTAAGGGATTTGATTTCACAGAAATAAACCTCTCTACAATATCTCATCCTCCCGTGCAAATCTAAAAAAATGTCTTTTCTTGTGACATTGCAAAAATCCCTATTCCACTAGCAAAGTTGGGGACACTAAGAACTCTCCATCGATAACAATTTTATGGGGAAAACATTCAGTGTTTGCCATTAAGTTTAACATAACTGATAGATTTTGTGGTAGATACAACTTATCTAGTTAAGTAAGTTTTCCTCTATTATTTTTCTGAGATCATGAATGGATATTGAATTTTGTCAAATGCTTTTTCTGCCTTGATTGATATGATCATGTGATTTTCTTTTAAATGTTTTAAATAGTGTTACTATTGATAGATTTTAAAAACTACCAAATTAGCTGTGCATTAACATATTTTTATTTAAATAAACCTTATTTGGTCATTGCTGATATTTTGATAAGTGTTGTTGCATCTGAATATTAAATATATTTTTACTGATTTTAGAGAGGAAGGGAGAGGGATAGAGAGATAGAAACATCAATGATGAGAGAGAATAATTGGTTGGCTGCCTCCTGCACGCCCCCTACTGGGGATCAAGCCCACAACCCAGGCATGTGCCCTTGGCAGGAATCAAACCTGGGACGCTTCAGTCTGCAGGCCGATGCTCTATCCACTGAGCCAAACCGGCTAGGGCTTGGTCTATAGTCTTTCGTTTTGTTTATTATTTGTTTGTTATTTTCATTCAATTCAATAAATATGTTAAAATTCCCTTGGGACTTTCTCTTTGATTAGTGGATTATTTGGAAGTGTGTTACTTATTTTCCAAGTATTTGGAGATTTTCCTGTTATTTTTCTGTTCTTGATTTCCATTTCCATTTCATTGTAGTCAGAGAACACACTTGGTGATTTTAATTCCTTTAATTTGTTTGGTTTGTTTTATGGCTCAGTATATGGTCTATCTTAGCATATATTCTGTTTCCACTTGAAAAGAATATGTATTCTGCTATTGGCAAGTAGAATGTTTTATACATGTCAATTAGGTTCTGTTGTTTGATGGTGGTGTTGAGTTATTTTATATCCTTGTGATTTTCTGTTTAGTTGTTTTTTCAACTGTTTTGAGAAGGATGTTGAATGTGCCAACTCTAATTGTGGATTTATCCTTTAAGTTCTGTCAGTTTTACTTTATATTATTTTTTAGCTCTGCTGTTTGGTGCCTGCACATTTAAGATTGCTGGCGAATTGACTCTTTTATCATTATATAATGTCCTTTTCTGTCTTTGCTAATATTCTTTGCCCTGGAATCTGCTTTATCTAATATTAATATAGCCACTCCTGCTTTACTTTGATTGGGGTATGCATGATATATCTGTTTCCATTCTTTTACAATCTGCCTATATCGTAGTTGAAGTGAGTTTCTTGTATACAGCATATAGTAGGGTCACATTTCTTAATTCACTCTACCAATCTCTGTTTTTTAAGTTGGTATATTTAGACCATTTACATTTAATATTATTATTGATTTATTTATAGTATTTATAGTATTACATTTAATATTATTATTGATTTATTTATAGTATAGATTGTTTTGGTAGTTGCCTATTCTTCCTTAGGAACTTTCATTAAAGGAACATTTGTTTTTCATGCTAGAAACACAATGACAACAACAATAATTATGGTTTCCTTTCTACCTTCTGCCATGTGCCTGGCTCTCTATAATTGATCTCCAAGCATTATTATTTCAATTTTTCGATGTGAAAATTAAGGAGACTCAGAGTACTAGAGTAATTTGTTCAGGGCTACACAATTAGAATCTATTTGCCACCAAGCTCCAAGTTGTTCTAATACATTTAAAAGCAGCTGTTGCCTGTGGGATTTGTTTTGAGATAGTCTTTTTAGTTAATACCTAGGCTATTCTCCATTTATAATGAAGGCTCTTGTCTACCTCGGAGGAGATGTACTCTTCCTTCTCTCACTTTTCTTTTTTTCAGTTATGTTTCTGGAGACTGCCTGCATCATGGGTTCTGGAAAATAAGGAAGTTTTCAGCAGCAAAGAATCTGCAGCTATTAGGTGGCAGTATAGCATCCAATGATTCTAAAAACACCATGAGATGATCTGTCCTAATTTTGGACACATCATTGCTCTCACAGGAAAGTTAGTGCTGCTATTTTCTCCCTACCAATTAAAACAGACTCATTCCTGATGGGTAGATCTTGTGGTCAATCATTTATTTCAATTTAAACTCCACCCTAAAGGGATAAATCTTTTCAACCCTGTCAGAATTTCCTTTGTCTATCTCAGCTGCCCACTATTATAATCACACCCTGGACTTTGTCATCACTAGAAATCACATCAGGGCTGAAATCTTGTTTTCAAACATTTTACCTCTCTGACAACTATTTATCCTCCTGGCTCACTTGTTGGAAATTTTCCCATTTCCAGAAACCTATTACTTCATCAAGGCTCCTAATAGCTTTTCACTATTATTACTTTTCTTCCTTCCCTCAGTAGGTTTATCATTATAATCCCTGTATTAGTTAGTCTTTGCTGCAGTAATAAATCTCAGTGGCTTACACAACAAAGCTTACTTCCTACCAATAGTTTTCTTGGCTTAAAAAAAAAAAAGCAACACATGGACTTTAATATTACAGAATTTGGCCTTTATTAACTAGCTTACACATAAACAAAGCTACTCTTTGCTCATCTGTCATAACCTATGAAGTATGGCACCAACAAACCCCCTTCCATAGTTTTTTACCATGTAATCAGATGACTCCTCCCCTCAAAACATGGTGAAAAAAAGTTTTCACCCAGAGGAATGCTAACCAGAAATATTAAATTCTAAAGTTTCAGCAGATGCAACACCAGAAATAGGTTATTGACAGCTCTTACTTAAGTTTTTTACCTAAATAGTATAATAGATAGTTACAGTGTTGGCCAAAAGAACACACAGGTTTCCCACTGAACTTTGTTCTAATGGGTTTCAATGTTCTGTGACAGCTTTTGGCCAAGTTGTTTTTATTAAAAAGTACTGATTTTAAAAACTAACTTAAAAACTGCCACACAAAAACCCCCAGATGGTCCACCAAACATTCTCCTTTCGTTCTGAAGGATTTACAGTGCATTGTAATCATTAACCAGTCTTTATACTATTAAACTTTAATGGCCACTTGAGACAGTTTTGAGATCATTCTTCCACCAACGACTAAGACGGGGTGGCAGGTATTGGGGCTAATACTCATTTGGCCTTCTGAGCTTTCTGGGCAGACTGGTGACTGCCAGCCCCAGCTGCCTCCTTGTTCACTGTTTTGATGGCACCTGTGTGTCTGTCTCATGTCATGAACAGCAAAATGGCTGAGAAGAAGTCAGAGAAGCTCCCAATACACACGGGCTTGCCAGGAACTGTATCAATGATGACAGCAAATTTGCAGGCAATGTGAGCTGTGTGACAGTTCAGCACAGGTGCATGTCCGGCACTGATCTGGCCTGGATGGTTCAGGGTAATCACCTGAGCTGTGAAGCTGACTGCCTCCACTTCTGGATCATTTTGCTGTCACCAGCCACATTGCCATGACAAACATCTTTGACAGACACGTGCTTGACACTGAAGCCCACAATGTCCCCAGGAAGAGCCTCACTCAAAGCTTCATGGTGCATTTTAACAGACTTCACTTCAGTTGTAACATTGACTGGAGCCAAAGTGACCACCATGCCGGGTTTGAGAACACTAGTCTCCACTCGGCCCACAGGGACAGTACCAATACTTCCAATTTTGTGGACATCCTGGAGGGGCAGACACAGGGACTTATCATTTGGACGAGTTAGTGGCAGGATGCAATCCAGAGCTCCAAGCAGCCTGGTCCATTGGCATTGCCATCTTTATGGGGGACTTTCCACCCCTTGAACCAAAGCATGTTAGCACTTGGCTTCAGCCTGTTGTCGCCATTCCAACCTGGAACTGGCACAAATGCTGCTGTGTTAGAGTTGTAGCTAACTTTCTTAATGTAGGTGCTGACTTCTTTAACAATCTCATTGTATCTCTTCTGCCTTGTAGGGTGGCTCAGTGGAATCCATTGTGTTAACACCAATAATCAGTTGTTTCATACCCAGTGTGTAAGCCAGAAGGGCATGCTCACAGGTCTGCCCATTCTTGGAGATGCCTGCTTCAAGTTCACCAGCATCAGCAGCAACAATCAGGACAGCAGTCAGCCTGAGATGTGCCTGTAACCATGTTTTTGATGAAGTCTCTGTGTCCTGGTGCATCAGTGATCGTCACATAATACTTGCTGGTCTCGAATTTCCACAGGGAGATATCAAAGGAGCTACCACCCTCATGTTCAGCTTTCGGTTTATCCAAGACGCAGGCATACTTGAAAAAGCCCTTCCCATCTCTGCAGCCTCATTGTCAAAAATTTCAATGGGCCCTAACCGGTTTGGCTCAGTGGATAGAGCATCGGCCTTCGAACTGAAGGGTCCCAGGTTCGATTCTGGTCAAGGGCATGTACCTTGGCTGCGGGCACATCCCCAGTAGGGGGTGTGCAGGAGGCAGCTGATCAATGTTTCTCGCTCATCAATGTTTCTAACTGTCCCTCTCCCTTCCTCTCTGTAAAAAATCAGTAAAATATATTTAAAAAAATTTTTTTCAATGGTTCTTTTGTCGATCTCAGCACATTTGTAGATCAGATGGCCAATAGTGGTAGACTTCTGGAATCTACGTGTCCAACTATGATGATGTTGATATGTGTCTTTTTCTTTCCTACTTTGGCTTAGATTTAGGGGTAGTTTTCATGACACCAGTGTTCTGGTGGCAAACCTGTTGTGAAAAAGCTCTACCAATTTGTTTTGTCACACCTGGGCTTTAGGCTCCAGGGTCTCTTGTTCTAAGACTAGGTGAAGGAGCAATGGCTGTCCAGGAATGTTCTTTCCATGGCGCATAGTGGGAGCATCAGAAGGAAGTGAAAAAATGCAATATCTTTTAAGGCCTGAGCTTGGAACTGGCACACTGTCACTTCTGCCTGCCTATTGGTCAGAGCAAGTCACATGGTCAAGCCCAATGAGTCAGGGAACTGTTTTCCATTCCCTGGGATGGAAATATTTGCTTGACAATAATAAATTGACCACACCTCTTCGATCAATTCCCTAGCCCCTCTCTCTTTGTAGAATCAATCCTGGATGAACACAAGTATTTGTCTTCTTTCTGTATATACCTGAGCAGCAGAACATTGGTTGGAGGAAAACTGTGCAACTGAGCTGACTGATTTCTCCACAAATGAATTATCTCAAGCCTCACCGGACACTAACCATGCCATGTCTAAACTTTTTGCCGGAGGCCAGTCCATCCTTGCTGCTTGATGCAGTCGCTGCAGGAAAAAGGCATCTGCACAGCATGTGTTTCAGTGGACCTGGCGTATGTAGCATACTGTTTTTAATATGTTTGCTCCCTTTAGCGCCATGTGTTTTAACCAAGGTCACCTCTCCGAGAAAGGTTGTTTCCCCAGGTGGGGATCTTTCCCTGAGGTTAGGGAGGGGATACAACCCCTTGATTAAGTGCCAGGCGGGTAATTAAGCTACATGGTCTTTACTCCCTGGAATGGAGATGAGAAACACCTTAACCCTTGTAATAGAAATTGACGGGATTGGAATCGGCTGGTATAAATACGGATGTAATAAGACAATAAACGTCAGATCCTCATCAGTTCCTGACCAGAACTCCGACCAGAACTTTGGCTGGAGATCCTGGCTATAGGTCCTGACTAGGCTGCTGACCAACTGAAGGCTGTCTTCGTGTCATTCCTTCTTCGCCGACTCCGTCCACACCTTTGGGGACCCCTGGACCTGCTGGGATTGGACCCCAGCAACTTTTCCCTATTTACTTATGTAATACCTTATTGTGGTGAAATATGCATAATGTAAAATTTATCATCTTAACCATTTCTAAGTGTACAGTTCAGTAGCGTTAAGTGTATTCCCATTGTTGTGCAACCAATCTCCAGAACTTGTTCATCTTGCAAAATTGAAACTCTGTGCCCATTAAACAATAACTCCCCATTCCCCACTTCCCCCAGCCCCTGGAAACTACCATTCTACCTTCTGTTTCTATGAATCTGACTACTCATATGAGTGAAATGATATCATATTTGTCTTTTTGTGATTGGCTTATTTCACTTAGCAGAATGTCCTCAAGATTCATCCATGGTGGAACATGTGTCAGAATTTCCTTCCTTTTTAAGACTGAATAATATTCTATTGTATGTATAGACCACATTCTGTTTATCCATTCATCCATCAGTGGACACTTGGTTGTGTTGCTTATACCTTTTGGCTATTGTGAATAATATTGTTATGAATATGGATGTATAAATAACTTTGAGATCATGCTTTCATTTCTGTTTGGTATATACCCAGAAGTGGAATTTCTATATCATATGGTAATTCTCTGTTTAATTATTTGAGCAAACTTTATGCTGTTTCCATAGTATTTTAAGTATTTCCCACAATTTTACACTCACCAACAGGGCAGCCAAACTTTTTGTATTTCTCTGGAAAGCCTACTTTGCCCTTCCACCAATG
>NW_005871090.1:7755017-7755929 GCF_000147115.1 Myotis lucifugus | reverse complement strand
ACTTTCAAAAGAAAAAAGTTGATCAGAAAATAAAAAGAATCTTCCCTTGATCCATATTTGCCTGTAGCTATACCCAGTTTATGGGCCATTCTCAGCTCAATGATTGAGCCATTCACATACAATGCTTCCACCCTCACTTCCCTTCATCACTGGTCCATTCCTGCAGGCGCCTGCCCCTGAAACTGCTCTTGTCGAGGTCCTGATGGCCTCCATGCCAGCAACTCCCAGACCAGCATTCCACACAGCTGGTCACTCCTTGTTCTCCAGGTACTCCTGTCTCTCAGCCTCAGAGACACCTTCTGGTTGTCCTTACCTCAATGGCCTCTTCTTTTTTATCTTCTTTGCTTGCTCCTTTGCTCTCTCCAACCTCTAAATTTTGGGTTCCTCAGGTCCCAGCCTTTCTCCTTTAAAGCTCTCCTCAGGCGAGTTTATCTGTTCCTATGGAGTTAAAAGCTGAATTTGTTCTAATTATGCCCAAATGTACACCTCCAGCCTGGATGTTTTCCACATTTGATGACTTCACATCTGTCCTTAGATATTTCACATACATCTCAAGTTTAACTTTTAATTATTTGTTCATTAATTGAGCAAATATTGAGTGTCCTCTATGTACTAGACAACTGTCCTAAACACTGGGGACGTGGAGAACAAGCCCATTATGGCTATGCCATTCCTTGTGAAAGACAGCAAATATGAAAGAATTCGATGATCGTACGGGCTATAAAGAGAATACATTTTTTAAAAAGGGGATATATTAGAGACTGCTTGGGTGGATCTATACCTCTTCTTTGGGTGCCCAGAGAAGGCCTCTTTGAGGAGGGTACAATGAAATGGAGCTCAGGATGAGAAGTGGGGGCCAACAAGAGAAGATTTAGAGATGGGGAGTCGAGGTAGAGGAGGCAGCTAGTTTAG
>NW_005871090.1:7738053-7754613 GCF_000147115.1 Myotis lucifugus | reverse complement strand
TTCTTGTATTGGCAAAGAAGTCAGCATGTTAGGTCAGAGTTTCACCAATCCTTTCACCCTCTACCATGTGCAAAGCCAAACAGTAACCTGAAATCTTCTTGAAGGGGGTAGGTTTCCATCCTCACGGCTCCCTTCCAGCTCACCCTTACCCTCTGTAGCTGCCACTATATTCCTGGAGACTGGAGGGGAGCCATGAGAGAGGGTCCTGGTACTAACAGTTGACACATTGCTGTAAGTGTCTCTCCCAGCACTCTGTTTTATAATCTTTCCTGGGTAGGATTGGTAGCCAATGATAGTAAAAGCCCGCCTCCCTCAGGGCTAGATCCCATTAAGCCTTTGCTAATGAGGCAAAAATCCATCTTTTCCTAAATGAGGCACGTGTGCGTGCGTGTGTGTGTGCGCGTGTGTGTGTGTGTGTGTGTGTGTGTGAAACCACTCCTTAAATAAATTTGAAACATACTTAGAACTTAATTTTTTTGAGTGAGCAATGCATTCATATCTTTCTAAAACTTAAAACATTAAAAAAGTGTAGCAAAAAATGTTTTCCCTCACCCCTGTCCCTAACCTCCCATTTCCTGTCCTCCTCCACCCCCTGCCCTGCAAATGGATAACCACTATTATCAGTTTCTTGTGTATCTTGTGTGAGGACCCACTTGGAACCCCAGAATTGGAACAAAGATTATTTTAAGCTAAAGATGTTTGAGATTCAACAGATACAGAAAGAAGCCTTCTTGGAGGTTCCCTTATCCAACTCAAAGCAGAAACCTCGGAGAAATGAGGACTGCTATGAATTCCCTCTTCAGGGCAGCTTCTGCTACCAGGAGAGAGAGAGAGAGAGAGAGAGAGAGAGAGAGAGAGAGAGAGACACCAAGAGTAAATCTACCATAAATCTCATGAAGAAGATGAAAGACTATCACACCTGCACGAACAAACATTACCACAAACTTACTTATCTCTGGTTTGTTCTCCTAAAAACCCACTTGTCTTTCCTAAAGAAACCTTTTTGTTCTTCCTGGAGAAGCCCTTTTCCCTCCCTTTCCCTTTCCCTTTCCCCTACTAAGTATATAAATATAAAAGGCCCAAATTCCAAAGACCACTTTAATTTAGTCATCACTGAGCACTCCTTCATGTATGCATAAATAGGTTCTGACTTCCCTCTTGCTGATCTGTCTTTTGTTTAGTCTGCAAGCCTCCACCTTGGGAACCTAAGAGGATAGAGGAAAGTTTTTCCTCCCTGACACTTGCAAAGACTTTTTTTTGGTATATATATAACTATGTAAGCAAATATATTCTTCTCACCCTCCTCATACATATAGCATTTATTTATTTATTTATTTATTTATTTATTTATTTAAACACATATGATTTCACTCTATAAAACTGTTATGCATCTTGCTTTTTTTTTCACTTGAAAATATATCTTGGAAACCTTCCAATATCTGTACATAGAGAGCATTATCATTATTATTTTTTTAAAAAAATATGTTTTTATTGATTTCAGAGAGAGGAAGGGAGAGGGAGAGAGAGATAGAAACATCAATGATGAGAGAGAATCATTGATCAGCAGCCTTCTGCATGCCTACAGGGGATCGAGCCCAAGTCCCAGGCATGTGCCCTGACCGGGAATCGAACTGTTCCTTCTGGTTCATGGGTTGATACTCAACCACTGAGCAACACTGGCTGGACTTCTTTGTATTTTAAAAAGTTCTTATTCTTTTTTGTTGTTTGTTATTATTTTTGTTTTTTTTAAATACTTAAACATTTTCTTTTGCTATTTTAAAAATTAACTTTATTAAGGTATAATTTATATACAATAAACTTCATTTATACATTTTAAGCATCAGTTTGATGACTTTTGACCAAAGTATACACCTAAACAAGATCTAGCACCCATCCATTACCAGAGGAAGTTCCTTAGTCTTTCTTTGCAGTCCCCTCAATTCCAGGCAACCACTGTACTGCTTTCTGTTACTGTAAATTTGCTTCTCTTGTTTAAAAATTTTATATAAATGGAATCATGTAATAGACACTCTTTTGTATCTAGCTTGTTTTACTCCCTACAGTGATTTAAAAAAAATTGATTTTAGACAGAGAGGAAGGGAGAGAGATAGAGAGATAGAGAGAGAAATGTTGATTTATTGTTCTACCTATTTATGCATTCATTGGTTGATTCTTGTATGTGCCCTGACTGGGGATCAAATCCCAAATCCTTAGGGTATCAGGATGATGCTCTAATCTTTTTTTGTGTGTGGATACATGCATATCCTATCTAATAATAGACAAACATGGTAATTGACCATACCTTCGCTACGCCTCCCATTGGCTAATCAGCGTGATATGCAAATTAACTGCCAACTAAGATGGCAGCTAATTTGCATACTGCAGGCAGGGCGGGACAGCGTGAGCCGCCAGCATGCTGCCATCCAGGGAAGCCCCAGAAGACCCAGAAGCCGGCCTGCTTTGCTGTCGGGGACGCAATTGGGTCCCCGGTGGCAAGGCAGGGCGGGACCCAGAAGACCCAGAAGCCGCCTGGTATGGTAGTAACTCTATCAGTAAGCACTCTGAAAGTCAGTGGCATAAATGCACCAATTAAAGGACAGATTATGAGGGTGAATCAAAAACAAAACCCACTTTAAATATAAAGACACATATAGATTAAAAGTAAATGAATTAAGCTGCAGCCTGTTTTGCTCAGTGGATAGAGCATTAGCCCGTGGACTGAAGGGTCCCCAGGTTCAATTCCAGTCAAGGGCATGTACCTCAGTTGCTGGCTTGATCCCCAGTCCCTATCAAAGCATGTGCAGGAGGCAACCAATCAATGTGTCTCTCCCTTTCCCTTCACTCTCTCTAAAATTCAATGGAAAAATATCCTTGGGTGAAGATTAACAAAAACAAAGTAAATGGATTAAGTAACATTAAAGAGATTATAAGAAAAATATATTCCAAATTTTGTTAGTTGTATAATGGTTATGTTTAAATTATTAACACCTAAGAAATTGGGTGAAGGGTACATATAATATGCTGTAGTATTTTATAGTTCTTTTTACATGTATGAGATTATTTCAAATTAAAATATTAAAAAATTAAAAATTAATAAAATATTAATTGAAATGTATCTGCATTACATGAAAAATTTCCTAATTGCTTCTAGCATAATTTATTAAATTGTGCTAAAATTTACAAGGGTTCAATTAAAAAATATCTTAATTATAAATGATATAATAGAAAATATATAATAGTGCAGTTATAAGCACTTATCTGAAAATAAAAATTTAAAGAAGTGAATTTAAAGAAGGGATTAGCCAAAGAAAATATATGCACAACCCATGGACACAGACAACAGAATGGTGATGGCCAGAGAGAAGTGGGGGGCAAGAACTGGGTAGAGGGGGCAAAAGGGGGGAAATAGGGACATCCTATATCCTATCTAATAAAAGAGAAACATGGTAATTAGCGTACGACTGCTACCCTTCCCATTGGCTAATCAGGGCGATATGCAAATTAACTGCCAGCCAAGATGGCGGCCGGCAGCCAGGCAGCTGGAAGCGAACATGAGGCTTGCTTGCTTCAGTGAAGGAGGACTCCAACGTTCCCCGCCTGACTTGCCGGCCTCTGAGCTGGCAGTTTGAAACATTGTAACAAATATAGAAGCTAAACAAAACCCCAGAAACCAGCTTTCAGCCGGCCGGGATCTCAGAGCTGGAGATGATACAGTGTTTCGATTATAGAACCGAAACAAACCAGATACCTGCTTTCAGCAGCAGAGGCCTTGGCCCAGAATAAAAAAAAAGAAAAAAAGGAGCGGTTGGGAGCTTCAGTCACCCACCAGCCTGAAAACAGCCCTCAGTCCCTCACCCAGACTGGCCAGGCACCCCAGTGGGGACCCCCACCCTGAAGGGGGTGTGACCAGCTGCAAACAGCCATCATCCCCTCATCCAGGCTGGCCAGGCACCCCAGTGGGGACCCCCACCCTGATCCAGGACACCCTTCAGGGCAAACCAGCCAGCCCCTACCCATGCACCAGGCCTCTATCCTATATAGTAAAAGGGTAATATGCCTCCCGGCACCGGGATCAGCATGACAGGGGCAGCACCCAAACCCCCTGATCGCCCTGCAGCTCTGTGTGTGACAGGGGGCGGGGCACAACCTCCTTATCCATCCTGCTCTGTTCGTGACAGGGGAAGGCGCCCCAACCCCCTGATCAGCCCTGCTCTGTGCCTGATAGGGGGGGAGCTCCCCAACCCCCTGATCGTCCTGCGGCTCTGTGTGTGACAGGGTGCGGCGCCCCAAACCCCCCCCCCCCCCCCACAGGCCCTACTCTGTGTGTGACAGGGTAGAGCCATAACCTCCCCATCGGCCCTGCCCTGAGTGTGAGAGTGGCGGCGCCCCAACCCCCTGATCGGCCCTGCTCTGTAGGTGATAGAGGGTGGCGCCCAACCCCCCCCCCCTACACGGGCCCTGCTCTGTGTGTGACAGGGTAGAGCCATAACCTCCCCATTGGCCCTGCCCTGAGTGTGACAGTGGCGGCACCCCAACCCCCTGATCTACCCTGCTGTGTGTGTGACAGAGGGCGGTGCCCTAACTCCCCTATCGGCCCTACTCTGTGCGTGACAGGGGGGAGCTCCTCAACCCCCTGATGGGCCCTGCTCTGTGCATGACAGGGGGGAGCTCCCCAACCCCCTGATTGGCCCTGCTCTGTGCGTGACAGGGTACGGAGCCCCAACCCCCCTGATGGGCCCTGCTCTGTGTGTGACAGGGGGCAGTGCCCCAACCCCCTGATTGGCCCTGCTTCTGTGCGTGACAGGGGGTGGCCCCGCAACCTCCCCATCGACCCTGCCTTGAGTGTGACAGGAGGTGGTGCTCCAACCCCCCAATCAGCCCTACCCTGAGCGTGACTGAGGGTGGCATCGCAACCTCCAAATCCGCCCTGCTCTGTGCATGACAGGGGGCGGCGCCCCAACTCCCCAATTGGCCCTGCTCTGAGCCCGACCAGGGGCTGCACCTAGGGATTGGGCCTGCCCTCTGCCACCCGGGAGCAGGCCTAAGCCAGCAGGTCATTATCTCCCAAGGGGTCCCAGACTGCGAGAGGGCACAGGCCGGGCTGAGGGACCCCCCTCCCCCCCGAGTGCACAAATTTTTGTGCACCGGGCCTCTAGTAATAATAATAAAAGGCTAATATGCACATTGACTGAACAGCAGAATGGCCAGTTGCTATGATGCGCACTGGCCACCAGGGGGCAGACACTCAATGCAGGAGTTGCCCCCTGGTGGTCAGTGCACTTCCATATGGGGAGTGCCACTCAGCCAGAATTTGGCTCATGGCTGGCCAGCTCAGAGGTGGTGGCAGGAGCATCTCCCACCTCCGTGGCAGCACTAAGAATGTCCAACTAACGGTTTAGACCTGATCCCTTGGGGGCCTAAGCCTTTAGTCAGATATCCCCTGAGGACTCCCTGGCTGCCAGAAAGATGTCTGACTGCAAGCTTAGGCCTGATCCCCCGGGGAGTGGGCCTAAGTTGACAGGTGGACATCCCCCAAGGGGTCCTGGACTGTGAATGGGTGCAGGCTGGGCTGAGGGACCCCCCTCCCCGAGTGCACAAATTTTTGTGCACCGGGCCTCTAGTATTTAATAATGAAGCAATTCACCACCAACAACAAAAAAATTAGAAAAATTCATGAGACCTCAGTGCTGTGGAATAGTATGGGACATCAAGGCAAAAAGATGCAGCAACTGACCCAGAAAGCTGAATGAAGAGGGAAGCAAAGGCAAATTTGGCTAGGATGGTATTATATGCTCTTGAAAAGGAGAATGGCTGCAGAAACACCCACTTATTTGACTGCTTAGAAGCAGGCAGCCTTACTGTATGCTGCATGGAAGGGAAGCAAAGAGCTAAGAAGGGAAAGAGAGGAGAGGGAGAAGAGTAATATGGAATCCAGTGTAAACAGATGGAAGAGATTGAGATAGAGTTACAAAGAGAAGACTCCAAGGCCTTTTGTTTCCTCTGAACTCTAAAATAGACCTGTTCTGAGTCTTCAAGTATGTCAGTTAAATTCAACGATCACATAAATAGCACCAGGCACTGTGAAGGAATGGTGGAGGGAGTGCTTCACGAAGTACAGGGATGACGTGGTCCCTGCTCTCAAGGAGCTTACATCCTATGTGGGGAGACAGATTCCACGCACAAAACAACTATAAAACTTATTTACAAAGCAACATAAGTACAAATAAGTATACATAGGAATAAACAACATATGAAAGCTAAGGGGTACCGTGTCAATAATTGCTTAGAAGTCCCTAAGTCAGTCAAAGAAGACTTTCTGAAGGAAAAAGTTTTGGACTTTGAGTATGATGTTAGCAGAGAGTAGGGCATGTGCCACGGCATAGAAGTGGAAGTAAATATGTCATGTTCAGTAAGTAAGCAGAATAGCTTGATGAGAGTAAGAAGTCTCAATGGGTCTCGTTAAGAAGTATGATGAAGACCGAACCTGGCTGGAGAACCTGGAAAGAGAACCTCGCTATGCTGATCAACTGAAAGCTGTCTCCGCGTCATTCCTTCTTCGCCGACTCCGTCCACACCTTTGGGAACCCCTGGACCTGCTGAGGCTGGACCCCAACAATTTCCCAGCCTTCCTTGCAGTTGGATGTAGCCATCAAATGTGTTCTTGTCAGCAAATACATGTGACAGTGATGGATTCCATGTCCAGGCCTGGCCCATGAAAACCTCCCCCAGGAATTCCTACACTTTACTCTTTTCTGTCCACTGGATGGAAGAGAAGGTCCCCAAGTCCCTAGGGGTTGGCCAAATGGAGGTCCCTGACTCCTTGTGTTGAAGGCTGCCTGTTACATACCTGCATGAATTATTGGATATATAAAAAATAAATTTCAATTGTGTGAAAAAAAAGAAGTATGATGAAATAGCAGGGGTCTATTTGGTGAGAGATACTGCAATGTTGGGTCTGGTCCCTAAAACAAGCAAACAGGGGAAGATGTTTTCTTTAGGTAATAAGTGGCCACAGGTCCAGGAGCAATTCCACGGCTCTCAAAAATTTTATAGTTACTCTAAGACTAGTAATAAGATGGTAGAGAAGTATTCAGCATTTTTCAGCAGTTCAAGAACTCTTGCAGCCTGCTGCAAGAACTCTTATGAAGTGACAGGTGGAAAAACGCAATGAAATTCAAAGACTGAGGATCTATCACCCAAAGGCTAGCCAGATCCCAGGAATCTCAAGTGCTCAAGCAGAATGCCCCAGACCCCTGTTACTGATTCCTGGTGAGGAGCAGATTATGTATACTTCTAAAATAATTTATTTTTTTAATTGCCATGACAATCAACCTTGATACTAACATTTTAGAAATTAAAATAGGAGTGTAAGAAGAGCCTTAATCTACTAGTATAAGGAATGCTCATGTTCCTGAAGAAGAGACAGGTCAGTAAAGGCCCAAATTTTCCCCGGTCTTTAAGTGGAAAGGCAAAATATCACACCTTGAAAAGAGGCTTTTCTCAGCCAAAGTTACTAAGACCTCTGTAAGCCTTTTGACGTGAAGCTGTTCCAGGAAGGAAAGAAGAGTCCAGGCCAGATATTCAGCAGCAGCCAGAGCTGGACTCTATGTCACCAGAGTTCTGCTGGGAGGCGATGGGTGCCACTGATGTTGAAATACACCGTTGAGGACGGATCTTGATGCCATTTGCCTCATTGTGGACATGAAATAAACCCTGCTGGATCTCCCTATGACTCAGGGGTCCTCCAACTATGGCTCACGGGCCACATGCGGCCCGCCGAAAACATTTATCCGGCCCTCTGGGTGTTTTTGCCGCCGCTGTGTGCATAGGAATTTGTTCATAGTTTTTTTTTTTAAACTATAGTCCGGCCCTCCAACGGTCTGAGGGACAGTGAACTGGCCCCCTGTTTAAAAAGTTTGAGGACCCCTGCCTATGTATTTCTTTGGCTGTGTTAATGAAGGTCTCTTCAACATTGCAGGCTGTTTTGGCCGAAGTTTCCATGAATATAAGTCCACGCTCCCGAGCAAAAGCCTCTCCTCTTTCTTCACATCCCTGTGGGACTGTAAGTCACTCTTATTCCCAATCAGCATGATAACCATGTTGGAACTGGATTGCTGCCGGGCATCCTATAACCATGAGGTCAGATGGTTGAAAGTATCATGCCTTGTAATGTCTTACACCAGCAATGCTCTGGCTGCTCCCCTGTAGTAGGAATGGGTGATAGAACGGAAGGATTCTTGCCCAGCTGTATCCCAGATTTGCAGTTCGATTTGTTTCCCATCAGTGTTGACCATACAGGCCCCAAACTCCACACCTATGTCGAGGTCGTGGACAGGCTGGAACCGCTTGTCTATAAACTGCAGGAGGAGACATGACTTCCCCACACCTAAAAGAGGAGGATGTACATTCTAGCCTTCACGTGGTCGGGGAGCAGTCCTGAATCACTCTAATCTTAAAAAGAAATTGTTTTTAAAATTGATTTCAGAGAGGAAGGGAGAGGGAGAGAAAGATGGAAATATCAATAATGGGAATCATTGATTGGCTGCCTTCTCCAAGCCCCACACTGGGAGTAGAGCCCTGACCAGGAATCGAACCATGATCTTTTGGTTCATAGGTCAACACTCAACGTTTGAGCCATGCCAGCTGGGCAATGCTCTAACCTTTGAGTGTCATCCATACAGTCATATTTCAGTAATTTCATCATCTACACTAATAAAAGACAAACATGCAAATTGACCATACCTTCGCTATGCCTAAAGCCACACCCACCAGCCAATCAGAGCAACCATATGCAAATTAGCCCAACCAAGATGGCGGCCGGCAGCCACAGAGCTGGAGCGAGCAGGAGGCTTGGTTACCCCAATGATGGAGGAAGCCAAGCTTCCCGTCTGCTGCGGCAGCTCTGAGCTTCACTCAAAGCAACAAAGTTTCAATTATAGAAGGTAAATAAACCCCAGATACCTGCTTTCAGCCGGCTGTGGCCATGGAGCTGGAGTGAGCAGGAGGCTTCCCTCTCGTCTGCCCTGGCCAACTCTGAGCTCCTCTCAAGGCTACAAAGTTTCAATTATAGAAGGTAAATAAATCCCAGAATAAGAAAAAGAAAAAGAAAAAAAGGAGAGGCTGGGAGCTTCTGTCGCTGGGGGAGTGGGGAGGGGCTTGGCCAGCCTGAAAACAGCCATCAGCCCCTCAACCAGGCTGGCCAAACCTCCATGGGGTGAGGGTCCCCACTGGGGGTGGGGGGCTTAACCAGCCTGCAAACAGCCATCAGCCCCTCACCCAGGCTGGCCAGGCACCCCAGTGGGACCCCCCACCCTGATCCAGGACACCCTTCAGGGCAAACCAGCCGGCCCCCACCCATGCACCAGGCCTCTATCCTATATAATAAAAGGGTAATATACAAACTGACCCTAACAGCAGAACAATTGGCAATGACTGGTCACTATGACACACACTGACCACCAGGGGGCAGATGCTTAATGCAGGAGCTGTCCCCTGGTGGTCAGTGTGCTCCCACAGGGGGAGCTCTGCTCAGCCACAAGCCAGGCTGACAGTTGCCAGTATAGCAGTGGTGGTGGGAGCCTCTCCCGCCTCCTCAGCAGCACTAAGGATGTCCGACTGCAGCTTAGGCCTGCTCCCTGCTGGCAAGTGGACATCCCCCGAGGGCTTCTGGGCTGCCAGAGGGATGTCTGACTGCCAGCTTGGGCCCGATCCCCCAGGGAGTGGGCCTAAGCCAGCAGGTGGACATCCTCCGAGGGGTCCCAGACTGCAAGAGGGCATAGACCGGGCTGAGGGACCCCCCCCCCCCCGAGTGCACAAATTTTTGTGCACCAGGCCTCTAGTTTTTATTATAATCCCTTTCTATGGCTATACCAAATTTTGTTTATCCATACCCTAGTTGATGGATATTTGAATTGTTTTCAGTTTTGAAAAATTGTGACTAAAGGTGCTATGCACATTTGTGTACAAATATTTTTTTCTTAAGCATTTGCATTTTTGAATTTTTGATAACTTTTGCATCTTAATGTAGACATTCACAAACATTTGAGCAACCAGATTCCATGCAGTTGACATATCCAAAATGGTGGTCATTAGCTACTTTTACCTGTTACTATTGATATTTGTGTACAAGTCCTTTTGTGGGCATTTAAAAAAATCGCTTTTTGATAAACACCTAAGAGTAGAATTAGTGGGTCATATGGTAGGTATATTCTTTGGGTCCCCAAGTGGTTGTACTATTTTCAATTCCTGCCAGCAAGATATAAGAATTCCAGTTTCTCTCCATCCTAGCCGACACTTGGTATTGGAAATCTTCTTAATTTTAGCCATTCTAGCAGGTATCTTGCTGTGGTTTTATTTTGCATTTCTTCTGATGACTAATAATGTAGACCATCTTTTCATGCACTTGTTGGCCATTTCTACAGTGTTGTGAAGCGTTTATTCATGCCTTTTGCCCATTTTTTTTTCATTGAGTTGTTTGCCTTTCTATTAATGAGTTATCCAAGTTCTTTATATATTTGGAATGCAAGTCCTCTTTCAGATACATGTGTTGTCAGTAGTTTCTCTCAGGCTGTGGTTTGACTTTTCAGAGTAGGAAGTTTTAATCCTGATGACATCTGACTTTTCCCATGGTGTGCTGACCTCCCAGGCCCCACACTCCTCTGAGGTCCCCCTCGACTCACTTCAATCTCTTTCTTTCCTGCTTTGCAGATCAACTTGTCCAGCTCCTCTCTCCAATCATTTACAAAACCCTTCTCAGTGCTCAATTGAAAGAGAGAGAGAAAGAGAGGGAGGGAGGGAGAGAGAGAGAGAGAGAGAGAGAGCGAGGCAACCATCCTTGGAAAAAATATCTTTCTACCCTTCTCTCTCATAGCTCTCTCTCTCTTCCTCTTCCATTCCCTGCACATAATTTCTTCCTTTTTCATCCCTGTACTCCTCCTTAATTTGCTCTGTTCTCATTTATCTTGGACCAACGAGAGTAAAATCAGGCCTTTTGCCAAACTGAGGCTTTCATGCAAAGTGTTCTACCAGAAACTTCTCCAGGTCCAATAGTGCCAGAAAAAACTCTCAGGGATGGGCACCTAGGAAGTAAATCCTGTGACACCAGGAACCTCAAATTGCAGCTTTATTGGATGAAAAGAGGCTTATATAGGTTATGTGAGGAGCAAATTGTATTTCTTCTCCTGGAACATTCTCACCTGTGTGCACCTCCTGCCGACTGGATCATGAAAGTCTATGGAAGCCTTATTAATCCTCCTCATCTGCATCAGAGTCACTCACCTGGGTAGCTTGTAAAAAAAAAGTTTAATTACTCTAAGTTTCACCACTGTTTTCTTTTATTTATTTTTATTGATTTTATTTCAGACAGGAAGGGAGAGGGAGAGAGAGAGAGAAACACCAATGATGAGAGAGAATCATTGATCGGCTGCCTCCTGCATGCCCCACACTGGGGATTGAGCCTGCAACCTGGGCATATGCCCTGACCGGGAATCGAACCCATGACCTCCAGGTTCATAGGTCGATGCTCAACCACTGAGCCACGCCGGCCGGGCTTGGGTAGCTTTTATTATCGCCTCTTTCCCTCCTGCATCAGAGTTTGGCTTTATCCATTAGATAGACAGTAGTGGTTCTCAAATTGTGGTCTGCATCACCTGGGCAGCTGTTAGAAATGCAAATTTCTAACTACAGCAGTGGGTCTCACACTTGAGTGTGCATCCAAATCACTGGGAGGGTTTGTGAGAACAATTGGAGCAGAGATTGCTGGAGCAGCTCCAATGGGCCTGAGAATTTGCATTTCTAGTTCCTACTCCAGGAACACACTTTGAGAACCACTGTACTAGTGGTTCTGATTCTGTTGGTCTGGGGTCAGGGAGGCCTGGACAGCCTATGTTTCAGAAACTCCCCATGGTTCTGATGTGCAGCCAGAGCTGAGAGCTCCTGGTGCATGGGCTGGGGTACAACACGGCTGGAGCTACACAATTCCAGTGGAGTAACCGGCGTTTTAAATACAGAGCCTTCCTAAAGGTTGTTTCCCTTGTCTAGTTTTCCTTACACGTCAACCCTGCACATCCAGTGTGCTCGGGGCCCCACAGGTTTCCACTAAAGACCTGCAAAGCCTTGAACGTGCCTCTAAGCAGGGCTGTGCTGGCCTGGCTCTTGGCACTTGGCCCCAGGTGCTGTTGGAGGTGTATGCGGGCCACTCAGGGGAGCTAGTCCTTTGAGGGCTCTGGGCAGGGCCACAGCTCACTTGGCTGGAAAGGGCCATGTCCTTTGTGATACTTACTGCTGGTGGGTAGTAAGTATCAAAACTATTGCCAAGGGCCCTGGGACTGGGACTGTATTTGAGGCTGTTCTGTGATGACTGTGTTCATTGTATTACATGCAAGCCTTTGATATTCAACCATGCTTCTATCAAGTGTGGTCACCCACATTTTTTACTCTTTTACTGAGGCATAATCTACATACAGTAAAATGCACACATCCTAAGTAGACAGTTCAGTGAATTTTTACCTATGTATGCACCATGTCACCACCACGCAGATCAGCACAAGAGGACATTTCCATGATCTAGTAAGATCCTTGGAGCCCTATTTTAGTCAATTCTCACCTCCCACTGGTGATCTGTATTGACACAGATGCGTTTTGCCTCTTCTTGAACTTCATATGAATATCGTCACAGAAGATGTATTTTTTGTGTGTGGTTGGTTTCTTTTTCTTAACATTGTTTTTGAGATTGATCCATATTATTGTGTATAAGAGCAGTTCATTCATTTTCCTTCTGTGCTGTTCACAATATATTTACCCATTCTTCTATTGATGGACATTTGAGTTGTATTTAGATTTTGGCTATTATCAATTCAGCTGCAGTGTACATTTTTGTATATGCCCTTTGCTGTGTAAAAACTCTTTTCTTTTTTTAAATGTTTTTATTGATTTTTTTAAAAGAGAGAGTAAGGGAGAAGGAGAAAGAAAGAGAAACATCAATGAGAGAGAAGCATCAGTTGGCTGCCTCCTGCAGGCCTTCTACTGAGGATCAAGCCTGAAACCTGGGCATGTGCCCTCACCAGGAATTGAACTGGTGATCTTTTGGTTCATGGGACAGTGCTCAGTGAACTGTGCCACACCGCCAGGGCAACACTCATTTCTTTTGAGCATATACTGGGAGTGGAAATGCTCAGCCATATGCTTATGTTTAACTTTAGAAGAAATTGCCAAACAGTTCTCTGAAGTGCTTGTACAAGTGTGCACACCCATTATTAGTATATGAGGGTTCTGGTTGCTCCACAGCCTCACTCAACCTTGCTATTTTCAGAAGTTTGATTTTAGCTATTCTAGAGAGTATGTAGCCACAGTCCGTTGTAGTTTTAATTTTAATTTTTCTGTAACCATTGATACTCAGCATCTTCTCATGATTCCTGACCATTTGGACATTCCTTTATGTGAAGTGCCTGTCCAAGTTATTTGTCCGTGTTTTCTATTGGGTATCTGAGACCTTTTAATTCAAAGTGTTATGAAATAGTGGCTTACTTATTGAGAGGGATTGAGAGGGTCTCAAGAGGGTTTGCGAAAAGGAGAATGAACGAGATAAGGGCCCTTCTTACTGGGTCTGCGCCCCTGAAACTTACTGATCTCTGTCGTCCCAGCACCTACAAGAGGGCCAGGCACAAGACTGGGACCCAGTAAAAGTTCATCAGCTATGGGGACCATCCTTCGTTTTTTTGTGGGAGGGGAGTGGGCTGTGGTGGACCTTGCAATCAAGGCCATCTGTCACTCTCTACTCTTCCATCCCTCTGAAGCTACACCAGACCTGGGTCCCTCCCAGTGCTGGACATGGGCTCATAGGCAGCCTTAGACTACCAGGCAGCTAATACAGCCCTGATCAGACTTGTTGATTAGCCTGCTTGGGTCCCATGAATACCCTCCCCAGAAACTGGGATTCTCCACAATCCCCTGGGATTGCATCACTATTTATGCTTCAATTAAAAACATTTTTTAAAAAATCCTCACTCGAGGATATTTTTTCCATTGATTTTTAGAGAGAGTGGAATTTTTCCCATTGATTTTTAGAGAGAGTGGAAAAGAGAGGGAAAGACAGTGAAATGTTGATGTGAGAGAAAAAGATGGATTGGTTGCCTCCTGGCGCTGCGGAGGAGCCTGCAACTGAGGTACGTACCCTTGACCAGAATTGACCCTGGGACCCTTTGATCCGCAGGCCGACGCTCTATCCACTGAATCAAACCTGCCAGGGCTATGCTTCAATTTCTTTAAAGTAAAGATGCATCAGTGGCACAGGTTTTCTAGCATCTAGATCCCAGATTCCCAGAAGAGTTCCTCTGAGACCACAGCCAGGTCGTTGTTGACCATTTGCTCTGCGCACAATGATTTCCAGATTGTCGGATGCATTGTGCTCTTTTGTATGCAGGACTCTGATAAGCACCCTCCTTTGCCACCTGGCTCCCTAGCAGAGCAATCAGTGTTTCTGAACTGAATGGAGAAATGAATGATTTAGGGTCTGACTCAGCTCCCAATCAGACAAGCCATCTTTCATTCCTGCTACCTTGGGCCAAAGGAAAAAACAAACTGTCTTTTCCTGTTTTCCCAGAGACTCAAAAATGTAGAAGTCTTTCTGTTCTTAATGACTTCATCAAGTCCTAACATTCCTTGATTATTGAACATTGTTGTTTGTAGCCTCTAAATTGTTCGAAACAGTAAATCCCATTTCTGCATTGACATCATAATAAAAGATGTGTTCAATTAGTAAAAACATGTTAAGAGAATAAAATGCTCAGTTATGCAGTTCTGGAACCCCAGAATCAATCATTTAAGTAACTAACATTATGTATCTTTTCGGTGCCAGGCATTGGGTGAGGCGTATGATACTGGAGATTTCAGTCTGGGGGTGAAAGACTTTTCTGACTCCGTTTCTCCTCCTGACACTTCATTCCTGATCCTCTCCTGGTGTGTGATTTCTCCCGCCCTTGTGGATCCTCCGACATCCCACTGATGGCTGTTGGATCCCAGTCTCTGGCCAGTTTCCAGTGTCTGATTGTGCTAGGTTGTAATTCCATATGCTGCCAGTAGGTGTCTCCCTTTTAACACCCGATACTCCCATGGCTGAAAATTTTGTTTTACATGCGACAAATAACAGTGTAAAAGTAAATTTTGTGGATTTGACGTTTTATTTATTTATTTATTTATTTATTTAAAAATCTTTATTATTGAAAGTATTACATGAAAGTATTACATAGGACCTCCTTTTTCTATTGATTTTTTTTTTTTTTAAAGGGAGAGTGGAAGAGAGAGGGAAAGACAGAGGGAAACATTGATGTGAGAGAAACACGTCGATTTGTTGCCTCCTGCACGAGCCCTGACTAGGCCCCGGACTGGGGAGGAGCCCACAACCAAGGTAAGTGCCCTTGACTGGACTCAAACCCGGGACCCTTTGGTCCGCAGGCCGATGCTCTATCCACTGAGCCAAACCAGCTAGGGCATTATTATTATTTTTTTAAAGTTAAGTTTGAATGAAGAGTGACCTTGGGTAGTCAGGATATGTAAATTTTTTGGAGTAGTGCCGTCTAATAGAACTTCTGACAATCTGAGTTGCCCAATGCCAGACCCCAAGAACCACTTTTCACCAATGAGCACTTGACATGTGGCTAGTGCAGGTGAGAAACTAAATTTTAAGCTTTATTTAAGTTTAATTAACTTAAATTTAAATAACCATATGTGCCCAGTGGTCATTGTATCAGGTAGCACAGCTTTAGAATCATTTGTGTTTCTATTATTTCAGCAAAGGAACAACAAGAAAAGCAATGTAAGGACACAGCAGCAGCCAGGAAGTCCCTCCTCAGCAATGTCCGGTTGATGATTCCACTTCAGGTTGGTTTATGTAAGACTGTGGAGCCAGAAGATTTGGGAGTCAATTCTGGCCTTGCTACTTAATAGCCGCTGTGGTCTTGGGCATGTGAGTTCAATTCCCCAAGCCTCATTTTTTTCATCTGTAAATTGGGGACAATAACATCACTCTGAAGACTATGGTGAGGAGTGAGTGAGATGCATCCCTCGGGGCAGCGCCAGCACACAGTCAGTGCTCAACGAACAGCGCTGATGCCCCTGCTGGTGATGACATTGCAGGGACAGACCACCCAGAGCCGAGCTGGTCTCCGGCTCAGTGTCTCTACTGGGGCTAAAACAGGGTGAGGACACAGTTCAAGTCAAGAACCTCAAGCAAATGGATTAGCCAGGAGTTACCTAGGAGTCAGGCTACTGTTTCAACTTCATTCACCCAGAGGTCAAAACCAAAAGGGCTTACCAGGGACTGAACTGTGCCCCAGGAAGGTGGGGTCTTCACCCCCCCGCCACCCTGGTGTTCTTTGGATGGTTTACCCCTGTGTGGCTTCTGCCTCCCTCCCCAGGTCCTGACCATGATGGGTGCTAGTAAAACACAGACCCGCTGGAACTCCCATTCTGGGTCCAGCAGACTGGCTACCTCCACCTGTCGGGGTTATGTTAACCATCTTTTAATAGAGCAGTGGTTCTCAACCTTGGCTGCACATTAGAATC
>NW_005871090.1:7734830-7737750 GCF_000147115.1 Myotis lucifugus | reverse complement strand
AAGTGACACTGGTGTTGCTGTTGCTGTCCCAACCCCCACATTACGTAAGCAAGACGGTCTCGATCAGCGGGTTCTCAAGTATGTCCTGAGACCAGCAGCACCAGCATCCCCTAACTGCAACTTGTTAGAAGTGCACACTCTCGGGCCCCATCCCGGACTCCTGAGTCAGAGACTTGGTGGGACCCAGCAGCCTGAGTATTATCAACCTCACCCGTCACCTGGATGCCAGTTAATGCTTTGAGAATGGTTCTAAGTTCCTGGTTCTCAACCTTGGGCCGGTCCTTGGAATCACCTGTTTCCAGTTGATCATTTTTCTTTATTTTTAAAATATGTTTTTGATTGTTCCTTTTATTTTTATATTTAAAGATCAACATCATGAAGGTGTAATTTCCTGGGGAGTTAAAACATTCAATTGCTTGGGTCCTAACCCAAGCTTCAGGTTTGACGGGGTGGGAAGATGGCTGGGACATAGATACTTTTAAGTCTTCCTGGATGGGAGACTATATATATCAAGCCCACAACCCGGGCATGTACGCTGATTGGGAATTAAACTGTGAACTCCTGGTTCATAGGTTGACGCTCAATCCCTGAGCCACGCATCAACTTTTTAAAGTCAGGGCAACGGAGTAGAATTATCTGGAAAGCTTTAAAAAGCCCTGGCGCCTGGGTCCCACCCCCAGGGATTCTGGTCTAGGGAGTTTTCCAAGTTTTGGAGCTTTCAAGGTCCCCCTGAGATTGAGAACCACTGCCTAAATGATGGGGATGGGGGGGAAATGAGGGGAAATTCCTGCTTCAGAGCTGGCTTTGGGAGGTGTTTTTGTCTTTATTAGAGAAAGGGGTTCTTAGGTCACCCCGAATGGGCATTGGAAGGGGCAGCAGGAATTGGAGTTGTGGGAGGGAGATGTCTTGTCACAGAGTGAAACGTGCCTGTGAGGAAAGGGCACCCCTGAGGGCTGAGATGCCTGTGGAGCCTGAGGTTTATGGAATATTTTTTCCTTTTAACTTTTTATTTTAACATAATTTCAGGCTTATGTTTGCAAGAATAGAACGTGGATTTTTTTTTTTTACTCTTCACCAGATTCCTCTGTGTGTGTGTGTGTGTGTGTATTTTTTTCTGAATAAAGTGAGAATAAGATGCAGATATGACGCCCTTTACCCCCCAAAGATTCAGTCGTACTATTCCTAAAAATATAAAGGACATGCTCTTATATAACCACAGTGCGATTACGCAACTCCAGAAATTTGTATCAGTTCAATACGATTATCTAATCCAAGACCTTATTCAGATTCAGTTTTCACCAACTGTCCCCATCATGTTCTTTATAGCAAAACAGCATCTCAGATCACATGTTACATTTAGTGATCCTGTCTCTACTCTCCTCCAGGCTGAAACCGGTCCTCGGGCTTTCTTTGTCTTTCAGGATTGGCATTTTTGAAGAGCACGGGCTGTGGAATTTTGTAGAATGTCTCAGATCAGGCCTGTCTGATGTTTCTTCATGATTAGACTCAGGTTGTGCATTTTTGGCAAGAAGACTATGAAAGGCGTGTTGTGTTCATCTCAGTGCCTCACATCATGAGATCATGAGGTCAATTTCTTGGCTTGGGAGACTTTAAAAAACAAATTTGCATGATCAATATTTCCAGTGTGAAGGATCAAGAAGCCTTCGGGCGACTGGCGAGGTCTGCACCAACCCCGGCAATTAGCTCAGAGCCATGAAGGACAGCAGCAAAGGGTCGAAGGCAGAGGAGAGAACAGAGAGAGAGCTGAGACTGACGCTCAGGGTGAGCTGAGCTGTGAAAATGCTGAAGGCAACCCACACGTGCTTTTAATTTGCTTACTTTAAAAAACACTAATTTGTTATTCTGTCAATAAAAATAGGAATGTGCCTATGGTAGGACAATACGGAAAGGATAAAGAAGAAATAGCTACGCCCTAAGTCCCACAGCCAGCAACCACGGCTAATATTCTGGCCACAGTCCCTCCCAGCTCCAGAAAGGGCGTTGAAAGCGGTGCTGGAGCATGAAACATACTAAGGAAGGCCTACGTCTTCTCTGCTGGGGAAGGTGATGTCACGCCGGTGGAGGCCGGGGAGAGAGGGTGGCCTGTGTGCCCACTCACTCAGTGAGGACGGCATCTATAACCGGGAAGGGGACCGCTAAGCCCAGAGGAGGCAGAGCGTGTATTCCAGAGCCCAGAGCGCTGCCCTGGTCTTCCGACACTCAGGCTGGTTCTGAAAGACTGGAGCTGGGCAAATATTTCACTGATTTGTAAGAATAAAAGCGGGGTGGGGTGAGTGGGGATTGTGTGGTGACGGGGGACTCCTAACCTGAGACTAGGCTGTGTGCACTCCTGATTCAGACTGAGGAGGCCCCCAGGGCAGGGGCAGGCAGGGAGCAGATGGTACCCAAAATAGCCTTCACAACGGTCTGTCCAGCTGGGTGTTTCTCATTCCTGTTTTACAGACAAGAAAACCAACCGAGACTCGAAGGGAAATGATGCGGCAGATGCCACCGGTTCCTCCCCCAGGGCCCTCAGTCGCCCCAGAGAGTCCCAGTATGTGCCAATGGCTTCCTGCTTCTCCCCGCAGGGTGGCCTCTGGCTTTGGGATGCGGGGAGTTAACACCCCTAGAGAGTCACTTTCAACCAGGGAACTGACGGTGAATACCCTCTGTTTGCTCTTTAATGAGACAAATTGTTTTAAAAATATATTTTTATTGATTTTGAGAGATATGAAGGGAGAGAGATAGAAACATCGATGAGAGAAAAACATCGGTTGGCTGCCTCCTGCACAGCCCTCATGGGGGATCAAGCCCGCAACCCAGCATGTGCCCTGACTGGGAATCCAACGGAAGACCTCTTGGTGCATGGGTTGATGCTCAACCACTGAGCCACACCGGCCGGGCAAATATTTTTATTGTG
>NW_005871090.1:7732213-7733879 GCF_000147115.1 Myotis lucifugus | reverse complement strand
AGGCCTGTCACGTGCTTCAGGTTACACAGCTAATAAGTGGTTTGTCTGAACATTTATTGCTGTACTAGAGGCCTGATGCACGAAATTTGTGCAAGAGTAGGCCTTCCTTCCCCCGGCTGCCGGCACTGGCTTCCCTCTGGCACCTGGGACCCGGGCTTCCCTCACAGCCCCAGCTTCGTCCGGAAGGTCGTCTGGAAGGATGTCCAGAAGGATGTCCAGAATGATGTCCGGTCTAATTAGCATATTACATTTTTATTATTATAGATAATAAACCACCTAAAACTTGATGGTTTAAGATAACAAATCACTCATGGTTGTGTGTTGTGACTGAGCTCGACTGAGTGCTTTTCACGTGGGGTATAACCTGGTTGCAGTCAGATGTGGGTGGGGCTGGAGGCACCCGCAGGCTCAACTGTGCCGGCAGTTGGTGGCTGGCAGCCTAGCTGGGGCTGGCAGCCCAGGTGGCCTCTCCATGTGCCTGGGCTTCCTCACAGCATGTGGCTGGCTCCAGAGAGAAGCATCGCAAGAACAAACATTCCCACAGGCAGGAATAGGGAGCTGCTAGCCCAGGCAAAGGCGTGGCCTGGAAGTGGCACAGGGACACTTCCACCATATGCTATGAGAGAAAGCACTTACAGGCTCACCCAGGTTCAAGGGCTCCTGCTCTTGATAGGGGTGGGGTCAGGTCCACATTATAGAAGAGCCTATGGGATGGGAGATATTTTTGTATATTTGGAAAACACAGTTGATCACAGTGAAGGGCTGAAGATTCAAACCCAGGCAGTCTGAGTTCAGAAACCATGGTCTCAACTGCTGAGCTGCCTCCACTGAAGAGATACATTTTAGGGATTCCCAGCATTTCTAGGGAGGGGGCTGGAGAACCGGCAATAATAGCAAATGAGAAATGCTGTTTTTGTTTATTATGACTCAATTTTTATGTCTAGACTGATGTGGCCTGGGGAAGTATAGGTCTCAAGTGAATTCCAAAAAGTAGAAAGAGTAACTTTGATGTTGACTTTTGGAAAATGATAGAGCCTGGCAAGGCTTATTTGTAACCGTTAGAAGAGAATGCAATGGCCATGAGGCAGAAAAGCTTTGGGGTGTGTGTGTGTGAGCTGTGCCAAGCCGTGGTGGGCTGAATAATGGCCCCCAGAGAAATCAGGTCCTAATCCCTGTCAGCTGTAAATGTTACAAGGAAAAAGGGTCTTTGCAGATGTGATTAAGGATTTTGAGACAGAGCACCCTGAATTACCTGGGTGGACCCTACGCACTATCACAAGTGTCCTTATGAGAGAGGCAGAGGGAGGCCTGACACCCATGCCTCCCTCAGAGAAGTGATGAGAAAGTGATGTGAAGACAGAGCAGAGAAAGATTTAAAGATGCTGGACTTGCCCAGCCGGTGTGGCTCAGTGCTTGAGCATCAACCTAGGAACTAAGAAGTCATGGGTTCGATTCCCTTTAGGGCATATGCCTGGGTTGTGGGCTCGATTCCCAGTAGGGGGCATGCAAGAGGCAGCTGATCGATGATGTTTTTTTCTCATTAATGTTTCTATCTCTCTATCCCTCTCCCTTCCTCTCTAAGAAAATAAAAAAAAAATACAAACATAAAAATAAATAAAGATGCTGGACTTGAGGCCTGAAAATTGGCAAGATGGGGCCGTAGACC
>NW_005871090.1:7722765-7726035 GCF_000147115.1 Myotis lucifugus | reverse complement strand
TGAGGCAGGGGTGAGCACCAGGGAGGGAGAGGGAGAGGGAGACAGGAAGGGGAGGCCGGTGGTGTGTGGGTGGTTACCAGTGTGGGCACCTGGGACCCATTCGACTGGGATCATCTAAGGAACCAGGTAGGATGCTCCTCTGAATTGTGACCTCGGGAAGGGGAAGCTGCAGCATTTATTCCCCAACTGACCCTCGTGGGTGGAGGGTGGCTCCTGGTGGCATTAAATCCCCACCACTTCCGGGCTGTTCTGAGCACAGGCTGAGCAGCTGAGAAAGCCTTCAATTCAGCTGGAGAAGCAAAGCCAGGTGGGTGCTTGAGGTGGGAGCTGTGTTCGTTCTCGAAAACTGTCCACCTAAGGAGCTCAGAGGAGGACCCATGAAGGAGAAGCAGTCTCTTCACATGTGGCCCAGAGCACCTGCTGTGTGCACCAAGGCCAACAGGACAAGGGGCATGGGTCCCAAACACCAGTGATAGTCACTGAGCTAGTGAGGGCCTGGAGGTGCTGTAGTAGAGATGCACAGATCATGCCTGGCTCACAGTAGAGGTCTGTGGAGGGAATGTTCCTTGCAGTGAGGGGAATGGAGGAGACTGAAGGAGATGGGTTTGAATGGAGGAGAGGACCCAGGGAGGGTGCTTCTGGTTCAGCGGGAGGATAGGGATCCAAGGGCGTGAAGGCAAAGGGACTGGTGCCCCAGGGGCAGATGATGAGGCAAGAAGAGCCTGGGCAGGAAAGTGGGCCTGGTGGACAGTGGTCCACCACAGGTCTTTGTGCCCATCACTGGTGTCTTTTTAAAGAATAAATATATATTTTTATTGATTTCAGAGAGGAAGAAAGAGGGAGAAAGAGATAGAAACATCAATGATGAGAGAGAACCATTGATTGGCTGCTTCTTACATGTCCCACACTGGGGATCAAGCCTGAACCCCAGACATGTGCCCTGACTGGGAATCAAACCGTAACCTCCTGGTTCATAGGTCGATGCTCAACCACTGACCCACACCAGCTGGGTTCTGGTGTCTTTTTCAAGGTGAGTTGAAGGGTGTGGGAGGGCCAAAAGCAGGGACCTGATTAGGGGAGAGCTGGATGGAGCTCTTCAGTCATCAGCCGGACCAACTCTCGAGGGGACAAGGGGCCTCAGAGAGACTGACGCTGCCCACATTGAGCCAGCGAGCTTGGAACCGGCCACTGCTTGCTGGACGTGCTGGAGTCATCTGAGGTGCTTCAGTGGAGGGTGCCCCTGCCGCCTGGGCTGCAGACTCCGAGTGGCAGCCTCAGGGGAGATTCTGATGACTAGGTTGTAGTGCCTGGCAGAGGAAGGGAGGTGGTGGCCCTCTGGCAGGGCACACAGACCAGCCTTTGTGCTGAGGGGCACAGGGGCTGTGTGGGCTGTCTGCTTGCTCAGTCCTGGGCCCAACACAGGCTCTCTTTGTGGGGCCCAGGCCCTGGCTGGGGGCGGGATGGTGGCTGGAGGCAAGGGAACAGGTTTTCCATGGAGCAGCTCCACTGTGGTGTGTGGGGTGAAGGCCCCACAGAGACAGGGTGGGAAGATGGCAGGTTGGGTAAGGGCAGGTTGGAGAAGGTTCCCATGGGCTACAATTCATGCACCGGTGGGGTCCCTTGGCCTGGCCTGTGGGGATCGGGTCAAAACGGGCAGCCCGACATCCCCCAAGGGGTCCCGGAGTGTGAGAGGGCACTCTGCAAAGTTGCTGTTGCTCCACAGCTCCTGCATTGAGCGTCTGTCCCCTGGTGGTCGGGTGTATCATAGGTACTGGTTGGTTGGACGGTTGGCCCGTCAGCTGGTCACTTAGCCTATTATATATATAGATATTTTAATATATATTATATATATTACTTTACATTAAGTTTTGGGCTGTTCAAAACCCAGGACATGTAGATTTACCTCAGTCGTTTTTAACAGCTGCATAGAATCTCATTGCATTTTTAAGCCATCATGAATGACCTAATCAGTATCCCCCTCAGCATACACGTCAGTTGTTGCTAAGTTTTTACTCTTAAAACAGCACTGTGATGAAAATCCCTAAAGATACACCAGAGTCGGGGGGGGGGGGTCTGTTGTGTAGAGAGAGGAGCTAGAACATTATTTAAGACCCAGTGAGCAAATTAGGTGCGGGCATATTTGAACCACTGGGGTTTATCAGTTATTCCCAAGCCTGGCTGTATTTAACTCTTCAGGAATGTGTTGACTATCACAATCCCAATCCTTGGGTCCTGACCTTCCCCATCAGCTTGAAACTTGTTTCTTTAAATCGATTCCTGGCAGAGATCCAGGTGTGCTTTCCTTTTTCCGCTTGACCTCTGGCCCTGGGTGTCCCCCATGAGAAGGAACAGTGATGGTTCTCTAAGGGCCAGTCGTTTGGCCCTCTCTCAAGGTGCCTCATGCCACAGCGTTGAGCATCTCCATCAGCACCACTTTCAGTCTTGCAACAGCTGACATACAGCATCATATGTTTGACATATATTTTAGGATTGGAATGAAAGTATTCTCATCCTTTTTATTTCTCCTCAGTATTTATTATAAATAATTTCAAATATATAGAAACCCTGAATAAATTATAGAATGAACACCCATATACCCACCACATAGATGGTAACATTTTGCTCTATTTGCTTCATCATATATCTATCCATCTCTCCATCTACCCATCAATCCATCTTATTTTTTTTACTAGAGGCCCAGTGCACAAATTGGTGCATGGGGGGGGGGTCTCTCTCAGGGTGTCCTGTGGAGATCAGGCCCCATCTTGCACCCCCAGCCTCACAGCCCCGCAGCCCCGCCTGGCACCCTGCCTTGGCCTGGTGCTGCCCCTTCACCTGCCCCACCATCTCGCCTGCAGGATGATCGATCGGGGCCTGGGAGCAGGGTAGCAACCTTGCCTCCTGCCGCTGCTGCTGGCTGCCATCTGCGGGGTGATCGGTGGGACAATCAGGCCCCCGCTCGCACCAGCCTTGGCCTGGCACCGCCCGCTCACCAGCTCCACCATCCTGCCACAGTCCTGCTCTTGTCGGGGCCCATTGGGGCTGGCAGTGCCCCCACTGCTGCCCTCTGCCAGCACTGTGTCGTTGATGCCTGCCATGTTCCATGCTGCCCCTAATGGTCAGCCCACATCATAGCAAGTGGTCGAACCCCCGGTCTCCTGGTCAAACTCCCTGTTGAATGACCGCCTGAGGGATAATTTGCATATTAGGCTTTTATTATATAGGATACCTTTCAGGAGAGTTGCAAATTTCAGCATACTTCACCCCTGA
>NW_005871090.1:7718961-7720916 GCF_000147115.1 Myotis lucifugus | reverse complement strand
GGGCGCCCCGCCACGGAGGCCCACAATCAATCTTACACTCTTACCTCGATGTTTCCTCTCGGTCCTCCCCCCTCCCTCTCTCTCTAAAAACCAATTTAAAAAATCTTAAAATGGGTTGGGTGGGTGGGTGGGGGGGTGGAGCGGGTCAATGGGGAAAAAAAGAGAGACACCTGTAATACTTTCAACAATAAATATAAAGTAAAAAAAAAAATTCTTAAAATGTTATCCATGGCTCTGTGGAATAGATACTAAATATTTTTTTTCTGGGTTATCTAAAATCAAATGTAAATGGGCATCTTGTATTTTTATTGGGTAAGCCTACCCCACTCAGTCTGGCCTCACCCCTGCCAGGGAGGTGTCTGTCCTGGCTACCTGGCCCGTGTGGACTCAGAGTAAAGCAGGAGGGCCCCAGCCTCCCCAGGCTGCCCTCCAGCATTCCCTTCCTGCAGCATTGAGGGGCAGTTGAATCCTCCCCAAGCCCCTGAGATGTGGGCACAGCTCAGCCACAACCGGGCTTCTGTCCTACTCTCATTCCAGGCTGCTGAGACACAGATGTTTCCATTGCACGTGGTGCCAGTGAAGCTGCCTCGAGTTCTGATTTTAGGGCGGAGGGGACTGATATTTATGAGGGTCCCAGAGGAGGGCCTGGTTCACTCAGTGTCCAACAAACGGTAGTGCCCCCTCGGCCCTCCTCATGCCTGCGCCCTGCGTGGACACAGCAGGGGGCCATAAAGGTGAGATGATTCTCCAAAGGGGAACGCCCCTCTCCTTGAGCAGGCTTCTTGTGAAATCCTTGTGCTTAAACCATGCAGTGAGGAGTCCTGTTTAAGGGCAGTTCTGGGAATCGCAAGGACAAAGTCTGGCCTTGCAACTGGTGGAACAACATGGGGGTGTGGACACTCCTGTGTAGGCTCCGCGAGCCCACAAGGGACAAAGTCCAGGCCCCACACCAGGCCCGTGGCCAGCCCGCCCTGGCTTATCTTTCCAGCCTTGCTCCTCCCCCTCATCTTTTCTTCCTGGCAAACTCCTGCCAAGCGTGGAAGCAGCAAGAACTGGCCATTTGGGATCCGGGAGGACATCCGTTTACTAAAAGTCTCCCCTGGAGGGAGATGCCACTCCCTCTCAGTGCCTCCACTTTATCATCAGCCAAATGGGGCTAAGGAATTCTGCCTGCTTCCTTTGCAGAGCAAATGGGACCTCCTACACCAGTGATGGCGAACCTCTTGAGCTCGGCGTGTCAGCATTTTGAAAAACCCTAACTTAACTCTGGTGCCGTGTCACATATAGAAATTTTTTGATATTTGCAACCATAGTAAAACAAAGATTTATATTTTTGATATTTATTTTATATATTTAAATGCCATTTAACAAAGAAAAATCTACCAAAAAAATGAGTTCGCGTGTCACCTCTGACACTCGTGTCATAGGTTCGCCATCACTGTCCTACACAGTTGAGAGCTAGAAGGGTCAAGATCTGTCTCCACGCCTCCGGGCAGGGAAGCACCTTCTGTCCATGTGTGTGGTCTCCCTTTGAGACCAGATCCCAGTCACCCAAGAAGGTTTCCGAACGGCCCTTATGGCCTTGAAGCTGGTTCCTCTCCTGTGTCTGCACCACTATTACTGCCTTCACCAATATGTGCGTGGTGACCATTTATTTTTATGTTTCTCTTTGCCACTGCATCTGAGGTCCTAGGTCTGCAGGAGGCTGTGGTTCCCTGCACAATGCCTGGCACACGGATGGGGCTTAGGAAGTGCTCAATGAACAAATATAGACGGCGACATTTGACTGCCTTTGAGGTCTCTAGAACACAGAGAGAGGCCCCTTCAGCTTCCTACTCCCCAGTGACTCATCCAAAATAACAGTCCATTTCTGTCCCTGAAAACAGGACCCTCCTTTGGCCATTTGTAAGTGCTTCTTGGGAAGATTAACGCTCTGAATTCTGATCAGCCCTTTT
>NW_005871090.1:7717548-7718861 GCF_000147115.1 Myotis lucifugus | reverse complement strand
CTAATGCTAGAGTGTATGCCCTTGAACCTCTGGATTACACTGTCTGAGGGTTATGAGGGCTCGAAAGAGATAAGGAAGAAAGTTTGGAGGGGCTGGGTGACGAGTGGAGTGAGAGGTGCATGTGCACTGTGTGTGTGTGTGTGTGTGTGTGTGTTTGTGGTGTGTGTGTGTGTGTGTGTGTGTGTGTTTGTGTGTGTGGTGTGTGTGTGTGTGTAAGTGCAGGGAAGAGGTTGCTGCACAGGAGAGGGAGGACCTGAGGAGGTGGAGAGAGGAGCTGACGGACAGGGCTGAGCCGACAGAACCCAGGCTAGGGAGGTGGGGCTTGGTGAATGTGTCCTGCCAAGCCCTCCCGCCCAGTCTGGCACCCAGCCAGGTTTCACTTGTGCTGCTAATGAGAAGCAGATTGAGGACTGGGACAGGCTGGAGACCGAGGCCGGAAGGCTGACTCTGCTACGTGGCGTTCTGCAGCTCGCCCTGAGCTTGCTGTCAACCCTCTGAGAGCCGGGCAGGGCTTCACAGCTGGACCGCAGTCTCCCTCTGGTTTTATGTCAGCTCGGACCGTATTTTATTAAAAGATGGATTTGCATGTTGCCAGCTTCAGGGAATAATGCAGAGGGTGCTGACGGAGACACTGGCCACCCACAGGAGACTGTTCCTTTCGTGGTGGGTCTCCCTCTCCTTCCTGGACATGTGAATGGTCCAGCCCATAGGCCCGAGTCCCCCAAGGCATCCCCCCAGGGAGCAAGTGCGCAGAGGGCTTCAGTAAGGGCTGCGCTGAAGGGCCAGCTGGGTTAACTGCCAGAGGGGGCCTATGGACAGGGGTGGCAGGCTCCATTAGCTTGGAGTCTGGGCGTGTCTTGGTGACAGCTGGATCCCCAGCACCCTGCCCTGTGTACCCAGTAGATGCATAACAAACATTTAACCTACCTGAGATAACATCTCTGCAAACAGGTTCTGAAATCAGCCATGGTTTGAACCTCAGCCCCATGACCACTTACTAGTCCGGGAGAGCGCTTAACTTCTCTAAGCGTTAGTTTTTCTATCTCTGAACTGGAGATAATAAGAGTATTTACCTTACGAAGGGTGTTTTGAAGATTAGATTTAGTATTTATTGAGCACTTTGTGTCAGGCATCATTTTAAGTGTTTGCCTGTTTTCACTTACTGAATCCCCACAGCAACCTGAGGCAGATACGTTATTGTTCCCATTTTATGAGTGAGGAAACTGCCACGCAGAGAGGTTAAGTAATTTTCTCAAGGTTACGCAGCTGATAGAGTCAGAACCAGGCATTAAGCTCAGGCAGTTGGCTCAGGG